>NW_028258308.1:45678409-45981439 GCF_053883595.1 Heterocephalus glaber
TACTATTTCAAGACTAGCAAATACATTTTAGCCATTAGACATAACAAAGTCTGAGGGAATACATAAGTTTTGAATCATACAATCCCACATTCCCCACTGATTTTCTGTAATCTAAGTAATCTTACGCATAAATGTAGGCATCCATTGTATACAACAACACGACAACAATAAACAAATACATATGAGTATAATGGCAATAAACAATTGTTTTAACCATTGTAGGTTGGGCCGCCATGAGGTTAACCATTTAAACAGGTCTCCACCATCTTCGTTGTGTACCCTATTTGCCAGGTCCTCTAATTGTTCTATTTTTTCTTTGATTTTCTTTCCATTATCGGTCAAATTGAAACAACACATGTTTTTTATTTTTTCACAACCTTGGTGGTGGAAGAGCAGCAGGTAGTCTATTGCCGCTCTGTTGTCTAAGATTGCCTGTCTCTGTTCTTGTAATTCTTGGTTTATCAGCGCCAAGGCTGACGAAGTGGCATTTAACCCTTTTATTACTTTACAAGCTAATTTTCGTACTGCTTTTTCAGCATGTACCCCTATAGATGGCATGGCAACGAGAGATCCTATCATGGTTAATACTTCTGCATCTGTTAACAGACCCACGTCATCATCGCATCCTGGTGCAGTGTAAGGTGACCATCGTTTAACTCTGTTAGGTACAATCAAATCAGTTCTATCTGGTAATACTATAGCTAATCGACTTAAACAGCAACGAGTTTCGGTCAGATTGGCTGGAATGTAGTTGAAAGTTTCTCCTTCACAAGTATAAAACCATCCCATTGACAGGGAAATATGGCAGTTGCCATATACAATCTTTTGTTCTACACGGCAGGACATTTCTTTTAACCGTTTGATCCTTAAACATTTAGTTGTACAATTTTCATATACAGCACATTCAGTCTTATTTGACATGATCACTTTAGATGTATATAATTTGACAGCATTTTTAGGCTTATAACATGTGACAGGTCCCCAATTATAACTATCTTTATAAGTAAGGTTCTTTCCTGGAATATCTTTAAACAGAGTATAAGGCCGTATTGACTCTAAAGGGGTACATACCGGGATAAGACAACTTCCTAATACATAATGAAAATTTACATCAACACTTAAACAGAATTCAGATAGATTAAGCGAGTTTGCCAATTGAATCCATATATTTCTTGTGTGATCTAATTCCCCTGAGGGTAACACTGTCAATATCTTGGTAAATATCATCATGAGGGCGAAATGTTTCCAATTCGCTCCAATCTTAGCTTTGGGTCGCCCGGTTGGCTGGTTATTTTCCATTTATCCTTTTTGATGTCCGTGGGGGGTCCTGGCTTTAGATGGTTACGATGTATCCAGGCAGAATGTCCAGCCACTTTCACCGCCAAGGGAGTTGACAGGACAACAGGAACCGGTCCCTTCCAACGGGGTTCCAGGGTTTTGGAATCAAACCTGCGAATAAAAACCAAATCTCCCGGCTTATAGGGTAAAGGCTGTAACGGTTTTTCATTTGGACTGGTCACTTTCCTTCGTAATGTCTCATGTAATTCTGATTGAAGCTGATGTACTGCCTTTAAGGATTTAAGGAGCCGAAGGTGGGAAAACTTTTCCTTTAGCTCTACATCTATTAATGGAATGATTGGGGGAGATCGCCCGTAAATAATTTGGAAGGGGGACAAATTGAGGGGAGGCTTGGGAGTACATCTTACCCGGAGGAGGGCAAAAGGGAGAAGCTCTACCCAACCTAGTTCAGTCTCCAAGCATAATTTAGTCAAAATTTCCTTTAAAGTTCTATTTGTTCTTTCTACCTGTCCCGAACTTTGAGGCCTATAGGCACAATGTAGGCTCCACTTTATTCCGAGGATATTACTAGTTAATTTAGATATCTTGACCATAAAGGCCGGACCATTGTCGGACCCCAGGGCTAAGGGCAAACCAAATCAGGGAACTATTTCTGTCAAAAGCTTTTTGACGTTAACTTCAGCTGTCTCTCTCTTGGTGGGGTATGCTTCTACCCATCCTGAAAATGTATCTATAAACACTAACAGGTATTTGTACCCATACATGCCAAGCTTCATTTCAGTAAAATCCAATTCCCAATGTTCTCCTGGAGTTAGTCCCCGGTGCCGGACCCCAGGGGGCCCGGTCACCCGATTAGCATTTACCTTGAGGCAGGTGGGGCATCGTCTCACCATGTCTTGGGCCTTTTGAGCTAATCTCTCACCGACGAAATGAGGTTGTATGGCTGCCATCATCTTTTTCTCACCGAGGTGGGTGGACTCGTGTAGTTCCCGTAGCAGCGTATCTGCTACCGCAGCTGGAAGTGCTATTTTTCCCTCTTTAGTTATCCACCATCCATGTTCTCCTTGAGTCCAGCAATTTTTATTCATTTTTTCTATTTCCTTATCCGTGTATTCCGGTCTTTCTGGGAGCACCGGTGTGGGGAGCAGAACCATTTGTTTCCCCACTGATTTCTGGGCAGCTTGTTTGGCTGCCAGATCGGCAGCATTGTTACCAATTGTTTCGGGGCTGAGTCCCTTCTGGTGCCCACGGCAATGGATGATGGCAACCTCTCAGGGTAACCAGATTGCTTGCAGCAAAGCCAATATCTCAGTCTTATTTTTGATTTCTTTTCCTTCAGAGGTCAACAGTCCTCTATTTTGATAAATTTCTCCATGTACATGGGCAGTAGCAAAAGCATAGCGGCTATCAGTGAATATATTTATTCTTTTTCCTTTTCCCAATTCCAGAGCCTTGGTCAGGGCGATCAACTCTGCTCTCTGAGCCGAAGTCCCTTGAGGTAGCCCCTGTTCCCATTCTACCTGTTGGTCCTGGTTAACCACCGCTGCTCCAGCATACCGCACACCATCATGAACAAAACTACACCCATCAGTATAGAAAGTTATTTCTGCATGGGGGAGGGCTTGGTCCGTCAGGTCCGGACGCCCTCCTCTCAAATTTTCGAGAGTCTCGAGACAATCATGGATGGGCAATTGTTCGTCAGATTCCGGGAGCAGAGTGGCCGGATTGAGACTAGCAGTGGTGGCAAACTTAATGCGTGGCTGTTCTAATAAAAGTCCTTGATATTGTAGCAGTCTGGCATTTGACAGCCACTTGCTAGGTGAGCTATTTAACAAGGGCTCGATGGCATGGGGGGGTGATCAGAGTTAAATCCTGTCCAAAAGTCAGTTTGTCAGCCTCTCGGATTAACGCAGCAGCTGCTGCTATTGTCCTCAAACAGCTAGGCCAACCTCAGGCCACTGGGTCGAGCCTTTTTGAGAGGTACGCCACAGGCCGTTTCCATGGCCCCAAAGGCTGAGTAATCACTCCCTTAGCCACCCCATTCTTTTCTGCCACATACAGAGTGAAGGCTTTATTCAAGTCTGGCAGTGCCAAGGCTGGTGCTGAGGCAAGTGCAATCTTAAGTTTTTGAAATGCTTGCTGGCAAGCCTCAGTCCATTCGAGGGGTGTATTCCCTCCTGCCGTGGCCTCATGTAGAGGTTTGGCAATTTCAGCAAAGCCAGGAATCCAGATCCTGCAATAGCCAATCGCCCCTAGGAACTCTCGCACCTGTTTCTTTGAGCCAGGCTCTGGAATCTGGAGAATTGCAGATACTCTTGATTCTGCCAGCCTCCTCTTTCCCTTTTCCAGAACATAGCCCAAGTAGGTTACCTTGGTCCGGCAGAGCTGAGCCTTCTTCCAGGAGACCCGATATCCTAGTTCTTGGAGGGCTTCCAGGAGGCCCTCAGTGGCCGCAATGCATTCTTTATCGGTCGAAGTCACCACCAGGAGGTCATCAACATATTGAAGAATAGTCGCCTGGGGAAACAATTTTCTTACCTCTTGTAAATCTTTGCTGAGAGCTTCCCCGAACAGAGTGGGGGAGTTTTTGAATCCCTGTGGCAATCGGGTCCATGTCAGTTGTCCCATAGTTCCGCTGTCTGGGTCAGTCCATTCAAAAGCAAAGAGGGGCTGGCTCATAGGCGCTAGAGGCAGACTAAAGAATGCATCCTTAAGGTCTAATACTGAGTACCACATATGACCGGGAGGGATGAGACTCAACAGAGTGTAGGGGTTTGGTACTGTTGGGTGGATAGTTTCTACCCGGCTGTTTACTTCCCGCAAGTCTTGTACCAGTCTGTAGTCTGAGGTGCCAGGCTTCCTTACAGGGAGCAGGGGTGTATTCCAGGCTGACTGGCAAGTGACCAGAATGCCGGCTTCCTGAAGTCGGTGGATATGTGTGGATATCCCCATTTTGGCCTCCAGCCGAAGTGGGTACTGGCGTACACGAACGGGGGTGGCAGAGGCTAGTAATTGAACCACTATAGGCGCATGGTGTTTGGCCAGACCGGGTGGATTTGTTTCAGCCCATACTTGGGGAAACCTTTTCTTTAGATAATCCCATTTTTGTTCAGGAGGTTCTGAGCCCTCTCTTAACAATTTGAATTCATCTTCAAGGGGAACTGTTACCATAATAGCGGAGGGCGGATTAAATTCAAAGGTCCCTCCCTCAGGCTCAAAGGAAATGACAGCTCCCAATTTCCGTAACAAATCTCTTCCTAACAGTGGGTATGGGCATTCCGGGATAACTAGAAAGGAATGAGTAACTGTGCCTTTTCCCAGATTTACAATTCTCTTAGTGGTCCAAGAATAGGAGGCCGACTTTCCCGTGGCTCCCGTGATGGAGGATTTTAGGGTAGACAAAGTGCCAAGGGGAGTCTTTAGAACAGAATGGGCCGCACCAGTGTCCACAAGGAATTGGACATCTGTTCCCCCTACTTCCAAAGTCACCAGAGGCTCATTAGGGTCAAGCGGCCATGAGCCTTGGCCCCTTCAGTCTTCTTCATCTACCAGGAGAACTCCATCTCCCCGTTTTTTTGCTTCTTTCTCTCTCTTTCTTTTCAACTTTTCACAGTCTTTCTTGTAATGGCCCCTCTCCTTACAATAGGCACATTGATCCTTTTCCACTGTGGGCCATTCTCTATTTTTACCCTCCCGTTTGTTCTTTTCTTCCTTCTGGACAAAACCTCCATCCATCAAGGCAGCAATATGTGCCTTTCCTATCTTTTTGGCCATTCTATCCTCAAAAGGGTCTCTGTTGTTAAATACCTTCATTGCCACACTCATCAACTTTTCCCTATTTTCTCCCTCAAACCCTTCCATTCGCTGTAATTTCTTTCTAATATCTGGGGCCGACTGAGTAACAAAAGCCAAATTAATTGCCTGTCGATTTGCAGGGGCGTCTGGGTCAATCGGAGTATACGTACGGTATGCTTCCAACAGACGCTCCAAAAAGGCAGAAGGGGATTCCTCAGGCCCTTGAAGGACCTCGCTTACCTTGCTCAGGTTGGTAGGCTTCCGTGCGGCTCCCCTCAGGCCAGCCAAGAGATGCTGACGGTAGTTGTGGAGAGCTTCTCTCCCACCCGAGGAATTTGCTTGCCATGGGGGATGGATGGACGGGAGCTGTGCCTCAATACGGGCCCGCTGCTGCTCATCAAGTGGGCCCTCTGATCCTCCCAACACCGACTTTATGGCCTGTCCCCGAATTCTCTCTCTCCAGAGGTAAAGAGGGCTTGGAGAAGTTGCTGGCAATCATCCCAGGTTGGGTCATGGGTATTAAAAACAGATTCTAGGAGGGAAATCAAAGCTTGGGTTTTTTCTGAAAAAGGGGAATTTTGATGTTTCCAATTATACAAATCACTGGTAGAGAAAGGGATATAGACATAATGCCCCTGTTCTATTTCCCTAAGAGGCAGAAGAGGAGCTGAATTAGTCCCTTCAGTGGGAGCCCTGCTGGGACCATAAGCAGCTCCTGTTCACGTGTGGGAAGGGGAGGTTACAGAATCAGGAGATTCTTTTTCTTCTGAAAGAGGAGGGAAAAAGGGATTCCGAGATCTAGGGTGGACTTTATCTGAGGAGGATGACGGCCCCGCATAAGGTGGAGGGCTTATTTCAAGATCTAAGGGGTCAGGACCTCACGAGAGTACCGGCTTGGGAACTTGAGCCCATTTCTTTTGAGGCTTACTGGGGGTCACAACCAAAAGGCGAGAGTTTGTTCGTAAGGAACAACGTTGCAACCAAGCCGGGGGCTCCTGACAAGCTTGGACCCAGATATTTATATATGGAAACTTATCAGGATGGCTAGGGTGCCCAGTGACCTTTTTCCATACCGCTCGGCAGAGACTTAGATCAAAGGAGCCTTCTGCTGGCCATCCTACTTCAAAGGCCGGCCACTCCAATTGACATAGGGAGCGAAGTTTTCCACAAGAAAATTTAACCTTATATTCGTCCTCCTGCTCGGGGGAAAAAGCCAATTTAAAATTAGTGAGAAAACAATCTAACAGAGTATTCTTGGAGCCAGATCCTCCCATCTCTGCCCTTGATGATTAAAAAAAGAAATTAACACAGAACGGACAGGACGTTAACATATAACGAATAAGACAGACGGACGCCACAACAAAATTGAAACTAAAACCTTCCCTTGTTCCTCGTCAGGAACCTTGGGGTTAGGGGAGGCTTTCCGGCTCGTCAGCCACCTCACTCCTAACAACAAACGGTTGCAACCGGCCAAAAACTTACCTCCGGAGGTTTTAAGGTCTGTGCCTGATCTCCTGCTGGATCCCGCCACAGAGTCCCGGCTGAACCGGGGTTCCTTACCCGGGGATCTCACTGGGGCCTCCAAAATGTAAGACCGAGGGCCTTACCAAACGCTCCGAGGAGCTAACTACAGCGACGATCACCCGAGAAGGAATACACCGGTCAAGTTGGAAAGTAAAAACAGACCTTTATTAGTCTGGCCAGACGGCACTCCCAAAGCTAAGTAGCTGAGAGAGGCAGCTGGCTCAGAGTCTGAGGTTGTTTTTATAGGGGGTTGAAAGGGGTAGGTTACATGTAGGTTTACGGGAAAAAAGGAACAAGAGTTTGGCTCATCGTCACATGTTGATGGTCAGCATAACCGCAGTGAGGACACTATGACCATAATCAGCAGATTTAGTTACGGTCTGTTCTACTGATAGTAGTTCCGGGAATTTTCTGTTCTCCGGACAAACAAGGGGTAGAATGCTTTGCTTAGGAGGTTACAGATCTTATCTACTATTTCAAGACTAGCAAATACATTTTAGCCATTAGACATAACAAAGTCTGAGGGAATACATAAGTTTTGAATCATATACAATCCCACAGATTAGCACCTTCGGGGGCATATCTGGCCCACTGAGTCTTGTCTTCCCCTCACTTGACATGTAATTTCTCTCACCACACTGGATTTATTGGCACAGTAGCAACATTCTTCCTTTAAAAAGGCACAGGTTCCTCCCTGTTCTGCTGTGAGGACATTGATGGTCCTTCTATTTTGGAGTGTTACTTCTGCCAGGGAGTCCACCTGTTGCTGTAAAGTATTCATAGCCTCCTGTGTGGTGTCAAGCTCTGAGAAAATTTGATATCCCAGATCTGCAAACTGTTTTTGTCCTAGTCCCAGTGCAGTGGCACTTGCTGCTAAACTTCCTGCTATAGCCATTCCCGCCAGTATGGGTAGGATTATGGGAGCCCTTTTTTTTTCAGGTGAGAATGGGAGAGTGTCTGAATGGCCTCAGGGAGGAGAGTGGCTGGGTTAAGAGAGGGACAGGACTGAAGAGAGAAGGATGGGTTTTCTATGAAAGTAGCATGGAAGAGTTGTAGCCAAAGAGGGGGACATATGTGAGGCTATAGTTAGTAAGTCCTGTAAGTGATGGGGTGACTTAACTGTCGTTGGTTGACCAAAAGTTAGTTTAGAGCTCTCTTTGTCTAGGAGAGAGGTGGTTGCCAGGGTGCATAAACATGTGGGCCAGCCCTGG
Organism: Heterocephalus glaber; assembly: GCF_053883595.1. NCBI lineage: Eukaryota > Metazoa > Chordata > Mammalia > Rodentia > Bathyergidae > Heterocephalus > Heterocephalus glaber. The sequence goes on from NW_028258308.1 coordinate 45,686,239, forward strand.
ACAGTGTGGCTGAATTGTTTAGATAGGTAAGCAACTGGAATGAAATGTGACCCAATGTTTTGTCCCAGAACCCCCAATGCCAGTCCTGCTCATTCAATGACATAGAGAATGAATGGGTTTTGGAGATCTGGAAGAGCTAGTGCTGGGGCAAAGAGGATAGCAGCCTGAAGTTTGAGAAATGGTCCCCTGATGGATATGTCATCTATAGGTTCATTTGGGTCTCCCTTGGAAGCCTCGTACAGAGGTTTAGCAAGTAGACTGAAATTGGCTATCCATAAGCAAAGAAAGCCCGCAAGCCCCAGGAAAGACAGGATCTCGGCTTTGGAGGAAGGGACCAGAAGGTCCCAAATAAGCTATTTATGGTCTAAGGTGATCTCTCATTGATATGAGATCTTATCCCTAAGATATTGTACTGAGAGTTGGGAGAGTTGGGCCTTGTCTCTTGAGATGCAGTACCCTTTTTTACACAAGAAGTTGAGCAGTGAGGCCATGTGTTGTTGGGAGAGTTTAAGAGTGGGACTGCACAAGAGCAAGTCATTTACATATTGAAGTAGCTTAGAGGGAGACAGATTTAATTTTAAGAGGTCAGCAGCGAAGGCCTGCCCAAAGAGGTGTGGACTATCCTAAAAACCCTGTGCAAGAACTGTCCAGGTAAGTTGCTGAGAGTGTCCCGTATCAGGGTCAGTCCATGTAAATGCAAAGAGGTCTTGTGAGTTGGGGTGCACGGGATGGTGAAAAAGGCATCTTTGAAGTCTAGGACAGTGAAATGGTGCGAGGAGGAGGGGATATGGGTCAGCAGAGTGTCGGGGGTTGGAAACAGCAGGGTATATAGGAAGTACAGTGGAATTGATGGCCCTCAGGTCCTGTACCAATAGGTAGGAGCCATTTATTTTTAGGAATGGGTGGACAGGGGTGTTGTAGGGGGAGTGAGCTGGTATGAAAAGTCCCTTATTCATTAGGCCAGTGATTATAGACTTTAGTCCTTGTAGATGTCTTAAGGCTATAGGGTATTGTGGGACATTTGGGAATTGAGTGACATCCTTGAGAGAGATCTGAATGGAAGGTGATGTTTAGCAACAGAAGGGGTGGAGGTGTCCCAGACTGAGGGGTCAATATAAGGTGCCTTGGAAGAAGGTGAGGTTGGGTTGGGGATTGAGTCAGTTAGGGGAGCAGCCAGGAGCTGCAGGATGCTGATAGGGTCTAAATTGGTTGGGTGGAGAATGAGTGAGGCCCTGAATTTAGTTAGAATATTCCTCCCTAAGATGGGGGTAGGACAGCTAGGGATAACCAAGAAACTATGTGAAAATGTGCTGCCTAACAGGGAACATGCTAGGGGTGGGGTGATTAGTGGGTTTGAAGATCTTCCCTGAACCCCCGTGATGGTTACTGTGGAGGGACGAGTGGGGCCTGAGTATTGTGGTAAGGCCAAGTATGTAGCCCTCATGTCAAGCAAGAATGAGATAGGCTTACCTGAGATGCTGACAGTTATCCTGGGCTCATTGGAAATGATGGCCATGGGGGCTGCAGATGACCCTGGGCACTGTCAATCCTCTGTTGCCAGGTCGATAAGCTCTGACAGAGACATCTCCATACCTGCTGCCTGGGTTTGAGGAGGGGATGGCCTCTTACCTTTTCAGCAAAAGGGACAGTCAACCCCCCAGTGACCGGTCTGCTTGCAGTTAGGACAAGGGCCAGGCAGTGGCTTGGGATTGGGGCCTTCTTTAGCCCAGTTTTATCACATTTCAAGCAGGCCCTGGGAGGCCCATCATGAGTGAATGTCTTCTTGTAGGACAGTGGTTTACCCTGTAGGGCTGCTGCTAGCATCTGGTAATTAGCCACTTTTTGTTGTTTTGCCTGTTCTTCACTGTTATTGAATACCTTAAAGGTGATATTGAGGAGCTTGGTTTGCATGGCCTGGGGCCCTTGACCTTTTTAAGTTTTTTTCTGATGTCAGGGGTAGACTGTGAAATAAAATAAGTGTTAATAACAATTGTGCCTGCCTGAGATGTAGCATCAATTTTGGCATATTTTGGGGGAACATCAGCCAATCAGGAAAGAAATTGTGCTGGATTTTCTTGGGGTCCCTGAGTTATCTCCCTGATCTTATCAAAATTAACTGTCTTTTGGAAAATCTTTAAGCTTTCTATGAGACAAACAATCATATAGTCCTGGAGGTCTCTGCCTGGGTCATCATCCTGGTAAGTCCAATCAGGTTGGATATCTGGTACTGCCTGTGTACCCAGTAGCTTGGTTGGGTCTGTAGCATGGAAATCATCCTCTGCTTCCTGGGCTGCCCTCCAGACCCTCTGGTGCTCCTCTGGGGAGAGAGTGGTTGAGAGAATCATGTAAATATATCACCAGGTCATATCATAGGACTGAGTAAGGTAGTGGAATTCTTTAATATAGACATCAGGATTGGAGAAGAAAGAGCCTAAGTGTTTTTTAATTTGAGAAAGATCAGAGAAAGAGAAGGGGACATGTACTGCAATAATGCCCTTGGTCCTGGCAACCTCTCGCAGAGGAATCTGTGTGGCTGGGGTGGATGTTGGAAGGGTGGGGTAGTGAGAATGGGTGTGGGGTGGGGAAATGCAAGATGGCAGAGATGAAGGAGGGTCACAAGATGGCAGAGGTGAAGAAGCACATGAGGAGATGGAAGAAGAGCTGATAAATCTAACACTCGCAGGTCCAGCCTCCCGTGAAATTTCCCTTGGGCCATGCATGGGTGGGCTCAATGGCCACCTTCCTCCAGGCAGGCTGTGGTCCCCCCCCCCGAACTTGTGGGTCTCCTCAGGCAGACATTTTTTTTCACTGAGGGGCCTTGAACCACTCTTGCTACCAATTAAAGGCCCCAAATGACAGGAAGGCACACCCTAGCCTCTACTGGATTTATGAGTCATGAACCTATCTGTGACTGCCAGCCAGGTGGACAGGTATCTATACTGGGGACACTTGTGATATAGGGGAAAGGGATGTAACTCCCAAACCTACTAGATATCTGAAATGTGAATTCATGTACTCTAAAATCAAAAATGAATTTGAGGAACAATGGAGGTTAAGAGTAGGAAAAAATTATTGGGAGAAAGAAAGTTGCCTAAGAGAGACAGAAGAGGGACCAGAAAGTGGGTTGCCCACTCACCCCACTTTTCAAAGATGTTTTATATAGCAAAGCCATGTGGTGAGGTGGGTACAAGTTGGGACAAAACTATAAGACCCAATGGAAATTTACAAGGTGGGGATGAGGTGGGACAAAACCATGACCAACCAATAAGATTACAAGTGCAATCACCCAGGTAATATTGATTAAATGGGGAAGCAATTCAAGTGGCAATCATACAAGGATTTTCAGTAAAGGTGGGAGTCAGGGATATTTCCTGGAAAGGCTGGGTTAAGACCTTGGCCCCCCCCCCAGGTGATTGATACCTATTTAGAATATCAATTACTGCTATTCATCCTACACGGGTGTGGTAGTTTCTCTTCTTTTACAATTTTGGCCTTCAGTGAATGTATCTTCACTGTCCTATATGTTAGCTCCTTGACTGTCCTCCATGGCTCCTCATGGGCTGGCCCTGTCTAACTGCCTATAAGATATCTAATTAACTTACCTATCTGCTATACTTGGTCCATCCTTCTTAATACCCTTAAAACACGGATTAACTTTGGGGTACCCCATTTATAGAGAAACTAATAAGAGGGCCAAAAGGACCCTAAAAATATGAGACTGAAAAGACAATGAATGGCCACCCAAAAGGATCATTCAGTATTGTGGCCTGGCTACCTGGGCAGAAGATTGTATGTGGCGATACCATGAATCTTAAGATGGTTTTCTCTAGATCTCTGAGAAATGCTATTGATATTTTAACTGAGATTGCATTAAGTCTGTATATTAGTTTTGGAAGTATAGGCATTTTTAATTATATTAGTTCTGCCTATCTGGGAACAGAGGATATGTTTCCATTTTTTACAATCAAACATCCTTTAATCTTATAGACAACAATATGAAATGTATTCTACAAGAAGCACACAATAGTTTTGCAGTACACTTTCAAAGTATATTCAAATTAGTATACAGAGGTGAAATACTGGTGTACTGACAACTTTTTGAACTTTAGATAAACTGCATATAAAATATATAATTTAAATATTAGCTAATCTTAAAAACTTTACTTCCCATAATATAAAATTGACACTTTGAGATTCAAAATATTTTTTTCCTAAACAAACTATAAATATTTAAAATAGTCATTAAAAACTCAATATTAGTATTTATAAAGGCTATAAAAATATAAAGGTACAATTTGCTACATTACAAAATAGTCTCTAACATGAAGTTGGCTTAATAACTGTAGTATTTTAGAACCTGATAAACTTTACATTAAATTGATTATAAAATCCTCTTGGAAAACCTTTGGCATGCAATCTTCAGAAGATTTAAAAAAATATTTTAAGGACCTGTAAACATTCCATTCTATTAAAGCACAACAGAGTAAGTAAGGGATATTAAATATATGATATAGAATTAGAAAATGACATTATATTTTTGTAAAAGAATTCTTACCAGAGTAAGCTAAAACCAAACTATTTAAAAGTATCAAACTTGTAAACAGTTCTTTTTTCATTCTGAAAAGATATGTTGCAAAACCACCATGCTCCATTTGTGTCCAGTAAATCCTTGACTTATGAATTTTTGAGTTATGAACTTTCACAGATACAAATAAACCTCCCAGTATAAACATAGATGTATGCTGCCTGCCTCACAAGTGCAAGGATCCAAGTTCGATCCCCGGTACCAAAAAAAAAAAAAAAAGTGAAACATAGATGTAAACAAATCATGGAAATACTGTATCACCATGTTAAGATAACTGTAAAAGTAAATATAGTTTATTTATAGTATTTTTGGATGTGTATTTGTATTTTTTATGATTTACATTGTATATTTGTGTCAAAGGTGTATAAGACTCACTTTGTTGAAAGAATTTGACTTACAAATATTCTCCCAGAACAGAACTCACTTGTAAGTTGGGGACTTACTATAACTTAGATACCTTTCAGTACAAGACCTCAAAAATAGTTAACCCCTTCTCAAAAATCATCCTAAGTCCAATAAACTTTTTAAAAACCCGTTTTAAAAATCTGACATTAAAACAAATACACATACATAATCAGAACACATATATTTCATAATGTATAAGGTTTTCTTTTACATTTGTAATTGAAAATTTATTGGTGGAAACACACATATACACACACATCACACCTGAAAAAGGTAAATTTCAGTTAAAAAATGCAAACCTTTAAGGGAGAAAGATTTATTTTTAAAAATTCTATTTACTGAATTTGGATTGATTAGTTCTCTGCCATTTTTAGATTAATGACTAGTTAGAATTTTGCAATTGCTGTAAGTTCATTTCTTGCTTGAGTATGTTTAATTTTTACAAAGCTTCCAGGTGTGCCAGTAGCTTTCATTCATTTGTTTATATATATATATATATATATAGCATTTATTTTAAAAATTCATTAAGTTTATTGCTACATTTTAGATATACAATATGATGACATTTATCATTGGAAATTTGTACCTGTACATGATATATCTTGGTTCTTATTTATTTTCCCCATTCCCCTGCCCTCCCTTTCATTCCTCCCTATTTACAAAAACTTTGTTTCTGTTTTTTCCTTTTCTCATATTTATTCCTTTCCTTTTCCCTACCTTTCCCACTTCCCCTTCCCCTATGGGCCTTATCTTCCTATTTCATATTATCTGTTATACATTTTGATCCTTATTTACACTTTCAGTTTCTCACATCAGAGAAACTATTCAGTATTTAAACATGTGGGTCCTATTTCACTTAAGAGTATCACCTCAATGTGCATCCATTTAGTTACAAATGTGTCGGGAGCAATGCTACATAATTTCAGGGAAAAATAATTTGGTTAGCCTAGTTCTCCTGCCTACAGCCCAGCTATGGAATTCCGAGACATAATTGCATTTTGGCCTCCGGTCACAACTGAGACCTCAATGATCCGGTGATGCTGTGATTCTCCAGGACAAGAAACATCCTAGGAGCTGAAAACACCCTGGGAGGAACAGAACATCCACTCAGTTCCTCATTGTTCTTGGACCTTTACCATCTTGTTTACGCGGACGTACTGAACTCTCTGCAAGCCATTTGTTACCTTTGTTTCTCCCGATGTACTGAATAAAAGGTGCAGTAAGCTGGGGGCTTTTTTCTTTGCTGCCCTGAGCAGCACTGATCAGACTCAAAGCTCAGCTTCTTCTCAGTCTCATTTTTCTAACGTTCCTGTAATTCGCCGTGTGCTGCCGTGGCTTGCAGGAGACCAGGACTCACTGCAGAGGTTCTGGTAACGTCCTCTTCCCCTGTTCCCTACACAAATGTGTCTAGTTTTTCATTCTTTATGGTGGAGTAGTACTCCATTTTATTAAAAAAACCCAACATCTTTATCTAGTCACCAGGGCAATTGGGCTGTTTCCAAGTTTTAGCTATTACAAACTGTGCTGCTAGAAACATAGGTGCACATATATTGCTGTGGTATGATTGTTTTAATTCGTTGGGAAGATACCCAGCAGAGGAATAGCTGGGTCAAATGGGACCTCTAATCCTAGTTCGTTGAAGTATCTCTGTGCTGATTTCCATAGTGGTTGCGCTAGTCTACACTCCCACCAACAGTGGAGCAGGGTTCCTTCCCCCCCCCCAACCTGCCAGCATTTGTTATTGGTTGATTTCTTGATAGCAGTCATTTTTTCTGGAGTGAAGTGGACAGCATGGTATTGGCAAAGAAATAGACCCAAGGATCAGTGGAACAGATAAGAAGATGCAGAAACAACTCCACATATACTCAGACACCTCATCTTTGACAAAGGAGCCAAAGACTCTCAGTGGAGGAAAGATAGCCTCTTTAATAAATGGTGCTGGAAAAATTTGGCTTCAACTTGCCAAAGATTAAAACTAGACCTATATCTCTCACTATGTACTAAACTAAAATTGAAATGGATCAAACATCTAAATATTAAACCAGTAGCTTTCTTGAGATCACTTTTTATTGTATCCTCTGTCACCAAATATCTTTGGCATGAGGCATTTGTCTTTGAGTTGTGAAAGCCTCTATAAGAATTAGTTTCACCTTTTAATTTATAAAACTCCATGAAAGAAATCCATCTATTTTTTAGACAAGTCCATAGAAATACTATTATTTATTTATTTATTTATTTATTTATTTTGGTACCAGGGATCGAACTTGGGTCCTTGCGCTTGTGCAGCAGGTGGCAAAAGCACTGAGCTAAACCACTGGCCCCAGAAATACTATTTTTTTAAAGATTCAAACACTTCTATGAGAATAAAGACCCTTCAAAATTCTTAACTTTTCCATTAGAGTTTTATTTTGATTCTCTAGGATCACAACTTGATTTCCCAGGCATTTTACATATTTCTGTGACATTCTCAAGAAGCTTCTCTATTTTTTGTTGTGCCAAGTGAGCCAGTAGATCACCAAACACTGGGACAAATGACAAAGTTAAAACTGAAAGTTTATTCATACGTGTGGACTCCACTCCCTAAGTGAAATGAAGCCCTGAGTCCAGGAACAGCACAGTTTTTATAGGGTGTTATAACAGCATAGCTTTTATAGGTGTTATTTAAAGAAGAGAAGTTCAAGGGGAGGTTAACATGTTTTTTGACTAGTTGCAAAATATTTTTCACAACTCAGCTATCTTGCTGCCTTGTCAGGTTAGGGCAATTCACGGGAAAGGGAGGCACCAGGCACCATCCCTTTCCAAGAAGCGATGAAGCAAGTTTACAGAAGCAGAACAAGCAGTTACAAAAATGCACTCTGTAAGAGGAGGGGTATGAGGGAAGTTCATCTTCAGGCCAAGATGGCGTTTCTTAGGTTCATCTTGGTCTCACATTTTTCATAACCTTATTTTTCTCTTCAGTTTAGGGGATGACATATAAAGGTCACTGGAGATGTCATCACACAGTTTGTGACAGCAAAGTAGCTGAAAGTATGGTTCATATCTGATTTGTTTGCATATCTCCTGATGCAGTTTGTACAGCTACCTGGTTGCTGGACACAAGTATTTGCTGTCCATCAAAGGAGAAGAGCTGTCCAAACTGGAGAATTGTACCTTGCTGAGTACTGCTTGAATTGATCATATTTAGTGTCTGAGTCTCTGTATACCATCTATTCCTTGACTACCCTACTGTAAAGCTCCATTTGGGGCAATGGCAATGTACTGTCTGCTGATAGTCTGACAGATGGGAGTTGGGGCAGACAGAAGTGACAGCAGAAAATCCGGAGTTTTACTCTTTCCTTTTCTGTCCCATTTATCTTCAGAAGAGGAATCTGTCAAACTTATTTTGTAAGATAAGTGCCGTACTAGGATCCCATGAGCTTTCTGTGAGGAGCCTATGCGGTTAGACTCTTCATTTTCTTATAAAGATGATACCATTTGCACATGTGGTGGGTACTTGTGCCTGTGTTTTACCACCTGAAGTCTTCTGTCTAGCTCATTGCTGATGCCTTCTGGCCCAAGTCAGAGGGCCCTAACTCTGTCCCTCTCTCATTCTCTACTCACAGTCTTTTTTGGTTTCTCTGCTGAGAATGTCATTTTCTAAAACACGAACTTAGTGTGGTACCAAGTTTCCTTGCTTTTAGCTTTCCTCAGCATGGGGTGTTGGAGACTTGCACGTGGGCACTTGTCAGTGAGCACAGCAAGGTACAGGCTGTCCTGCAAGCCTAGTACTCCCAGTATGGGGAAGGAATGGGGACAAATTATTTTTGGGTGGGTCTAGCCTGTTATTTCATCAAGGTCCCACTGTTCTCAGTTGCTGCTTACTCTTAGATTTCCCAGGCCACAGTGCTATCAGTTCTCAGACTGATATCCCTAATTGGAGTGGTATGTTTGTATTCAAATTCCAGAGAGCCTGGTGGTATCTCATATAGTGCTCTCTGGCTTTTAGCTTCTCTAAGTGCTAGTTTGTAAATATTTCACTTAGAGTGATTGTTTTCCTGGTGGGAAGGTTAGAGTGATTGTGAGCCTATACCATCAAGTAGTTTGCCACTGAAGTGCCCCCTCTCTCCCAAGATGGCACGTATGCCAGTCCTGGGGCATAAGGGGTGCCATAATCCAAGAGCAGTCTAATTTCCCTTTTTAATCCCTGACACTGGATTTTGACCCAGTGAATTTCTCTTTCCATCTATCTTGCCATATCTGTCTATCTCTGGACTCCCTGCTCCTCCTCTTCATGATTCAGTATCCTTCCCTTGCTGCCACTACCTTACTGGATATGATTAGTTTGGTACAGATATATTAATAACATAAAGGATTTTGGTCCTCACTCCTAACTTTAAGCAGCTTATTTTTTTTTTTTTTGAATTTTAAAAATTTTCCCCCCATTAATTTTATTGGTACATTTTAGGTATAAAATACATTTACATACATCACTGGGATCTTGTACCATTACATGAGTATCTTGGTTCTTTTTTTCCCCTTCCCCTGCCCTCCCTTCAGCCCTTCTATGCTTTCCTATTTGCAAAGACTTTGTTTCCATTTTTTTCCTTTTCTCATATTTTTTCTTTTCCCTTCTTTCCTTTACCCTACCCCTCCCACTTCCCCTGCTCCTTTAGACCTTTACATCCTATTACACAATATTGATTATACATCTTTAAAATTGCAATATGAAGATATAGGAGACATTACTACAGATTTTACAGAATTTAAAATGATATAGAAAACATATTTCAAAAACTGTTTGAAATAAATTTGACAACTTCTAAGAAGTACCTTGGAAGAGAAATTAATGAAACTAACTCTGGAGGAAATATAAAATTTGAATAGCACCCATTAAAGAAAATATATTCCTAACTTGAAAACCTACCTATATGACAACAACAGGCTCATATACATTTTAACTGGAAAATTATATCAAATATTTAAAGCAGAAAAAAAGGAACACTTCTTCACTCATTTTAGGAAATCAACATTGTGCTAATCCTAAAACTGGATAAAGATAATAGAAGAAAAAAAGTATGAATATAGATAGAAATTTGTTTAACAAAATAAATTATTAGAAGTCAGATCTCGCAGTATGTAGAAAGTGATTTTATTATAGGGATGGCAGTGTTGGTTCAGCATTGGAAAATCCACCCCCAAAAGTCATCCTTTTAAGAGAAGAAAGGAAAAAGCCATATGATCCTTTCACTAGTTGCAGCAAAAGTATTGGACTAAATTCTACAGCTGTTCATGGTAAAAGCTATCAGGAGACTACAAGTAGAACAGAAACTTCTCAACAGATTAAAGACATGTACTCCATACTTCCAGCATAAATGTCTTATATGAATGGAGAAGATACAATGCTTTCTCCTTAAGGTGGGGAACAAGGGCAGATATGCTTACACTTCATCTGTCTATTAAACTTTGAAACATAGGCCCAAACCAAAATAGTCTGGCAATAAAATGACACAATTAGGATAGGATTGGCAAAGTAGAAGCAAAATCTTTATATGTAGATGAAATGATCATCTACAGAGAAAATATTAAGAAATCTCTAGGAGCCCCTAGAACTTGTATTTGAATTTAGCAGGATTAGAAAACACAAGGTATATATAAAAATTCAGGTCTATGTATACTTGCTATAAATGAAGAATTGGATATTGAAATTTAAAAGTTTTGTAGGAGTACAAAGGACCTAGAAAAATAAAAAAAAAAAACAGTGTTGGAAGACATTTAGTACCTAAATTTAAGACTTCCTCTAAAGCTACAGTACTCAAGGCAGTGTTGGTGTAAGGAAAGACATATAGGTCATTGGAATAAACAGAGAATCTAGAAATAGAACCACACATATATGGTCCACTGAGTTTTGAAAGATTATTTAACATTAACGTCTTGTAGAATATAAACTCAATTCAAGCACAGAGGAAAAGATAGTGTTTTCAGCAAATGGCACTAGAACACCTGGTATCCATATATAAAAAATTAACCTCAACCCTTTATTTCCACACATAAAAATAACTTGAAAGGATCTATGAACCTAAATATGAAAGCCTAAAAGTATAAAACTTTAAGAAGAAATTATAAGGTGAAATGTTTATGAATTTAGTGTAGGCAAGAACTTCCTAGGATACAAAAAACATGATGTATAAAAGAAAAAAATTGATAAGTGAGAGTCCATCAAAATTTAGAGCTTTAAATGACATCTTTAAAATGAAAAGTAGTCCTTAGACCATATTTACAATGCATATAAGCTATGGCCAGAATATATACAGAACTCTTACAGCTCATTAATAGTCAACTCAATGAAAAAGTAGACACAAGAAGATGATAAATAGCTACTACAGCACAAGGAAAGGTGTGCAACACTAGAATCAGATAAATACTAATCATGAACAATAACAAAACTGAATTATATACTCATGAGGGAGATAAAGTTAAAAGTTTTAAAAGCCTTGTTATGACTTTTTCTTTTTGTTGGATTCTCCCCCTTTGCGTTTAATTTGTCATGCCTAATGGATTCATTTTGCTGGGCTTCCTGGGGTTGTGATACTCATTGTCTTTTCCTAGGATATTGTCTAAAAATTTTGGAGTGCTGATTTGGTATTCATGAAGTTCCTAAGGTGCTCTTTATCATGAAAGTATCTTATTTCTCCATCAATTTTGAAAGATAGTTTTGCAGGGTACATCAATCTGGGTTGGAGGCTGTTTTCCTTTAGGGCTTGAAATACATCACTCCAAGCTCTTCTTGCCTTGAGGGTTTGCATTGAGAAGTCTGCTGTGATTCTGATGGGCTTTCCTTTGTATGTGATTTGTTTCTTTTCTCTCACTCCTTGTAGAACTTTGTTCTTCTGTTGGGTTTCTGGAATCCTAACTATTATATGCCTATGTGGAGCGCTTTTTTTGATCAAGGCTATTTGGAGTCCTATATGCCTCACTTATCTGTATGTCAAGTTCTTTCCCCCTCCTTGGGAAGTTTTCTGCCATTACTACAGTGAACAGCTTTTTTATGTCATCTGCACTCTCTCCTGTTTCTTCACTGACTCCAATAAGTCTTATATTATTCTTCTTCACATCATGTAGCAGCTGCTGGATTGATTTCATGTAGTCCCTTAAAATTTTTTTAAATTAATTTTATTGGTACACTTTAGGTATACAATTCATTTACATTCATCATCAGGTGTTTGTACCTGTACATGATATATCTTGGTTCTTATTTTTTTCCCCATTGCCTGTGCACCCTTCTCCCCTTCCACCCTTTCCTATTTACATAGATTTCATTTCCATTTCTTTTCTTTTCTCATTGTTTTTCCTTTTCCTCTTTTCCTTTCCCCTTCCTCTCCCTTCACTCCTTTGTCTTTGGACCTTTTTTCCTATTTCAAATTATCAATTATTCATTTTAATCATTTTAACTCTTGTTTACACTATCAGTTTCTCACACTAGTGAAACTGTTTGGGATTTACACATGTATGTCCTATTTATTTCACGTAAGAGTATGGCCTTGATATGCATCCATATAGCTATAAATGACTCTAGTTTTTCATTCTTTATGGCTGAGTAGTACTCCATTTTATTAAAAAACCACATTTTCTTTATCCAGTTTCCAGTTGATGGGAACTTGGGCTGCTTCCAAGCTTTAGCTATTACAAACTGTGCCACTATGAACATGGGTGCACATATATCACTGTGGTATGATTCTTTTAATTCTTTGGGGAAGATACCCAGCAGGGGAATAGCTGGATCAAATGGGACCTCTAGTCCTAGATCTTTGAGGTATCTCCATACTGACTTGCACAGTGGTTGCACGAGTCTGCACTCCCACCAGCAATGGAGAAGGGTTCCTTTCTCCCCACAACCCCACCAGCATTTGTTATTTGTAGATTTCTTGATAGCAGCCACTCTTTGTGGGGTGAGGTGGAATCTCAGTGTTGTTTTCATCTGCATCTCTCAAATGATGGGTGATGTTGAACATTTTTTTCATATGTTTGTTTGCTGCTTTTACTTCATCTGAGAAATGGCTGTTCATTTCAGATGCCCATTTTTGAATTGGGTCTTTGAATTTGGGGGGGTCTGATCTTTTTCAATTCTTTATATATTCTTAATAGTAGTCCTTTGTCTGAGGCACAGCTTCTAAATTTTTTTTCCCATATTGTAGATTGTTAGCTCTGTTGGTGGTTTCTTTTGCAGTGCAGAAGCTTTTTAATAAGATGAGATCCCAGTTGTTGATTCTTTCTACTACTTCCCTTGCTGCTGAGGTTTTGTTCATGAAGTCTTTTCCTATGCCAATGTCTTCAAGAGTTCTACCTAACTTATCTTCCAGCAACTTTAGTGTTTCTGTCTTAATATTTAGATCTTTAATCCACTTCAATCTTAGTTTAGTGCATGGTGATAGGTATGGGTCTAATTTCAATCTTTGGCAGGTTAAAATCCAGTTTTTCCAACACCTTTTATTAAATAGGCTATCTTTCCTCCAATGATGGTGGTTGGTTCCTTTGTCAAAGATGAGGTGGCTGAGCATGTCTGGAGTTGTTTCTGCATCTTCTAATCTATTCCACTGATCCTGAGGTCTGTTCCTTTGCCAGTACCATGCTAATGTTATCACAGTAGCATTGTGGTATAGTTTCAAGTTGGGGATTGTGATACTCCCTGCCATGTCTCTGTTGCTTAGAATTGTTTTAGCTATTCTAGGTCTCTTATGGTTCCAAATGAATTTTTGGATTGTTTTCTCTAGTTCTGTGAAGTATATTGGAATTTCAACTGGCATTGCATTGAATCTATATAGTAGTTTTGGAAGTATGGCCATTTTCACTATATTGGTTCTTCCTACCCAGGAACAAGGGATGTCTTTCCATTTTCTTATATCCTCCTTGATCTCTTTTTCCAGAGTGCTGTAGTTTTCAGTGTAGAGGTCTTTTGCTTCCTTTGTTACATTGATTCCTAGATATTTCATTTTTTGGATGCTAATGTAAAAGGGATTTTTCCCTAATTTCTCTCTCAGTGAGTCTGTTAGTTGTTGTCTATTATTTTTTGAGTATTGGCCTTGTATCCAGCTACTCTACTGAATCTGTCAATTAAGTCTAGAAGTCTTTTAGCAGAGTTTTTGGGTCTTTTATGTAAAGTATCATATCATGAGCCAATAATGACCGTTTAACTTCTTCTTTTCTATCTTTATTCCTTTTATTTCTTTCTCTTTTCTAATCACTGTGGCTAATATTTCCAAAACTATATTGTACAGGAGTGGTGATAGTGGGCATCCTTGTCTTGTTCCTGATTTTAGCATGAATGTTTTCAGTTTTTGACCATTTAGTATGATGTTGGCTATTGGATTTTCATAGATAGCCTTAATCAGGTTAAGATAAAGACCTTCTATTCCAATTTTCTGTAGGGTTTTTATCATGAATGGGTGCTGGATTTTGTTGAATGCTTTTTCTGCATCTAATGAGATGATCATATGGTTTTTGTCCTTGACTCTGTTAATATGGTGTATTACATTTATTGATTTACAAATGTTGAACCATCCTTGCATCCCTGGGATAAATCTGACTTGGTCAGGGTGTATGATCTTCTTGATGACCCTCTGTATTCTGTTTGCCAGTATCTTGTTGCAGATTTTTGCATCTATGTTCATTAGGGAGATTGGCCTGCAGTTCTCTTTTTGGGTTGGGTCTTTCCTTGGTTTTGGAATCAAAGTAACACTTGCTTCCAGGAATGAATTTGGAAGTATTGCTTCCCTTTCAATTTCCTTGATGAATTTAAAGAGTAAGGGCATTAGTTCTTCTTTAAATGTCTTGTAAAATTCAGCAGTGAAGCCATCAGGACCTGGGCTTTTCTTTGTTGGTAAATATTTTATTACATTTTCAATTTCACTCATTGTTATTGGGGTGTTTAGAATTTATATATCTTCTTCATTTAACTTTGGCAATTCATATGTATCTAGGAATCTGTCCATTTCTTCTGTGTTTTCCATTTTATTGGAATAGAGGTTCCTGTAGTAGGTATTGATGATCCTCTGTATTTCTGCAGGATGTGTTGTTAGTTCACCTTTTTCATTCTTAATTGCATGTATTTGTGCCTTTTCTTTTCTTTTTTTGATAAGGTTGGCTAAAGGTTTATCGATTTTATTTATTCTTTCAAAAAACCAACTCTTTGATTCATTGATTTTTTGTATTGTTCTTAGTCTCCATTGCATTGATTTCTGCCCTGATGTTTGTAATTTCCTCTCTTGTATGAGCTTTGGATTCGTTATGCTCTTCTTTTTCTAGGAGCTTGAGGTGTGGCATTAGGTTATTTATCTGAGTTTTCTCTGTTTTCCTAATATGGGCATTCACTGCTATGAATTTCCCGTGTAGAATTGCTTTCATTGTGTGTCATATTCCTATATGTTGTACTGGCATTTTCATTTACTTGTAGAAACTATTTAATTTCTTCTTTAATTAGTTCTGTGACCCATTGGTTGTTCAAGAGGGTGTTATTCAGTTTCTATGTGTTTGTTGGGGTTTTGCAGTTTCTTATATTATTGATCTCCAATTTTATTGCACTATGGTCTGATAATATTCAGGGGGTAATTTCTGTTCTTTTATATTTACTTAGACATGTCCTGTGAGCTAGCATGTGTTCTATTCTGGAGAATGACCAATGTGCAGCTGAAAAGAATGTGTATTCTGATTTTGTGGGGTGGAACACTCTGTAAACATCTATCAAGACCATTTGTTCAATAGCTTGGTTCCGTTCTAGAATTTCCTTGTTAACTTTTTGTCTAGAGGATCTGTCTATTTGTGATTGTGGGGTATTGAGGCCCCCCACTACAATTGTATTAGTGTGTATTTGGTTTTTCATGTCTATTAATATTTGTTTTGTATAGTTGGTGGCATTCATATTTGGTGCATATATATTTAGGATTGTCATCTCTTCCTCTTGGATTGTTCCCTTCACAAGGATGTAGTGACCATCTTTGTCTCTCTTAATTAGTTTTTGTTTGAAATCTACTTTGTCTGCAAATAAGATTGCTACCCCTGCTTTCTTGTGGGTTCCTGTGGTGTGGAGAACTGTTTTCCATCCTTTTACTTTCAGTCTGTGAGTTTCTTTTTGAGTTAGGTGTGTTTCTTGTATACAGCATATTATTGCATTTTCCTTTTTAATCCATTCTTGCAGTCTATTTCTTTTGATTGGTGAATTGAGGCCGTTAACATTGAGGGTTATAATTGATAGATATTGATTTATCCTTGTCATGATGTTTTACTTTTGTTGGCTCTTTTATTTCTTAATTTTCCCCCCTTTCCCTTTAGTGTCTTACCTTTCCTGGTGTCTTCTTTCTGTTGGCCCTCATGGAGTTGTAACCTTCATTGCTTTTTTCTAGGATATTGTTTAGAATTGCTTGTAGTGCTGGTTTGGTGTTCATGAAATTTCTCAGGTGTTCTTTGTTGTGAAAGTATCTAATTTCCCCATTGATTTTGAAAGATAATTTTGCAAGATACAACAGTCTAGGTTGGAAGTTATTTTCTTTTAGGGGTTGAAATACTTCACTCCAGGCTCTCCTTAATTTGAGGGTTTGTGTTGAGAAGTCTGCTGTGATTCTGGTGGGCTTTCCTTTGTAGGTGATTTGTTTCTTTTCTCTAACTGCTTGTAGGATTTTGTTTTTCTGTTGGGTTTCTGGGATCTTGACTATTATATGTCTAGATGTAGATTTTTTTGATCATGGCTAGTTGGAGTTCTATATGCCTCACTTCTCTGTATGTCCAATTCTCTACCTCTGTCTGGGAAGGTTTCCACTATTACTTCTGTGAACAATTTTTTATGTCAATTGTGCTTTCTCCTGTTTTTTCATGGACTCCTATCAGTCTTATGTTATTCTTCTTTGCATCATCTAGCAGTTGTTGGATTAATTTCTCATAGTCCCTTACTGTTTTTAAGAAATCTCTATTTTCGTGGTCTCTAGCCGTGATTCTGTCTTCTATATTTGATATTCTATCTTCAGATTCCCTTAATCTGCTGTGGATACTTTCAGTGGAGTTTATGATCTCCTGAATATCTGTTTGAATCTGTTTCATGGATTCCATTTCTTTCTTATGTTGGGTGATCATGGTTTCCATTTCTTTTTTTTTTTGCACCGGCGATTGGACTCAGGTCCTTACACTTGCTTAGCAGATGGTGAAACCACTGAGCTAAATCCCCAGCCCCCATTTCTTTCTTATGCTGGGTATTCATGGCTTCCAGCATGTTTCTGAGCTCATGTATTTTTTTTTTCCTGTTTCTGTTCTAGATCCCCTAATCATGTTTTTCACTCTACTCACCATCTCTGCAGATATCTGGGAGATTATATCTGCTTTGAATTTTTCTAGAGTCTCATTCATCTGTTTTGTTACCAACTGTGCTATCAGTTCGGGGTATCTAGGTGGTTGGTTATGGGACTTTTCCATCTCATTTCCCCCAGGATTTACCCTTGGTGGGGTGGAAGTCTGAGTTTGTGCCTTGCTTAAATGTCTTCTCATTTTTGTTTTTGGTACTGTCCTTGGTTTGACTCCTGGGTTGATACTTTGAAATTGCTTATTGCAGGTATCTTTGTTGCTTGTAATTAGAACCCTTATGGAATGATTGCTTCTCAGAGGTGTCTTCCAGATATAGCTGGTCTTTTTCTTTAAGTTTTGAGTCTAATGACTCTAAGGCTATCTCATTTTCCTTATACTAGGAAGGTTCATTGACTAGATCCATAGCAACACCTTAGCCCAAGTGATACAATCAGCAACACCATTGCATCAATTACATCTTTGAAAATGACATTTTGTGGTAGTTATTAATCTATCACCTTTAGCTGTGTGAATTAAATCAAGATTGAGAACCAGGCCAACATATAGTGAATAAACTCTTCAATGTAACAACTTTACCCTTTGGGATGGGGAGTTAGAAGGGGTTGGGGAGGGAGGGATAGATTGGAAGAAGGGTAGGGGAAGGTTAGCAGTGTGGTCAGAGGACACAGGTATGAAGGATAAAGAAAATACTAGTAAAATAAAGAACTCCAAAGGAGGACCAAAACAGGGACAAAAAGGGAAGATGAACAATGTGAGAGAGCAAGAGAGTGAGTGTAATAGAGAGAGAAAGGAAAGAGAAAACAAAGAAGAAAAGAAAAAAAGGAGAGAAAAACAAATATTTCTGAAGAATAGGGAAAAAAATTAAAGATAAGAGGAGCAAAAGAAAAGAAAAGAGAAAAAAACAAAACAATAAAACCAGTTTTGGGAATAAAAAATAACCATGAAGATGGAGGGGCTCTTTCAGGGTATGTCTCTGCTGTCACAATAGACAACATGGGTTACAGTGTGCAGGTATAAGTCAATGAATCTCAGCAAGCTAGTTGCAGACCCATGAGATTCAGGCAGATTTCTGGCTGGAAGTCCCAAGTTGAGCTCCCTGTCCTCCTATAGGGTTGAATTCTGCAGAGTTGTATTGCAGGTTCCTGCTGCCCTTCCCCTAAAGATAGCCCCAGTCCTGCTGGGAGGTGAAGATGACTCCAACTTACCCAGTACAGTGGTCTGGTGGTCCGGTGTCCCCTGCATCTTTGTAGTGTGGAACCAGGTGGCTGTACAGAGGAGAGTGGGGGGTGGGTGGGGGTGTCCAGTGGATTGCTGCCGGGGTGTGGGCTGATTCAGCATGTTTGATAGAACTCTCAGCATTGCTATGGCGTCCGCAGACCTGCCTATCTGCAGCAGGGTGATTCAGCGAGTTTCACACGACTTGCGATATTGCTATGGTGTTGGCAGACCTGCCTGTCTGCAGCGGGCTGATTTGGTGCATTCCACAGGACTGGAGATGTTGTTATGGCGTCCTCAGACCTGCCTGTCTGCAGCAAGTCCCTTACAATTTTAAAGCAATTTTTATTTTCCTGGTCACTAATTGAAATCTTTCCTCCTCCTCCTCCTCTTTCTTCTTCTTCTTCTTCTTTTTCTTCTTCTTCTTCTTCTTCTTCTTCTTCTTCTTCTTCTTCTTCTTCTTCTTCTTCTTCTTCTCCTCCTCCTCCTCCTCCTCCTCCTCCTCCTCCTCCTCCTCCTCCTCCTCCTCCTCCTCCTCCTCCTCCTCCTCCTCCTCCTCCTTCTTATCTGAAATTTTGTCCTCACATTGGTTTGTTCTGCTGTGTAGACTTTCGATGGAGTTTTTAATCTCCTGGAAATCTGTTTGCATCTGTTTTATGGTTTCCATTTGTTTCCTATGCTGGGATTCCATCATGTTCCACAGATCCTCTATTTTTTTTAATGTGTCCTCTCTAGATTTATTAATCATCTCTTGCACTATGAGCACAATCTTTGCTGTTATCTGAGAAATTATTTCTGATTTCATTTTTACCAGATCTTCTTTTTTGCCTGTTCAGGGAGTCCAGGTGATTATCAGATTGTTTCATCTTGTTTCCCTTTGGGGTTGCTGTAGGTGATCTGGAAGTCTGTTTTTGAGGCTTGTTTACATGACTTCTCATATCCATGGTGTGCGGGGGTGCACAGTGCTTCTGGCACCCACATGGCTCACCTTCTCTGCCCTAGGAGCATGGAATGGTGGCAGGGGAGCCTCTTCCTGAGTGCTGGGATTGGCTCACCTTCTCTGCCCTAGGAGCATGGAATGGTGGTGGGGGAGGCTCTTCCTGGGTAGTGGGATTGGCTCACCTTATCTGCCTTAGGAGCATGGAATGGTGGTGGGGGAGCCTCTTTCCAGGTGCTGGAATTGACTCACATTTTCTGCCTTATGAGCATGGAATGGCTGCAGGGGAGTGTCTTCAAGGGTGCTGGGATTGGCTCACCTTCTGTATGAAATTCACTTTGACCTAGAAATTATATTCAAGTTCTTCTGAAGCAAAGGGCCTGCAGAGCTGTCAACTTTGTCCTAATTGGAACTTGAAGAAGCCAAACACACTTTTCAGAATGGTGCTGCAGTTTTCATTCAAACATTTGCCTGTCAACAGCTCTCCCATACAAGTTAATGGATGGGAAGGACATAAACTGCAGTTCCTTCTCAGAGAAAGCAGCTTGATGTATTGCAGTATGCCAATAAACTCCACACTCTCAATGACGTGAAATAGTATTCCTTCCAATGTCTGTCTCTGTCTGAATTGCCAAATTATGTAGCACTGCTCTGTGAGGCCTGTACTGTGAAAGGTATGTTGGCATAGAAATGGCCATGAATCCTGCTGAAAGAAAGGGCCTGGAGCACTGTCAATAATGTCCTAAGAAGATCATAAATTTAGAAGCCAAACACACTTTTCAGAATGGTTCTGCAGTTTGAACTGCAGTTTACATTCCAACATTCTCCTCACACCTGCTCTCCCACACACATCAATGGAAGGGTAGGAGATAAAGTGCAGCTCCTTCTCAGAGAAAGGAGCAACATGTCTTACAGTATTGCATTAAACTTCACTCTGAGGGTGACAGGAAATAGTATTCCTTTCAATGTCTGCTTCTCTGTATTCCTGATTTCTGTAGCACCTACCTATGAGGCCTGTACTGCGAAAGGCACTTTGACATAGAATGTGCTATGACATTCTACTGAAAGAAAGGGCCTGAAGAGTTGTCAACTTGGTCCTAAGAAGAATTTGAAGTTAGAAGCCAAACACACTTTTCAGAATTGTTCTGCAGTTTGCACTGCAGTTGTCATTCAAATATTTACCTTTAGCCAGCTTTCCCATACATGTAAAAGGAAGAGTAGGAGATTAAGGGCAAGTACATGTCAGAGAAATGAGCTACATCTCTTGCAGTTTGGAAATATACTCCACTCTGAGGAAGAAATGAAATAGTATTCCTTGCAATGCCTGCCTCTCTGCATTCGTGATTTCTGTTGCACAATATCAATGAGGTCTGTAATGTAAAAAGCACTTTGGAATAGAAATTGCCACGAAGTTCTCCTGAAAGAAAGGGCCCACAGAGCTGTCAAATTTGTCCTCAGAACAACTTGAGGTTAGAAGCCAAAAACCATTTTCAGAATGCTGCTGCAGTTTGCACTGCAGTTTTCAATTAAACATTCTCCTGGTGCCAGCTCTCCCATACAAGTCAATGGAAGGGTAGAATATAAAGTGGAGTTCCTTCTCAGAGAAAGGAGCTACATGACTTGGAGTATGGCAATAAATTCCACTGTAAGGATGACTGGGAATAGTATTCCTTTCAGAGTCTGTCTCTCTGCATTCCCAATTTCTGTTACACCTCTCTATGAGGCCTGTACTGTGAAATTCACTTTGACCTAGAAATTACATGGAAATTCTTCTGAATCAAATGGCCTGCAGAGCTGTCAACTTTGTCCTAAGAAGAACTTGAAGTTAGAAGCCAAAAACAATTTTCAGAATGGTTCTGCAGTTTGCGCTTCAGTTTTCATTCAAAAATTCTCCTGGAAACAGCGCTCCCTAACAGTCAATGTAGAGGTGGGACATAAACTGCATTTCCTTCTCAGAGAAAGCAGCTTGATCTCTTGCAGTATGCCAATACACTCTGCTCTCTGGAGGACAGGAAATAGTATTCCTTGCAATATCTTCCACTCTGCATTCCTGATTTCTGTAGCACATATCTATGAGGCATATTCTGTGAAAGGCACTTGGGCATAGAATTTGCCATGAAGTTCTGTTGAAAGAAGGCACCTGCACAGTTGTCTACTTTGTCCTTAGAACAGATTGAAGTTAG
The DNA here is from genome assembly GCF_053883595.1 of Heterocephalus glaber. Taxonomy (NCBI): domain Eukaryota; kingdom Metazoa; phylum Chordata; class Mammalia; order Rodentia; family Bathyergidae; genus Heterocephalus; species Heterocephalus glaber. The sequence continues at coordinate 45,707,885 of NW_028258308.1, forward strand.
AAGTGAAACACACTTTTCAGAATGGTTCTGCAGTTTGCATGGCAGTTTTCATTCAAACATACTCCTGCCACCAGCTCTCCCATACTAGTCAATGGAAGGGCATGATATAAAGTGCAGATATATCTCAGAGAAAGGAGCTATGCCTTTTGCAGTATGGCAATATGCTCCACTCTGGATGAGAGAAAATAGTATTCCTAGCAATGTCTGCCTGTCTGCATTCCCGATTTCAGTAGCACACATCTATAAGGTCTGTAATGTGAAAAGCACTTTGGTGTAGAAATTGCCATGAAGTTCTCCGGAAAGAAAGGGCCTGGAGAGCTTTAAAATTTGTCCTAAGAACAACTTGAGATTTGAAGCCAAAACCCCTTTTCAGAATGCTTCTGAAGTTTGCACTGCAGTTTTCAATTAAACATTCTCCTGGAGCCAGCTCTCTCATACTAGTCAATGGAAGGGTATGATATAAAGTGCAGATATATCTCAGAGAAAGGAGCTACGTCTTTTGCAGTATGGGTATAAACTCCACACTGTAGATGAAATGAAATATTATTCCTTTCATTGTTTGCCTCTCTGCATTGCCGATTTCTGTAGCACATCTCTACAAGGCCTGTACTGTGAAAGGCACTTTGGCTTAGAAAATGTCATGAAGTTCTTCTGAAAGAAAGAGCCTGGAGAGGTGTCAAATTGTCCTACAAAAATGTTGAGGTTAGAAGCTAAACACAATTTTCAGAATGGTTCTGCAGTTTGCACTACAGTTTTCATTCAAATATTCTCCTGGCACCAACTTTCCCATACAAGTCAATGGAAGAGTAGGAGATTAAGGGCAGGTACGTGTCAGAGAAAGGAGCTACATCTCTTGCAGTTTGGCAATATGCTCCACTCAGGATGAGAGAAAATAGTATTCCTAGCAATATCTGCCTCTTTGCATTCCTGATTTCTGTAGTACATATCTATGAGGTCTGTAATGTGAAAAGCATTTTGGCTTAGAAATTGCCATGAAGTTCTCCTGAAATAAAAGGCCTGCAGAGCTGTCAATTTGTCCTAAGAACAACTTGAGATTCTAAGCCAAAAACCTTTTCCAGAATGCTTCTGCAGTTTGCACTGCAATTTTCAATTAAACATTCTCCTGATGCCAGCTCTCCCATACAAGTCAAGAGAAGGGTAGGAGATAAAGTGGAGCTCCTTCTCAGAGAAAGGAGGTACATAACTTGCAGTATGGCAATAAATTCCACTCTGAGGATGACTGGCAATTGTATTCCTTTTATAGCTTGTCTCTCTGCATTCCCAATTTCTGTTACACCTCTCTATGTGGCCTGTACTGTGAAATTCACTTTGACCTAGAAATTATATTGATGTTCTTCTGAAGGAAAGGGTCTGAAGAGCTGTCAACTTTGTCCTAATAAGAACTTGAAATTAGAAGCCAAACACACTTTTCAGAATTGTGCTGCAGTTTTCATTCAACCATGTGCCTGGCAATAGTTCTCCCATTAAAGTCAATGGATGGGAAGAACATAAACTGCAGTCCTTCTCAGAGAAAACAGTTCAATCTCTTTCAGTATGCCAGTAAAGTCCACACTCCAGATGACATGAAATAATATTCCTTTCAATGTCTGTCTGTCTGTCTGAATAGCCTAATTATGTAGCACTGCTCTATGAGACCTGTACTATGAAAGGCACGTTGGTGTAGAAATTGCCATGAATCCTGCTGAAAGAAAAGGCCTGGAGCATTGTCAACAATTACCTAAGAAGAACATAAATTTAGAAGCCAAACACACTTTTCAGAATTGTTCTGCAGTTTGCACAGCAGTTTTCATTTAAATATTTTCTTGTGGCCAGCTTTCCCATACACGTCAATGGAAGAGTAGGTGATTAAGGGCAAGTACATGTCAGAGAAAGGAGCTACATCTCTTGCAGTTTGGAAATTTACTCCACTCTGAGGAAGAAATGAAATAGTATTCCTTGTAATGCCTGCTTCTCTGCATTCATGATTTCTGTTGCACAATATCAATGAGGTCTGTAATGTGAAAAGCACTTTGGAATAGAAATTGCCATGAAGTTCTTCTGAAAGAAAGGGCCTGCAAACCTGTCAAAGTTGTCCTAAGAACTTGAGCTTCAAAGCCAAAAACTCTTTTCAGAATGCTTCTGCAGTTGCACTGCAGTTTTCAATTGAACGTTCTCCTGGTGCCAGCTCTCCCATACAAGTCAACAGAAGGGTAGGAGATAAAGTAGAGTTCCTTCTTAGAGAAAGGAGCTCCATGACTTGCAGTATAGCAATAAATTTCACTGTGAGAATGACTGGAAATCATACTCCTTTCAGTGTCTGTCTCTCTGTTTTCCTGATTTCTGCTACACTTATCTATGAGGACTGTACTGTGAAATTCACTTTGACCTAGAAATTGCATGGAAATTCTTCTGCAACAAAGGATCTGCAGAGCTGTCAACTTTGTCCTGAGAATAACTTAAAGGTAGAAGCCAAACACACTTTGCAGAATGGTTCTGCAGTTTGCGCTTCAGTTTTCATTCAAACATTCTCCTGAAAACAGTGTTCCCATGCAAGTCAATGGAAGGGCAGGACATAAACTGCAGTTCCTTCTCACAGAAAGCAGCTTGATTTCTTGCAGTATGCCAATAAACTCTGCTCTTTGGAGGACAGGAAATAGTATTCCTTGCAATGTCTGCTGCTCTGCATTCCTGATTTCTGTAGCATATATCTATGAGGCCTGTTCTGTGAAAGCCACTTTGGCGTATCATTTTCCATGAAGTTCTGTTGAAAGAAGGTGCCTGTAGAGTTTTGTACTTTGTCCTTAGAACAGATTGAAGTTAGAAGTGAAAAACACTTTTCAGAATGGTTCTGCAGTTTGTACGGCAGTTTTCATTCAAACATTCTTCTGGTGCCTGGTCCCCCATACTAGTCAATGGAAGCGTATGATATAAAGTGCAGATACTTCTCAGAGAAAGGAGCTATGTCTCTTGCAGTATGGCTATAAACTCCACCCTGTGGATGACAGGAAATATTGTTCCTTTCATTGTCTGCCTCTCTGCATTGCTGATTTCTGTAACACATCTATTTGAGGCCTGTACTGTGAAAGGCACTTTGGTTTAGAAAATGTCATGAAGTTCTTCTGAAAGAAAGGGCCTGTGGAGGTCTCTTATTTTCCTATGAAAAACTTGAGGTTATATGAAAAACACAATTTTCAGAATGGTTCTGCTGTTTGCACTGCTGTTTTTATTCAAATATTCTCCTGGCACTATCTCTCCCTTAAAAGTCAATGGAAGGGTAAGATTCAATGTGCTGTTTCTTCTCAGAGAAAGTAGCTACATCTCTTTGAGTATTGCTACAAACTCCACATGGTGGAAGACTTGAAATAGTATTCCTTTCAATGCCTGACTCTGCATTGCCGATTTCTGTAGCACATCTCTATGAGGCCTGTACTGTGAAAGGCACTGTGGTTTGGAAAATGTCATGAAGTTCTTCTGAAAGAAAGGACCTGGAGAGCTGTCAACTTGTCCTAAGAAAAAGTTGAGGTTAGAAGTGAAACACACTTTTCAAAGTGGTTTGGCAGTTTGCACTGCAGTTTTCATTCAAATATTTTCCCAGGGCCTGCTTTCCCATACAAGTAAGTGGAAGAATAGGAGATTAAGGGCAGGTACATGTCAGAGAAAGGAGATCCATCTCTTGCAGTTTGGCAGTATAACTCCAATGTGAGGATGACAGGAAATAGTATTCCTTCAAGTGTTTCCCTCTCTGCATTCCTGATTTCTGTAGCACATATCTATGAGATCTGTAATGTGCAAAGAACTTTGACATAGAAATTGCTATGAAGTTCTCTTGAAAGAATGGGCCTGCAGATCTTCAAATTTTTCCTAAGAAGAACTTGAGGTTGAAAGCTCCAAACAGTTTTTAGAATGTTTCTGTAGTTTGCGCTGCCATTTTAAATTAAATATTCTCCTGGTGCCAGCTCTCCCATACAAATCTTTGGAAGGGTTGTAGATAAATTGCAGTTCCTACTCATAGTAAGAAGCCTCACCTCTTTTTTTTTTATTAAATTCTTTTGTTGGTACTTTGTAGGTATACAACACAAATACATTTCTCATTGGGAATTGTACCTTTACATAATCCATCTTTGCTCTTATTTTTTCCCCATTCCTAGCCCTCCCTTCACCCCCTCAACCCTTCCTTATTTACAAAGACTTCATTTCCATTTTTTCCATTTCTCATCATTTTTCCTTTCCCTTCTTTCCTTTTCCCTGCCCCTCAGACTGCCTCTACCCCTTTGGACCTTTTCTTCCTATTTTGCCTTATCGATGATTCATTCTAGTCATTGGTACATTTTAGGTATACAATATAATGACATTCATCATTGGAAATTTGCACCTTTAAATAACCTCTCTTGGTTCTTATTGTTCACCCTTGCCAGCCCTCCCTTCAACCCCTCCAGTCCTCCCTATTTACAAAGATTTTGTTCCTATTTTTCCATTTTCTCATATTAATCCCATTCCCTTCTATCCTTTCCCCTAGCCCTCCCACTTTCTTCCCCTTTGCCCCTTTTCTTCCTATTTCAAATTATTTATTATACCTTTTAGTCCTTATTTACCCTTGCAGATTCTCACATCAAAGAAACTATTCAGTATTTACATGTGTGTCCACTTTATTTCACTTAAGAGTATCACCTCAATGTGCAGCCACTTAGCTATAAATGTCTCTAATTTCTCATTTTGTATGGCTGAGTAGTACTCCATTTTATAAAAAAAACACATTTTCTTTATGCAGTCTCTAGTTGATGGGCATGTGGGCTGTTTCCAAGTTTTAGCTATCACAAACTGTGCTGATATGAACATGGGCACACATATATCACTGTGGTATAATTCTTTTAATTCTTTGGAGAAGATACCCAGCAGGGGAATAGCTGGGTCAAATGGGACTTCCAGTCCTACTTCTTTGAGGTGCCTCCATACTGATTTCCACAGTGCTTGCACCAGTCTACACTCCCACCAGCAGTGGAGCAGGGTTCTTCTTTCCCCACAGCCCTGCCAGCATTTGTTATTGGTTGATTTCATGATAGCAGCCATTCCTTCTGGAGTGAGGTGGAATCTCAGTATTGTTTTCATTTGCATCTCTTGAATGACCAGTGATGTTGAACATTTTTTCATGTATTTATTAGCTATTTCTACTTGTTTGTCTGAGAAATGTCTGTTCATTTCAGATGCCCATTTTCAGATTGGATCTTTAAATTTGAGAGGTCTGATCTTTTTAAGTTCTTTGTAGATTTGAGATAGTAGGTCTTTGAGGAAGAGAAGATGAAGATTTTTTCCCACATTGTGGGTTGTCTCTTCACACTGATAGTGGTTTCTCTTGCTGTGCAGAAGCTTTTTAATAAGAAGAGACTCCACTAATTGTTTGTTTGCGCTAGTACATGGGCAACTGAGGTTTTGTTCATAAAATCTTTTCCTACACCGATGTCTTCAAGAGTTCTACCTAACCTCAGTTCCAACTGGTTCAGAGTTCCTATTTTAATATTTAGATCTTTAATCCATTTTGACTTTAGTTTAGTGCATGGTGAGAGATATAGGTATAGTTTTAATCTTTGGCAAATTGAAGCCCAATTTATCCAGCACCATTTATTAAAGAGGTTATCTTTCCTCCAGTGAGGATGTTTGGCTCCTTTATCAAAGATGAGATGCACCAAGGTCCTGAGTCACGCAGAAGATGCCTAATCACCCCACTGCAGACAGGCAGGTCTGCCCATGCCCTATCTAGTACATGAGTCACACAGAACACACCGAATCAGTCTGGTGCAGACAGGCAGGACTGTGCATGCCCTACCGAGGTCCTGAGTCATGTGGAAGATACCAAATCACCCTGCTGCAGACAGGCAGGTCTGCCCACACCTTACCAAGGTCCCCAGTCATGCAGAACACATGCCGAATCAGCCCACTGCAGACAGGCAGGTCTGTGCATGCCCTACCAAGGTCCTGAGTCATGCAGAAGACACTGAATCACCCTGCAGCAGACAGGCAGCCACCTGATTCCACACTACAAAGACGGAGAGGACACCAGACCACCAAACCAAGGTACTGAGTCCCACTGTTCCCAGCCCAGAGGTAGGGGCTTCTGAGCCATCATCCCACTGCTCCTGGTCCAGAGGAAGGGGCTTCCCAGTCACCATCTCTCCCGCTGCTATCAGCCCAGAGGAAAGGGCTTTGGGGCCACCTTCTGTCCCGCTGCTCTGGGCCCAGAGGAAAGGACTTCTTGGCCAACATCACTCCCACCACTCCAGGCCCAGAGGGAGGGGCTTCTGAGCCATGATCCCACTGCTCCTGGTCCAGAGGAAAAGGTTTCCTGGCCACCACCCATCCGGCTGCTCCGAGCACACAGGAAAGGGCTTTTGGGTCACCATTGCTACCGCTGCTCCTGGTCCCTGTCCCACCTCTCCCAGCTCAGAGGAGGTAATCTGTGCAGGCACTAACAGCCCCCCGCCCCAGTCGAAATGAGAAAACACATAAATAAGTCTCAAAACCAGACTTCCAGATCACCTACAGCAACCCTGAAGGGAAATGAGATGGAACACTCTGATACTCAACCACCTGGACCCACTGAACTGGCAACAAAGGGGGATCTGGAAAAAATGAAATCAGAAATAATTTCTCAGATAACAGGAGAAATGGTGCCCCTAGTGCAAGACATGATTAATAAATCTAGAGAGGAGCTGAGGAACATGATGGAATCCCAACATAAGAAACAAATGGAATCCATAGAACAGATGCAAATAGATTTCAAGGAGATGAAAAACTCCACTGAAAGTCTACACAGCAGAATGAGCCAATGTGAGGACAGAATTTCAGATATAGAAGATAAGATTGCAATTAGTGACCAGGAAAAGAAAAATTGCTTCAAAATTATAAGGGAACATGAGAAATCAATCCAGCAGCTGCTAGATAATGCAAAGAAGAATAACATAAGACTGATTGGAGTCAATGAAGAAACAGGAGAGAGTGGAGATGACATGAAAAAATCTCTTCACAGAAATAATGGCAGTAAACTTCCCAAGCAGAGGAAAAGAGCTTGACATACAGATAAGTGAGGCATATAGGACTCCAAATAGCCTTGATCAAAAAAAAATCTACACATAGGCATATAATTGTTAAGATTCCAGAAACTCAACAGAAGAACAAAGTTCTCCAAGCAGTCAGAGAAAAGAAACAAATCACATACAAAGGAAAGCCCAGCAGAATCACAGCAGACTTCGCAACACAAACCATCAAGGCAAGAAGAGCTTGGGGTGACATATTCCAAGGCCTAAAAGAAAACAGCCTCCAACCCAGATTGATGTACCCTGCAAAACTATCTTTCAAAATGGATGGAGAAATAAGATACTTTCATGACAAAGAGTACCTTAGGAACTTCGTGAATACCAAACCAGCACTCCAAAGAATTTTACACAATATCCTAGGAACAGACATGGAGGATCACAACCCCAGGAAGCAAAGCAAAATGAATCCATCTAGCACAGCAAAAAATTAAATGTAAAGGGGGAGAACCCAACAAAAAGAAAAAGTCATAGCAATGACAAGTCAATACGTTTCAGTTATAACCATCAATGTTAATGGTCTCAATTCACCAATCAAAAGAAACAGACTGGCAGAATGGGTCAAGAAGCAAAATCCAAACAATATGCTGCATACAAGGAACACACTTCACTCAAAAGGAAACTCATAGACTGAAAGTTAAAGGGTGGAAAACAATACTCCATGTGACGGGAACCTGAAAAAAAGCAGGAGTAGCTATCCTCTTTGCAGATCAAGTAGATTTCAAACCAACACTGATTAAGAGAGACAAAGAAGGACACTACATCCTTGTAAAGGGAAGAATTCAAGAGGAAGAGATGACAATCATAAATATCTATGCACCAAACACTAGTGCACCCAACTATATAAAACAAATACTAACGGACATGAAAAGTCATATATGCACTAATACAATTGTAGTGGGGGACCTCCACACCCCACTGTCACAGATAGATAGACCAACTAGACTAAAAATAAGTAATGAAATACTAGAACTCAATTGAACTCTTGAACAAATGAACTTAACAGCTGTTTGCAGAGTCTTCCACCCCACAACATCAGAATACACATTCTTCTCAACTGCACATGGGTCATTCTCAAAAATGGACCACATACTCACACATAGAACATGTTTAAGTAAGTGCAAAGGAATTGAAGTTATCCCCTATATATTATCAGACCATAGTGTGATGAAATTGGAGATCCATAGCAAAAGAAACTCAAAAAATTTCATAAACGTGGAAATTGAACAACACACTTCTGAATAACCAATGGATCACAGAGGAAATTAAAGAAGAAATCAGACAGTTCCTTCAACTAAATGACAATGACAATACAACATATTGGAATCTATGGGACACAATGAAAGCAGTCTTACGAGGGAAATTCATAGCAGTGAATACGCATATTAGGAAAACAGAACGAGCCCAATTAAACAACCTGATGCTGAACCTCAAGCTGCTAGAAAAAGAACAGCAGGACAACCCCAAAGCTCATACAAGGGAGGAAATTATAAAGATCAGAGGAGAAATCAATGCAATGGAGACTAAGAGAACGATACAAAAAATCAATGAAGCCAAGAGTTGGTTCTTCGAAAGAATCAACAAAATTGACAAACCTTTAGCCAACCTTGTCAGAAAAAAGAAAGAAAAGGCCCAAATCCATGCAATTAGGAATGAAAAGGGTGAAATTACAACAGACCCAGCAGAAATCCAGAGGATCATCAATACCTACTTCCAGAACCCATACGCCAATAAGATGGACAACACAGAAGAAATGGACAGATTCCTAGATACATATGAATTACCAAAGTTGAATGAAGAAGACCTAAAAATTCTGAACAACCCAATATCAACCAATGAAATTGAAAACGTAATTAAAAACTTATCAACTTAGAAAAGCCCGGGCCCTGATGGCTTCACTGCTGAATTCTACAAGACATTTAGAGAGCAACTACTGCCACTATTGTTTAAACTCTTCAATGAAATTGAAAGGGAAGCAATACTCCCAAATTCATTCCTGGAAGCAAGCATCTCCTTGATCCCCAAAGCAGAGAAAGACCCAACTGAAAAAGACAACTATAGGCCAATCTCACTAATGAACATAGATGCAAAAATCCTTAATAAGATACTGGCAAATAGAATGCAGAAGATCATCAAGAAGATCATACACCCTGATCAAGTGGGATTCATCCCGGGGATGCAGGGATGGTTCAATATATGAAAATCAATTAATGTAATACACTATATCAATAGAGCCAAGGACAAAAAACATATGATTAGCTCCATAGATGCAGAAAAGGCATTTGACAAAATCCAACATGCATTTATGATAAAAACCCTCCAAAAAGTTAGAATAGATGGTCTCTACCTCAAACTGATAGAAGCCATCTATGAAAAACCAACAGCCAATATCATACTAAATGGTCAAAAACTGAAATCCTTCACACTCAAATCAGGAACAAGACAAGGATGTCCACTATCACCACTCTTGTTCAATATAGTTCTGGAAACATTACCCACTGCAATTAGACAAGAGAAAGAAATAAAAGGAATAAAGATAGGAAATGAAGAAGTCAAATTGTCATTATTTGCAGATGACATGATACTCTATATAGAAGACCCCAAGAATTCCACCAAAAGTCTTCTAGACTTAATAACCAAATTCAGTCAAGTAGCTGGTTACAAGGTCAACACACAAAAATCAATAGCTTTCCTCTACATGAATGACAGACTCACTGAGAGAGAAATAGAGCAAATAATTCCTTTCACAATAGCATCCAAAAAACTGAAATACCTAGGAATCATCCTAATGAAAGAAATCAAAGACTTCTTCTCTGAAAACTATGGCATTCTGAAAAGAGAGATTGAAGATGGTATCAGAAAATGAACAGACATCCCCTGCTCCTGGGTAGGAAGGATTAATATAGTGAAAATGGCCACACTTCCACAACTGCTGTATAGATTTAATGCAATTCCAATTGAGATCCCAGCAGCATACTTCATGGACCTTGAGAAAACATTCCAAAAATTCATTTGGAACAAGAAGAGACCCAGAATAGCAAAAGCAATTCTAGGTAACAGAGACATGGCAGAGGGTAGCACAATCCCCAACCTGCAACTATACTACAAAGCTAATGTGATAAAACAGCATGGTACTGGCAAAGAAATAGACCTGAGGACCAGTGGAACAGATTAGAAGATGCAGAAACAATGTCAGACACACTCGGCCATCTCATCTTATTTTTTGTATTAAATTCTTTTATTGGTACATCGTAGATATACAACACAATTACATTTCTCATTGGGAATTGTACCTTTACATAATGCATCTTCGTTCTTATTTTTTCCTCATTCCTAGCCTTCCCTTCACACCCTCCACCCTTCTCTATTTACAAAGACTTCATTTCCATTTTTTCCATTTCTCATCATTTTTTCCTTTCCCTTCTTTCCTTTCCCCTGCCCCTCCCACTAACCCTATCCCTTTGGACCTTTTCTTCCTATTTTACATTATCAATTATTCATTCTAATAATTGGTACATTTTAGGTATACAATATAATGACATTCATCATTGGAAATTTGCATCTTTACATAGTCTCTCTTGGTTCTTATTTTTCACCCTTGCCCAGCCCTCCCTTCAACCCCTCCAGTCCTCCCTATTTACAAAGACTTTGTTCCTATTTTTCCATTTTCTCATATTAATCCCATTCCCTTCTATCCTTTCCCCTAGCCCTCCCACTTCCTTCCCCTTTGCCCCTTTTCTTCCTCTTTCACATTACATATTGTAAATTTTAGGCCTTATTTACACTTTCAGTTTCTCACACCAGAGAAACTATTCAGTATTTACATGTGTGTCCTATTTATTTCACTTTAGAGTATCACCTCAATGTGCAGCCACTTAGCTATAAATGTCTCTAATTTCTCATTATTTATGGCTTAGTAGTACTCCATTTAAAAAACAAAACAAAACACATTTTCTTGATCCAGTCTCCAGTTGATGGGCATTTGGGCTGTTTCCAAGTTTTAGCTATTACAAACTGCACTGTTATGAACATGGGTGCACATATATCACTGTGGTATGATTCTTTTAATTTTGGGGGGAAGATCCCCAGCAGTGGAATAGCGGGGTCAAATGGGACTTCCAGTCCTAGTTCTTTGATGTATTTCCATACTGATTTCCACAGTGGTTGCACCAGTCTACACTCCCACCAGCAGTGAAGCAGGGTTCTTCTTTCCCCACAGCCCTGCCAGCATTTGTTATTGGTTGATTTCATGATAGCAGCCATTCTTTCTGGAGTGAAATGGAATCTCAGCGTTGTTTTCATTTGCATCTCTTGAATGACCAGTGATGTTCAACATTTTTTCATGTATTTATTTGCTATTTCTACTTCTTTGTGTGAGAAATGTCTGTTCATTTCAGATGCCCATTTTCAGATTGGGTCTTTAAATTTGGGAGGTCTGATCTTTTTAAGTTCTTTATAGATTGGAGATAGTAGACCTTTGTCTGAGGAAGAGCAGGTGAAGATTTTTTCCCACATTGTGGGTTGTCTCTTCACACTGCTGGTGGTTTCTCTTGCTGTGCAGAAGCTTTCTAATAAGAAGAGATCCCATTTGTTGATTGTTTGTGCTAGTTCATGGGCAACTGAGGTTTTGTTCATAAAATCTTCTCCTACACTGATGTCTTCGAGGGTTCTACCTAACCTCAGTTCCAACTGGTTCAGAGTTTCTATTTTAATATTTAGATCTTTAATCCATTTTGATTTTAGTTTAGTGCCTGGTGAGATATATATTTCTAGCTTTAATCTTTGGCAAGTTGAAGCCCAATTTTTCCAGCACCCTTTATTAAAGAGGCTATCTTTCCTCCAGTGAGGATGTTTGGCTCCTTTGTCAAAGATGAGATGGCTGAGTGTGTCTGACATTGTTTCTGCATCTTCTAATCTGTTCCACTGGTCCTCAGGTCTATTTCTTTGCCAGTACCATGCTGTTTTATCACATTAGCTTTGTAGTATAGTTGCAGGTTGGGGATTGTGCTACCCTCTGCCATGTCTCTGTTACCTAGAATTGCTTTTGCTATTCTGGGTCTCTTCTTGTTCCAAATGAATTTTTGGAATGTTTTCTCAAGGTCCATGAAGTATGCTGCTGGGATCTCAATTGGAATTGCATTAAATCTATACAGCAGTTGTGGAAGTGTGGCCATTTTCACTATATTAATCCTTCCTACCCAGGAGCAGGGGATGTCTGTTCATTTTCTGATACCATCTTCAATCTCTCTTTTCAGAATGCCATAGTTTTCAGAGAAGAAGTCTTTGATTTCTTTCATTAGGATGATTCCTAGGTATTTCAGTTTTTTGGATGCTATTGTGAAAGGAATTATTTGCTCTATTTCTCTCTCAGTGAGTCTGTCATTCATGTAGAGGAAAGCTATTGATTTTTGTGTGTTGACCTTGTAACCAGCTACTTGACTGAATTTGGTTATTAAGTCTAGAAGACTTTTGGTGGAATTCTTGGGGTCTTCTATATAGAGTATCATGTCATCTGCAAATAATGACAATTTGACTTCTTCATTTCCTATCTTTATTCCTTTTATTTCTTTCTCTTGTCTAATTGCAGTGGGTAATGTTTCCAGAACTATATTGAACAAGAGTGGTGATAGTGGACATCCTTGTCTTGTTCCTGATTTGAGTGTGAAGGATTTCAGTTTTTGACCATTTAGTATGATATTGGCTGTTGGTTTTTCATAGATGGCTTCTATCAGTTTGAGGTAGAGACCATCTATTCTAACTTTTTGGAGGGTTTTTATCATAAATGCATGTTGGATTTTGTCAAATGCCTTTTCTGCATCTATGGAGCTAATCATATGTTTTTTGTCCTTGGCTCTATTGATATAGTGTATTACATTAATTGATTTTCATATATTGAACCATCCCTGCATCCCCGGGATGAATCCCACTTGATCAGGGTGTATGATCTTCTTGATGATCTTCTGCATTCTATTTGCCAGTATCTTATTAAGGATTTTTGCATCTATGTTCATTAGTGAGATTGGCCTATAGTTGTCTTTTTCAGTTGGGTCTTTCTCTGCTTTGGGGATCAAGGAGATGCTTGCTTCCAGGAATGAATTTGGGAGTATTGCTTCCCTTTCAATTTCATTGAAGAGTTTAAACAATAGTGGCAGTAGTTGCTCTCTAAATGTCTTGTAGAATTCAGCAGTGAAGCCATCAGGGCCCGGGCTTTTCTAAGTTGATAAGTTTTTAATTACGTTTTCAATTTCATTGGTTGATATTGGGTTGTTCAGAATTTTTAGGTCTTCTTCATTCAACTTTGGTAATTCATATGTATCTAGGAATCTGTCCATTTCTTCTGTGTTGTCCATCTTATTGGCGTATGGGTTCTGGAAGTAGGTATTGATGATCCTCTGGATTTCTGCTGGGTCTGTTGTAATTTCACCCTTTTCATTCCTAATTGCATGGATTTGGGCCTTTTCTTTCTTTTTTCTGACAAGGTTGGCTAAAGGTTTGTCAATTTTGTTGATTCTTTCGAAGAACCAACTCTTGGCTTCATTGATTTTTTGTATCGTTCTCTTAGTCTCCATTGCATTGATTTCTCCTCTGATCTTTATAATTTCCTCCCTTGTATGAGCTTTGGGGTTGTCCTGCTGTTCTTTTTCTAGCAGCTTGAGGTTCAGCATCAGGTTGTTTAATTGGGCTCGTTCTGTTTTCCTAATATGCGTATTCACTGCTATGAATTTCCCTCGTAAGACTGCTTTCATTGTGTCCCATAGATTCCAATATGTTGTATTGTCATTGTCATTTAGTTGAAGGAACTGTCTGATTTCTTCTTTAATTTCCTCTGTGATCCATTGGTTATTCAGAAGTGTGTTGTTCAATTTCCACGTTTATGAAATTTTTTGAGTTTCTTTTGCTATGGATCTCCAATTTCATCACACTATGGTCTGATAATATATAGGGGATAACTTCAATTCCTTTGCACTTACTTAAACATGTTCTATGTGTGAGTATGTGGTCCATTTTTGAGAATGACCCATGTGCAGTTGAGAAGAATGTGTATTCTGATGTTGTGGGGTGGAAGACTCTGCAAACAGCTGTTAAGTTCATTTGTTCAAGAGTTCAATTGAGTTCTAGTATTTCATTACTTATTTTTAGTCTAGTTGGTCTATCTATCTGTGACAGTGGGGTGTGGAGGTCCCCCACTACAATTGTATTAGTGCATATATGACTTTTCATGTCCGTTAGTATTTGTTTTATATAGTTGGGTGCACTAGTGTTTGGTGCATAGATATTTATGATTGTCATCTCTTCCTCTTGAATTCTTCCCTTTACAAGGATGTAGTGTCCTTCTTTGTCTCTCTTAATCAGTGTTGGTTTGAAATCTACTTGATCTGCAAAGAGGATAGCTACTCCTGCTTTTTTTCAGGTTCCCGTCACATGGAGTATTGTTTTCCACCCTTTAACTTTCAGTCTATGAGTTTCCTTTTGAGTGAAGTGTGTTCCTTGTATGCAGCATATTGTTTGGATTTTGCTTCTTGACCCATTCTGCCAGTCTGTTTCTTTTGATTGGTGAATTGAGACCATTAACATTGATGGTTATAACTGAAACGTATTGACTTGTCATTGCTATGACTTTTTCTTTTTGTTGGGTTCTCCCCCTTTACATTTAATTTTTTGCTGTGCTAGATGGATTCATTTTGCTTTGCTTCCTGGGGTTGTGATCCTCCATGTCTGTTCCTAGGATATTGTGTAAAATTCTTTGGAGTGCTGGTTTGGTATTCACGAAGTTCCTAAGGTACTCTTTGTCATGAAAGTATCTTATTTCTCCATCCATTTTGAAAGATAGTTTTGCAGGGTACATCAATCTGGGTTGGAGGCTGTTTTCTTTTAGGCCTTGGAATATGTCACCCCAAGCTCTTCTTGCCTTGATGGTTTGTGTTGCGAAGTCTGCTGTGATTCTGCTGGGCTTTCCTTTGTATGTGATTTGTTTCTTTTCTCTGACTGCTTGGAGAACTTTGTTCTTCTGTTGAGTTTCTGGAATCTTAACAATTATATGCCTATGTGTAGATTTTTTTATTAAATTCTTTTATTGGTACATTATGTGTAGATTTTTTTTGATCAAGGCTATTTGGAGTCCTATATGCCTCACTTATCTGCATGTCAAGCTCTTTTCCCCTGCTTGGGAAGTTTTCTGCCATTATTTCTGTGAAGAGATTTTTTCATGTCATCTCCACTCTCTCCTTTTTCTTTATTGACTCCAATCAGTCTTATGTTATTCTTCTTTGCATTATCTAGCAGCTGCTGGATTGATTTCTCATGTTCCCTTATAATTTTGAAGCAATTTTTTTTCCTGGTCATTAATGCAATCTTATCTTCTATATCTGAAATTCTGTCCTCACACTGGCTCATTCTGCTGTGTAGACTTTCAGTGGAGTTTTTCATCTCCTTGAAATCTATTTGCATCTGTTTAATGGATTCCACTTGTTTCTTATGTTGGGGTTCCATCATGTTCCTCAGCTCCTCTCTAGATTTATTAATCATGTCTTGCACTAGGAGCACCATTTCTCCTGTTATCTGAGAAATTATTTCTGATTTCATTTTTTCCAGATCCCCTTTTGTTGCCAGTTCAGTGGGTCCAGGTGGTTGAGTATCAGAGTGTTCCATCTCATTTCCCTTTGGCTTTCCTGTAGGTGATCTGGAAGTCTGGTTTTGAGATGTAGTTATGTGTTTTCTCATTTCAACTGGGGGGCGCTGTTGGCACCTGCCCGGATTACCTCCTTTGAGCTGGCAGAAGTGGGACAGGGGCTGGGAGCAGTGGTAGGGATGGTGGCCCAAAAGCCCTTTCCCCTGCTCTGGGAGCAGCAGGATGGATGGTGGCCAGGAAGCACCTTCCTCTGGACCAGGAGCAGTGGGATGGCAGCTCAGAAGCCCCTACCTCTGGGCTGGGAGTGGCAGGAGAGATGGTGGCCTGGAAGCTCCTTCCTCTGGGCCAGGAGTGGCAGGACAGAAGGTGACCCAAACACCCATTCATCTGGCCTGGGAGCAGCGGGAGGGATGGTGGCCAGGAAGTCACTTCCTCTGGACCAGGAGCAGTGGGACAGCAGCTCAGAAGCCCCTACCTCTGGGCCAGTAGCAGCTGGACTCAGTTCTGTTATCTTGTGGTCTGGTGTCCTCTGTGTTTTGTAGTGTGGAACCAGGTGTTGTATTAGTCACTTTCCTGAAGCTGCAACAGAATACCTGATTCCCACAGTAGAGGAGTAGAGGTTTATGTGGCTCACAGTTTGCAGTGAGTTAGACCTAAAGTTGGATGGCTCCAAAGCAGAAAAGGTATGGTGGAGGGGATGGAAGAGGAGTTACTCAAGGCAGCCAGAAAGCAGAGAAAGCCATCCTAAGAAAATTTGATGTTAGAAGCCAAGAAAAGTCTTCAGAATGGTCTGTCAGTGTGCACTTCAGTTTTCCTTCAAGCACTCTTCTAGAGACAGCTCTCCTATCCAAGTCAATGGAATGTTGTGATATAAAGTGCAGTTCCTTCTAAGAGAAAGCACCTGAGCTCTGTCAGTTTGGCAGTGCATTCTACTCTTGGACTTACATCCAATATAATTCACATTAAAAATTGGCTCTCTGCATGGCTGATTTCTGTTGCACATATCTATGAGACCTGTACCATGAAAGGCAATTTGGCCAAGAAAGTGCATTGAAGTTCTGGTGAAAGACAGGTCTTGGAAAGTTCTCAACATTGTTCAAAGAAAAACTTGATGTTTGAAGCCAAACACACTCTTCAGAATGGTCCAGCAGTTTGCACTTCAGTTCTCTTTCAAGCATTCTTCAAACGCCTGCTCTCCCATGTGAGCCAATGGAAGGTTAGGATAAAAAGTGCAGTTCGTTCTCAGAGAAATCAGCTAGAGCTCTCTCACTTTGGCAGTGTACTTCATTATTGGATTTACATCCAATACCATTCCCATCACAATCTGGCTCTCTGCATTGCTGATTTCTGTATCCCACCACTATGAGGCCTGTACCATGAATAGCACTTTGGCCTAGAAATTGAATTGAGGTTCTGCTGAAAAACAGGTCCTGGAAAGGCCTCAACTTTGTCTGAAGAAGAACTTGATGTTAGACTCCAAACACACTCTTCAGAATGGTCCACAGGTTGCACTTAATTTTTCATTAAAGTATCCATTTAGCGCCAGCTCTCCCATGCAAGTCAATAGAATCTAAACATATAAAGTGCAGTTCCCACTCAGGGAAAGCAGCTAGAGGCCTGTCAGTTTGGCACTGCAGTCCAGCCTTTGACTGACATGCAATACAAGTCACATCACAATCTGGCTCTTTGCCTTGCTGATTTCTGTGGCACATATCTATGAGGCGTGTAACATGAATAGCACTTTGGTCTAGAAAGTGCATTGAAGTTCTGCTGAAAGACAGGTCCTGGAAAGTCCTCAACTTGGTCCTAAGAAGAACTTGGTGTTAGAATTCAAACACACTCTTCAGTATTATCAGGCAGTTTGCACTTCAGATTTCATTCAAGCATTCTTCTAGCACCACATAAAACATGCAAGTAAATGTAAGATTATGATATAAAGTGCAGTTCCTTCTCAGAGAAAGAAGCAAGAGGTTTGTCAGTTTGGCACTGCACTCCAATCATGCACTTAAATCCAGTAAAAATTCACATCACTATCTGGCTCTCAGCATTGCTGATTTCTGTAGCAAATCTCTATGAGGACTGTACTGTGAAAAGCTCTTGGGCCTAGAAAGTGCATTGAGGTTCTGCTGAAGGACAGGTCCTGGAAAGTCCTCAACTTTGTCCTAAGAAGAAAGTGATGTTAGAAGCCAAACACACTCTTCAGAATGGTGTGGTAGTTTGCACTTCAGTTTTCATTCACGCATCTTTCTAGCGCCAGCTCTCCCATGCAGGTCAAAGGAAGGTAAGCATAGAAAGTGCAGTTCCTACCCAGGGAAAGCAGCTAGTGCTCTGTTAGTTTGGCACTCCACTCCACTCTTGAAATGACATCCAACAGTATTCATATCACAATCTGGCTCCCTGTATTGTTGATTTCTGTAGCCCATCTCTATGAGGCCTGTGCTGGGAATAGCACTTTGGCCTAGAAAGTGCACTGAGGTTCTGCTGAAAGACAGGTCCTGGAAAGTCCTCAACTTGGTCCTAAGAAGAACTTGGTGTTAGAAACCAAACACATTCTTCAGTGTTATCAGGCAGTTTGCACTTCAGTTTTCATTCAAGCATTCTTCTAGCACCACATCTAACATGCAAGTAAATGTAAGATTATGATATAAAGTGCAGTTCCTTCTCAGAGAAAGAAGCAAGAGCTCTGTCAGTTTGTCACTGCACTCCAATCATGCACTTACATCCAATATCATTCACATCTCAATCTGGCTCTCTGTATTGCTGATTTCTGTAGCATATCTCTATGAGGACAGTACTGTGAAAAGCACTTGGGCCTAGAAAGGGCTTTGAGGTTCTGCTGAAGGACAGGTCCTGGAAAGTCTTCAACCTTGCCCTAAGAACAACATGATGATGTTAGAAGCCAAACACACTCTTCAGAATGGTGCAGTAGTTTGCACTTCAGTTTTCATTCAAGCATCATTCTAGCACCAGGTCTCCCATGCAGGTCAAATGAAGGTAAGCATTGAAGGTGCAGTTTTTACCCAGGGAAAGCAGCTAGAGCTCCGTTAGTTTGGCACTCCACTCCACTCTTGAACTGACATCCAATAGCATTCACATCACAATCTGGCTCCCTGCTTTGTTGATTTCTGTGGCACATCTCTATGAGGCCTGTGCCATGAATAGCACTTTGGCCTAGAAAGTGAATAGAGGTTCTGCTGAAAAACAGGCCCTGGAAAGTCCTCAAATTTGTCCTAAGAATAACTTAGTGTTAGAAACCAAACACACACTTTAGCATTAATAGGCAGTTTGCACTTCAGTTTTCGTTCAAGCCTTCTTGTTGCGCCACATCTAACATGAAAGTAAATGTAAGGTTATGATGTAAAGTGTAGTTCCTTCTCAGAGAAAGAAGCAAGAGCTCCGTCAGAGTGGCACTGCACTCCAATCATGCACTTACCTCCAATACCATTCACAACACATTCTAGCTCTCTGCTTTACTGATTTCTGTAGCACATTTCTATGAGACCTGTACCATGAAAAGCACTTTGTCCTAGAAAAGGCATTGAGGTTCTGCTGAAAGACAGGTCTTGGAAAGTCCTCAACTTTGTCCTAAGAAAACTTGATGTTAGAAGCCAAACACATTCTTCAGAGTGGTCTGCCAGTTTGCACTTCAGGTTTCATTCAAGCATTCTTTTAGTGTCAGCTCTCTCATCCAAGTCAATGGAAGGTTGTGATATAAAGTGCATTTCCTTGCAAGAGAAAGCAACTAGAGTCTATCAGTTTGGCAGTGGATTGCACTCTTGGACTTACATGCAATACCATTCAAATCACAATCTGCCTCTCTGCATTGCTGATTTCTATAGCACATATCTAAGAGGCCTGTGAATGGCACTTTGGCCTAGAACGTGCATTGAAGTTCTGCTGAAAGACAGGTCCTGGAAAGTCCTCAACTTTGTTCAAAGAAAAACTTGATGTTCGAGGACAAACACACTCTTCAGAATGGTCCAGCAGTTTGCACTTCAGTTCTCATTCAAGCATTCTTCAAGTGCAAGCTCTCCCATGCAAACCAATGGAAGGTTAGCATAAGATGTGCAGTTCCTTCTCAGAGAAAGCAACTAGAGCTCTGGCACTTTGGCATTGCACTCCACTCCTGGACTACATCCAATACCATTCACATCACAGTCTGGCTCCCTGCATTGCTGATTTCTGTAGCAAATCTCTATAAGGCCTGGACTGTGAATACCACTTTGGCCTAGAATGTGCATTGAGGTTCTGCTGAAAGACAGGTCCTGGAAAGTCCTCAAATTTGCCCTAAGAACAATGTGATGTTAGAAGCCAAACACACTCTTCAGAATGGTGTGGCATTTGGCACTTCAGTTTTCATTCAAGCATCATTCTAGAGCTAGCTCTCCCATGGAAGTGAAGGAAAGGCAAACATATAAAGTGCTGCTCCAGATCAGGGAAATGAGCTAGAGCCCTATCAGTTAGGAACTCCACACCACTCTTGGAGTGACATTCAACACCATTCTCACCACTATCTGGCTCTCTGCATTGCTGATTTCTGCAGCACATCTCTATGAGGAACATACCATGAATATTACTTTGGCCTAGAATGTGCATTGAGGTTCTGCTGAAAGACAGGCCCTGGAAAGTCCTCAACTCTGTCCGAAGAAGTTCTTCATGTTTGAAGCCAAACACATACTTCAGAATGGTCCATCAGTTTGCACTTCAGTTTTCATTAAAGCATCCTTCTAGCGCCAGCTCTCCCATGCAAGTCAATAGAATGTAAGCATATAAAGTGCAGTTCCTACTCAGGGAAAGCAGCTAGAGCTCTGTCAGTTTGGCACTGCACTTCAGCCTTTGACATCCAATACCATTCACATCACAATCCAGCCATCTGCATTGCTGATTTCTGTGGCACATACCTATGAGGTGTGTACTGTGAATAGCACTTTGGCCTAGAAAGTGCACTGAGGTTCTGCTGAAAGACAGGTCCTGGAAAGTCCTCAACTTTGTCCTAAGAAGAACTTGGTGTTTGAAGCCAAACACATTCTTCAGTATTATCAGGCAGTTTGCACTTCAGTATTCATTCAAGCATTCTTCCAGTGCCACATCTAACACACAAGTAAATGTAAGATTATGATATAAAGTTCAGTTCCTTCTCAGAGAAAGAAGCAAGAGCTCTGTCAGTTTGTCACTGCACTCCAATCATGCACTTACATCCAATACCATTCTCATCTCAATCTGGCTCTCTGCTTTGCTGATTTCTGTAGCACATCTCTATGAGGCCTGTCCTGTGAATAGCACTTTGGCCTAGAAATGGCATTGAGGATCTGCTGAAAGAAAGGCCCTGGAAAGTTCTGAACTTAGTCCTAAGAAAACTTGATGTTAGAAGCCAAGCACACTCCTCAGAATGGCCTGGGAGTTTGCACTTCAGTTTTCCTTCAAGCATTCAGTTAGCGCCAGCTCTCCCATGCAAGTCAATGGAAGGTTATGATAAAAAATACAGTTTCTTCTCAGAGAAAGCAGCTAGAGCACTGTGAGTTTACCAGTGCACTCCACTCTTGGAATTACATCCAACACCATTCACAACACATTCTAGCTGTCTGAATTGCTGAATTCTGTAGCACATTTTTATGAGGGCTCTATCTTGAATAGCACTTTGGCCTAGAAAGTGCATAGAGGTTCTGCTGAAAGACAGGTGATGGAAGTCCTCAACTTTGCCCTAAGAAGAACTTGATGTCAGAAGCCAAAGACATTCTTAAGAATGATCCGGTTATTTGCACTTCAATTTTCCTTCAAGCGTTCTTCTAGCACCAGCTCTCCCATGCAAGTCAAAGGAAGGTTAGCATATGAAGTGCCGTACCTTCTCACAGAAAGCAGCTAGAGCTCTGTCAGTTTACCAGTGCATTCCACTCTAGGACTTCCAGCAAACAGAATTCACAACACATAATAACTGTCTGCATTGCTGAATACTGTAGCACATCTTTATGTGTCCTCTACTGCCAAAAGCACTTTGGCCTAGAAAGTGCATTGAGTTTCTGCTGAAAGACAGATGCTGGAAAGTCCTCAACATTGCCCTAAGAAGAACTAAATGTTAGAAGCCCAACACACCCTTCAGAATGGTCTGGCACTTTGCACTTCAGTATTTCTCCAAGCATACTTCTAGCGCAATCTCTCCCATGCAAGTCATTGGAAGTTTATGATATAAAGTGCAGTTCCTTCTCAGAGAAAGCAGCTAGAGCACTCTGAATTTACCAGTGCACTCCATTCTTGAACATACATCCAACACCATTCACAACACATTCTAGCTGTCTGCATTGCTGAATTCTATACCACATTTTTATGAGGCCTCTGCCTCGAATAGCACTTTGGCCTAGAAAGTGCTTTGAGGTTCTCTTGAAAGAGGTGCTGGAAAGTCTTCAACTTTGCCCTAAGAAGAACTTGTTGTTAGAAGCCAAAAACACTCTTCATAATGATTGGGCAGTTTGCACTTCAGTTTTATTCAAGCATTATTCTAGAGCCAGCTCTCCGAGGCAAGCCAAAGGAAGGTTATGATAAAAAGTTCAGTTCCTTCTCAGAGAAAGCAGCTAGAGAAAGCAGAATACTTTTCACGCAGTAAAACTCAAACTTCATACCCACAAAATAATCCCTTCCCCTCTCCCTCCTATCTGCCACCCCTAGAAACTACCCTTACACTTTCTGTCCCTGTCACTTTGACTGCCCTCTGTATTTCACAGAAGTTGAGTCATGGGATGCCCATGTTTTAGTGACTGGCTCTTTTTCGGTGACTGGATTATTTCCCTGAGGGTGATGTCCTCAGGGTTCACTCATGTTGTTTGTAGATATGTCAAAATCTCATGACTTGAAACAGTTACAGAAGATCTCATTGCCTGTGGCGACTACCATTTGTGTAGCCATTTATCTGTGAATGGACATTTGGGTTGTTTTCCTTGTGAATAATGCTGCTGTGAAGATGGATGTCCAGACGTTTGAGTTTGTGCTTTCAGCTATTTTGGGTCTGTGCCTAGAAGTGGAATTCCGGGGTGATATGGTCAATGTATTTTTAACTAAGGAATTGCCATATTGCTTCCCATCGTGGCTAAATAATTTCGTATTTCTCCAGTGCAGTGCAGAAGGGCTCCAATTTCTCCACACTGTGAACGCTTGTTCTTTCCAATGTGCCTTTTGTTTTGGTTCTTGTTTTGTTGTACTGAGGGTTGACTGTGAGGCCTTGGCGCTGAGCAACATCCCCAGCCCTTTCAAGTGTTTTGGAGAGGAGGATTCAGGCACTTCCCTTTGAAAAACCTTCACGGCTGGTGTAAGGGATGTCTTTCCCTATCACTAACGGAATTACTGCTATTTATTGGCACAATGGAAACTTTTTCTTTCTTGGCCACTCTAGGAAGGAGCCCATCAAATAACACTTGTTTTTGCCTCCCTTTGAAGATTTTGCGGACATGTGGCATTGCACCGCGTGAAATTATTGCCAGACTGATTCATTGCTCCTAGTGCTACAGCCTATTGGAGGTAGTGCTTCTCTACAAGATTTTGATTTTGCACTCTTTCCCACCTTTCCCACATCTCCCTAATCTGCTTCGAAATGAGGGATTCCTGCACCATTTTCTCTTCCTCTTCTGGAGGCGAGATCTAACTTAAAACCTCTTGCTGTTGGGAGATGATTGCCCACAATCCTACCCAGAGGGAGAGAGGGAGAGGGGGAGAGAGGGAGAGAGGGAAGAGGAGAGGGAGGAGAGGGGAGAGAAAGGAGGAAGAGGAAGAGGAAGAAAGAAGAAGAGAAAGAGGACAAGAGGAGGGGAGGGAGAGAGAAAAGACCCATTGGCTTAGTTGTGATCATGTGATGAAGTATTGCAAGAAAAGGCTCAGTTACCAAGAACTATTTACTAACAGTGTTTGCTCCTATTGCAGAACAAACAGAACAAGTTAGCTGCAATTCAAGGCTTTGCTGTACTTGGAAGAATTTGCATACAATTGAAACCATTCCTTTCCCTGAACGCTCGACTGAACTAATCCTTTGGTTTTGAGTTTTCTTTATGGACGATATTTCATTACTGATTCAATGTCTCTTTCTTCAGGTTTTCGTTTTATTACTCAATGTTTGCAGCACACGATGATTACATTCCTCATGAAAAGTTGAGGCAGGCACGTACACACCACATCTTCGTTCTGTTTTCATCCCCTTCCTTATTGCTTTGGCCCTCCTTGCTTCATCTCTTGGTTCCTCTGAAGTTGGAAACAGATTTCTCTTCCAGCTTGTTTATTTTCTTTTATTGTGTCCTTTATATTTTAGACATCTCCTCTAAGAGAAAGAATGTGATACTAAAGCTCGTGTGTCTGATTTATGTCACGTGGTATTACGGTTGCTTTGTCTTTTCTTTGAAAAACGGTCTCTTGCCAGGTAGTTCAGTCCATCATTGATATCAGTGTGCAGCTGAGGCTGGCCTGGAACTCGTGGCGATGGCGGTGGTGCGGAAACCCTCAGGCCCAGCCCAGTGCAAAGGACTGGGGATGGAGCCAGGTGCCCAGGCAGGCCTTGGATCCCATCTGCGGTACCACGACGCCAAAGCACAGAAACCCGGAAGCAAAGCCCACCACAAACGGATGTTCAGGGAAAAGTCATATATCTCGAGTGTGTGCGGTCACACGCAGAGGTAGCGGAAAAGGACCGGAAGGCCACACGCACAAAATGTCCATAGTGGCTCACTGGAGACAAGCAGGAGTGTTGGGACAAAGCTGTCTAGGGTGCACAGGACAGGCTAAGGTGTGAAGAGTCCAGCATCCCGCCACTGCCTTGTAATCCCAGCTACGACGTGGCAGGCTGCGGCCAGAGGACTGCTCCACACCCTGAGCAAGCGATCATGACTCCGTCTCAGAAAAACCAAACAAGACAAAAGAGCAAACAAACCAAAAGACAAAATAAAATGAAAAGAAACAAACAAAGAAACGAACAAATGAAGGAAGGAAGGAAGGAAGGAAGGAAGGAAGGAAGGAAGGAAGGAAGGAAGGAAGGGGACCTGGAGAAGGAGCTCAGTGTTAGAGCGGCCCCGGATTCAATCCCCAGTGCAGCCAGACAGAAGCAAACTGGCCATAAAGTGAGAAGTATGGAAGCTCTGGGATCGCGGATATGGGGTTTATTCGTTTGGAGCAGCAAAGATCCAGGATAAGGCCTGAAGTCGCTTGCATGTTGTCAGTCAAACTTCCACTGGCCAGTGAGTGGAATGAGGCGATTCCCACAGCGGGAGACCACGCGGGCGGTTGGGGGAGCTCAGAGGCTGCTGCGGTAGAGGTGTGCCTATTGGAGGTGGGAAGCAAACATGCGGCCCCCGAGGGAGACCTCTGCTTGGAAGGAGAGCCCAGGATGAGCCAGCAGCTCCCTTGGAAAAGCTCACGGGGTGGGGCGGCTAAGGGAGGCACGAGTGAGTCCTGGCTGCTTTGCCTCGTCCCAGTGCTGGAGTGGAAGCGCACTGCACAGTCTGGAAGGCGGAGTCACTCTGGCAACTTGGATTCGTTCTCTGTGATGCACGTGCACGTTCTCCTCCTTAGTCAAGAGAACAGAATCAGACGCAAGCTTCCGGGCTGGCTTCTAGCTCAGCGGTTCCTTCCACAGCTTGTTGTTAGCCAACTGACCTGGCGGCTTGCGGCTTGCACTGGCCAGTTGGATCCAGAGCCGCAGCGCTCTCCAGCCCTTTTGATGCCGCCGGCAGGGCTACTTCTTTTTCCCAGGAATCATACTTGGAGGAGAGTTTGGAGAGCCCTCCTCTGCCCAGCGGCGACACCTTGTCTCAAAAAATCAAAAAACGATGTTTGCTTTCCTTGATTTTTGTGGCTTGAGCTCTAGAGAAGTTCGCCTTCAAATGGAATTTCTTTTTCTTTCCTTTTCTGATTTTTCGGTGCCGGGGATCAGACTTGGGTCCTCGCGCTCGCGAGGCCAGCGGCGGAACCACGGAGCTAAATCCCTGGCCCTGGGATGTACTTTTCTAAGATACGTTTCAAATGGTGATCATTCCACTTCAGTTTTCCTAGGTCAACAGGAGACTTTTCGATGCGTTGACTAGTTTTTGGTTTGATTGTTGTTGGAGACAGGGTCTCTTCTCTATAGCTCAGGCTGGCCTTGAACTCACTGCGGAGCCAGGCTGGCTTCGAACTCCTGGTGATCCTCCCGCCTCATCCTCCGGAATCCTGGGATTACAGGCATGTGCCAGCAGGCCAGGCTCAGACTCAACTTTTGTTATCTTTGATTGTTACCTCTCTTGCATCATTTTCTTCTTCACAGACTGTAATGCCTGTTGGATTTTCTTTGTGCTATATGTACCTCTTGATGCCTGACCTTACTTAGGTATTTACATTTCTTATATATATGGGTGTGTGTGTGTGTATATATATATATATATATATATGTATATATATATTTATGATTTTTTTTTTTTTTTTTTTTTTACGGTGTGGTCTCACTGTATTTCCTAGGCTGGTCTCAAACTCGTGACCCTCTTTCTGAATATCTGAGATCACAGGTATTGTGTGTGCCACCATGCCTGGCTCCAGTTGTAGGTGCCTAAAATATTCCAGGGGAAGTAAAAAGAATGAAGGTGTTTTATGTACATGTAGCAGCTCCCCATAGGAATTGGAATCACGATGTACTCATAAACATACCTAATTTTAGACATCCTATAAATTCAGCCTTCCCCTTTTTTGCTGGTATGTCTTGTTTTCTTCGGGATTTCCTGATTTTGACCAATGGCTTTCTGGTTCTTTTTGTTCTTTGTCAATTTGTGAAGTTACTTTTTTCTGATTCATAGTACTTTTTCATGTCATCGAGTGACTGCTGAAGGTCGTTTCATTTAGGTTGTGGTGTTACGTTTCAGGTTTCCGGTTTTGTGATTAGTTACAAATATTGATCTCCATTTCAAACTTTCTTTAGAGCATTTAATGCCTGGCCTTTTAGGTCCATTTTTAATTTCCAGTTTCAACTATTGCCAATGAGATGGTTCGTGTTTGCTGGGTTTCCTGGCTGGGGAGTGCCCTCTCGCGTTGACAGAACAGAATGCAGCCCCACAGAAGGCCTGGTTTGTGGGGTGGGTGAAAGAGTCCAGGATGTCCTCTGAGTTTTTGGTTGTCTCTCATTTCTGCGGGACTCTTCATTGCCTCTGAGCTCATCTTTCTTTCTCTTCGCCATCAAGCCCTCAGGGTGTACCTCCCCTTCCCATCACCTCTTTTCCTATAGCAATGATGCTATCTCAGGATTGCCATGGGTTGCCTCAAGCACTTACAAGCGCTTCTCTTAGATGGCTCGGTGTCTTCCACCTGCCAGGTTTCAGACCTACTCTCATCATTTCTCCATCTCAGATAGGACTGGCTTTTTTGGTGGTGGTTTTACGTGTCTTCCACCACTGCTAGGCCCCTGCTGCTTTCTAGTCTTTTCTGTGTCATTCTGGTTTCTGTTCTATAGTGCGGCTATGTAACTCTACTGGCTGTTTGGGAGCTATACGGACCTGTGTGTGTGTGTGTGTGTGTGTATTTATATACATTTATATATGTATCTGCAAAATGAGGTCCACAATCTTCTCTGTCTCCAAGTTGTGCTGCAGACATAGATGGTTTATTTACTTTTCTTACTTTTATCCTTAGCATGTAGGAGACGCCAATTGCATTTGGTGAAGGTATTCTGTGGAAGTCCTGAGTCCGGCTCGTCTGTATTCTTTTTCTTTATAATTTTGAAGACAACTTTCTTCATTATGACAAGATATGTCACATAAAAGTTAACATCTTAAGCCTTTTGAAGTGTTCAGTTCCATTTTTTAAGTGGGAGGTTCTCATTGCTTTGGAACCATCACCAGCATGCCCCTGCAGAACGTTTTTCACGCAGTAAAACTCAAACTTCATACCCACGAAATAATCCCTTCCCCTCTCCCTCCTATCTGCCACCCCTAGAAACTACCCTTACACTTTCTGTCCCTGTCACGTTGACTGCCCTCTGTATTTCACAGAAGTTGAGTCATGGGATGCCCATGTTTTAGTGACTGGCTCTTTTTCGGTGACTGGATTATTTCCCTGAGGGTGATGTCCTCAGGGTTCACTCATGTTGTTTGTAGATATGTCAAAATCTCATGACTTGAAACAGTTACAGAAGATCTCATTGCCTGTGGCGACTACCGTTTGTGTAGCCATTTATCTGTGAATGGACATTTGGGTTGTTTTCCTTGTGAATAATGCTGCTGTGAAGATGGATGTCCAGACGTTTGAGTTTGTGCTTTCAGCCATTTTGGGTCTGTGCCTAGAAGTGGAATTCCGGGGTGATATGGTCAATGTATTTTTAACTAAGGAATTGCCATATTGCTTCCCATCGTGGCTAAATAATTTCGTATTTCTCCAGTGCAGTGCAGAAGGGCTCCAATTTCTCCACACTGTGAACGCTTGTTCTTTCCAATGTGCCTTTTGTTTTGGTTCTTGTTTTGTTGTACTGAGGGTTGACTGTGAGGCCTTGGCGCTGAGCAACATCCCCAGCCCTTTCAAGTGTTTTGGAGAGGAGGATTCAGGCACTTCCCTTTGAAAACCTTCACGGCTGGTGTAAGGGATGTCTTTCCCTATCACTAACGGAATTACTGCTATTTATTGGCACAATGGAAACTTTTTCTTTCTTGGCCACTCTAGGAAGGAGCCCATCAAATAACACTTGTTTTTGCCTCCCTTTGAAGATTTTGCGGACATGTGGCATTGCACCGCGTGAAATTATTGCCAGACTGATTCATTGCTCCTAGTGCTACAGCCTATTGGAGGTAGTGCTTCTCTACAAGATTTTGATTTTGCACTCTTTCCCACCTTTCCCACATCTCCCTAATCTGCTTCGAAATGAGGGATTTCTGCACCATTTTCTCTTCCTCTTCTGGAGGCGAGATCTAACTTAAAACCTCTTGCTGTTGGGAGATGATTGCCCACAATCCTACCCAGAGGGAGAGAGGGAGAGAGGGAGAGAGGGAGAGAGGGAAGAGGAGAGGGAGGAGAGGGAGGAGAGGGGAGAGAAAGGAGGAAGAGGAAGAGGAAGAAAGAAGAAGAGAAAGAGGACAAGAGGAGGGGAGGGAGAGAGAAAAGACCCATTGGCTTAGTTGTGATCATGTGATGAAGTATTGCAAGAAAAGGCTCAGTTACCAAGAACTATTTACTAACAGTGTTTGCTCCTATTGCAGAACAAACAGAACAAGTTAGCTGCAATTCAAGGCGTTGCTGTACTTGGAAGAGTTTGCATACAATTGAAATCATTCCTTTCCCTTAACGCTCCACTGAACTAACCCTTTGGTTTTGAGTTTTCTTTATGGACGATATTTCATTACTGATTCAATGTCTCTTTCTTCAGGTTTTCGTTTTATTACTCAATGTTTGCAGCACACGATGATTACATTCCTCATGAAAAGTTGAGGCAGGCACGTACACACCACATCTTCGTTCTGTTTTCATCCCCTTCCTTATCGCTTTGGCCCTCCTTGCTTCATCTCTTGGTTCCTCTGAAGTTGGAAACAGATTTCTCTTCCAGCTTGTTTATTTTCTTTTATTGTGTCCTTTATATTTTAGACATCTCCTCTAAGAGAAAGAATGTGATACTAAAGCTCGTGTGTCTGATTTATGTCACGTGGTATTACGGTTGCTTTGTCTTTTCTTTGAAAAACGGTCTCTTGCCAGGTAGTTCAGTCCATCATTGATATCAGTGTGCAGCTGAGGCTGGCCTGGAACTCGTGGCGATGGCGGTGGTGCAGAAACCCTCAGGCCCAGCCCAGTGCAAAGGACTGGGGATGGAGCCAGGTGCCCAGGCAGGCCTTGGATCCCATCTGCAGTACCACGACGCCAAAGCACAGAAACCCGGAAGCAAAGCCCACCACAAACGGATGTTCAGGGAAAAGTCATATATCTCGAGTGTGTGCGGTCACACGCAGAGGTAGCGGAAAAGGACCGGAAGGCCACACGCACAAAATGTCCATAGTGGCTCACTGGAGACAAGCAGGAGTGTTGGGACAAAGCTGTCTAGGGTGCACAGGACAGGCTAAGGTGTGAAGAGTCCAGCATCCCGCCACTGCCTTGTAATCCCAGCTACGACGTGGCAGGCTGCGGCCAGAGGACTGCTCCACACCCTGAGCAAGCGATCATGACTCCGTCTCAGAAAAACCAAACAAGACAAAAGAGCAAACAAACCAAAAGACAAAATAAAATGAAAAGAAACAAACAAAGAAACGAACAAATGAAGGAAGGAAGGAAGGAAGGAAGGAAGGAAGGAAGGAAGGAAGGAAGGAAGGGGACCTGGAGAAGGAGCTCAGTGTTAGAGCGGCCCCGGATTCAATCCCCAGTGCAGCCAGACAGAAGCAAACTGGCCATAAAGTGAGAAGTATGGAAGCTCTGGGATCGCGGATATGGGGTTTATTCGTTTGGAGCAGCAAAGATCCAGGATAAGGCCTGAAGTCGCTTGCATGTTGTCAGTCAAACTTCCACTGGCCAGTGAGTGGAATGAGGCGATTCCCACAGCGGGAGACCACGCGGGCGGTTGGGGGAGCTCAGAGGCTGCTGCGGTAGAGGTGTGCCTATTGGAGGTGGGAAGCAAACATGCGGCCCCCGAGGGAGACCTCTGCTTGGAAGGAGAGCCCAGGATGAGCCAGCAGCTCCCTTGGAAAAGCTCACGGGGTGGGGCGGCTAAGGGAGGCACGAGTGAGTCCTGGCTGCTTTGCCTCGTCCCAGTGCTGGAGTGGAAGCGCACTGCACAGTCTGGAAGGCGGAGTCACTCTGGCAACTTGGATTCGTTCTCTGTGATGCACGTGCACGTTCTCCTCCTTAGTCAAGAGAACAGAATCAGACGCAAGCTTCCAGGCTGGCTTCTAGCTCAGCGGTTCCTTCCACAGCTTGTTGTTAGCCAACTGACCTGGCGGCTTGCGGCTTGCACTGGCCAGTTGGATCCAGAGCCGCAGCGCTCTCCAGCCCTTTTGATGCCGCCGGCAGGGCTACTTCTTTTTCCCAGGAATCATACTTGGAGGAGAGTTTGGAGAGCCCTCCTCTGCCCAGCGGCGACACCTTGTCTCAAAAAATCAAAAAACGATGTTTGCTTTCCTTGATTTTTGTGGCTTGAGCTCTAGAGAAGTTCGCCTTCAAATGGAATTTCTTTTTCTTTCCTTTTCTGATTTTTCGGTGCCGGGGATCAGACTTGGGTCCTCGCGCTCGCGAGGCCAGCGGCGGAACCACGGAGCTAAATCCCTGGCCCTGGGATGTACTTTTCTAAGATACGTTTCAAATGGTGATCATTCCACTTCAGTTTTCCTAGGTCAACAGGAGACTTTTCGATGCGTTGACTAGTTTTTGGTTTGATTGTTGTTGGAGACAGGGTCTCTTCTCTATAGCTCAGGCTGGCCTTGAACTCACTGCGGAGCCAGGCTGGCTTCGAACTCCTGGTGATCCTCCCGCCTCATCCTCCGGAATCCTGGGATTACAGGCATGTGCCAGCAGGCCAGGCTCAGACTCAACTTTTGTTATCTTTGATTGTTACCTCTCTTGCATCATTTTCTTCTTCACAGACTGTAATGCCTGTTGGATTTTCTTTGTGCTATATGTACCTCTTGATGCCTGACCTTACTTAGGTATTTACATTTCTTATATATATGGGTGTGTGTGTGTATATATATATATATATATATATATGTATATATATATTTATGATTTTTTTTTTTTTTTTTTTTACGGTGTGGTCTCACTGTATTTCCTAGGCTGGTCTCAAACTCGTGACCCTCTTTCTGAATATCTGAGATCACAGGTATTGTGTGTGCCACCATGCCTGGCTCCAGTTGTAGGTGCCTAAAATATTCCAGGGGAAGTAAAAAGAATGAAGGTGTTTTATGTACATGTAGCAGCTCCCCATAGGAATTGGAATCACGATGTACTCATAAACATACCTAATTTTAGACATCCTATAAATTCAGCCTTCCCCTTTTTTGCTGGTATGTCTTGTTTTCTTCGGGATTTCCTGATTTTGACCAATGGCTTTCTGGTTCTTTTTGTTCTTTGTCAATTTGTGAAGTTACTTTTTTCTGATTCATAGTACTTTTTCATGTCATCGAGTGACTGCTGAAGGTCGTTTCATTTAGGTTGTGGTGTTACGTTTCAGGTTTCCGGTTTTGTGATTAGTTACAAATATTGATCTCCATTTCAAACTTTCTTTAGAGCATTTAATGCCTGGCCTTTTAGGTCCATTTTTAATTTCCAGTTTCAACTATTGCCAATGAGATGGTTTGTGTTTGCTGGGTTTCCTGGCTGGGGAGTGCCCTCTCGCGTTGACAGAACAGAATGCAGCCCCACAGAAGGCCTGGTTTGTGGGGTGGGTGAAAGAGTCCAGGATGTCCTCTGAGTTTTTGGTTGTCTCTCATTTCTGCGGGACTCTTCATTGCCTCTGAGCTCATCTTTCTTTCTCTTCGCCATCAAGCCCTCAGGGTGTACCTCCCCTTCCCATCACCCCTTTTCCTATAGCAATGATGCTTTCTCGGGATTGCCATGGGTTGCCTCAAGCACTTACAAGCGCTTCTCTTAGATGGCTCGGTGTCTTCCACCTGCCAGGTTTCAGACCTACTCTCATCATTTCTCCATCTCAGATAGGACTGGCTTTTTTGGTGGTGGTTTTACGTGTCTTCCACCACTGCTAGGCCCCTGCTGCTTTCTAGTCTTTTCTGTGTCATTCTGGTTTCTGTTCTATAGTGCGGCTATGTAACTCTACTGGCTGTTTGGGAGCTATACGGACCTGTGTGTGTGTGTGTGTGTGTGTGTGTGTGTGTGTATTTATATACATTTATATATGTATCTGCAAAATGAGGTCCACAATCTTCTCTGTCTCCAAGTTGTGCTGCAGACATAGATGGTTTATTTACTTTTCTTACTTTTATCCTTAGCATGTAGGAGACGCCAATTGCATTTGGTGAAGGTATTCTGTGGAAGTCCTGAGTCCGGCTCATCTGTATTCTTTTTCTTTATAATTTTGAAGACAACTTTCTTCATTATGACAAGATATGTCACATAAAAGTTAACATCTTAAGCCTTTTGAAGTGTTCAGTTCCATTTTTTAAGTGGGAGGTTCTCATTGCTTTGGAACCATCACCAGCATGCCCCTGCAGAACGTTTTTCACGCAGTAAAACTCAAACTTCATACCCACGAAATAATCCCTTCCCCTCTCCCTCCTATCTGCCACCCCTAGAAACTACCCTTACACTTTCTGTCCCTGTCACGTTGACTGCCCTCTGTATTTCACAGAAGTTGAGTCATGGGATGCCCATGTTTTAGTGACTGGCTCTTTTTTGGTGACTGGATTATTTCCCTGAGGGTGATGTCCTCAGGGTTCACTCATGTTGTTTGTAGATATGTCAAAATCTCATGACTTGAAACAGTTACAGAAGATCTCATTGCCTGTGGCGACTACCGTTTGTGTAGCCATTTATCTGTGAATGGACATTTGGGTTGTTTTCCTTGTGAATAATGCTGCTGTGAAGATGGATGTCCAGACGTTTGAGTTTGTGCTTTCAGCCATTTTGGGTCTGTGCCTAGAAGTGGAATTCCGGGGTGATATGGTCAATGTATTTTTAACTAAGGAATTGCCATATTGCTTCCCATCGCGGCTAAATAATTTCGTATTTCTCCAGTGCAGTGCAGAAGGGCTCCAATTTCTCCACACTGTGAACGCTTGTTCTTTCCAATGTGCCTTTTGTTTTGGTTCTTGTTTTGTTGTACTGAGGGTTGACTGTGAGGCCTTGGCGCTGAGCAACATCCCCAGCCCTTTCAAGTGTTTTGGAGAGGAGGATTCAGGCACTTCCCTTTGAAAACCTTCACGGCTGGTGTAAGGGATGTCTTTCCCTATCACTAACGGAATTACTGCTATTTATTGGCACAATGGAAACTTTTTCTTTCTTGGCCACTCTAGGAAGGAGCCCATCAAATAACACTTGTTTTTGCCTCCCTTTGAAGATTTTGCGGACATGTGGCATTGCACCGCGTGAAATTATTGCCAGACTGATTCATTGCTCCTAGTGCTACAGCCTATTGGAGGTAGTGCTTCTCTACAAGATTTTGATTTTGCACTCTTTCCCACCTTTCCCACATCTCCCTAATCTGCTTCGAAATGAGGGATTCCTGCACCATTTTCTCTTCCTCTTCTGGAGGCGAGATCTAACTTAAAACCTCTTGCTGTTGGGAGATGATTGCCCACAATCCTACCCAGAGGGAGAGAGGGAGAGAGGGAGAGAGGGAGAGAGGGAGAGAGGGAAGAGGAGAGGGAGGAGAGGGGAGAGAAAGGAGGAAGAGGAAGAGGAAGAAAGAAGAAGAGAAAGAGGACAAGAGGAGGGGAGGGAGAGAGAAAAGACCCATTGGCTTAGTTGTGATCATGTGATGAAGTATTGCAAGAAAAGGCTCAGTTACCAAGAACTATTTACTAACAGTGTTTGCTCCTATTGCAGAACAAACAGAACAAGTTAGCTGCAATTCAAGGCGTTGCTGTACTTGGAAGAGTTTGCATACAATTGAAATCATTCCTTTCCCTGAACGCTCGACTGAACTAATCCTTTGGTTTTGAGTTTTCTTTATGGACGATATTTCATTACTGATTCAATGTCTCTTTCTTCAGGTTTTCGTTTTATTACTCAATGTTTGCAGCACACGATGATTACATTCCTCATGAAAAGTTGAGGCAGGCACGTACACACCACATCTTCGTTCTGTTTTCATCCCCTTCCTTATCGCTTTGGCCCTCCTTGCTTCATCTCTTGGTTCCTCTGAAGTTGGAAACAGATTTCTCTTCCAGCTTGTTTATTTTCTTTTATTGTGTCCTTTATATTTTAGACATCTCCTCTAAGAGAAAGAATGTGATACTAAAGCTCGTGTGTCTGATTTATGTCACGTGGTATTACGGTTGCTTTGTCTTTTCTTTGAAAAACGGTCTCTTGCCAGGTAGTTCAGTCCATCATTGATATCAGTGTGCAGCTGAGGCTGGCCTGGAACTCGTGGCAATGGCGGTGGTGCAGAAACCCTCAGGCCCAGCCCAGTGCAAAGGACTGGGGATGGAGCCAGGTGCCCAGGCAGGCCTTGGATCCCATCTGCGGTACCACGACGCCAAAGCACAGAAACCCGGAAGCAAAGCCCACCACAAACGGATGTTCAGGGAAAAGTCATATATCTCGAGTGTGTGCGGTCACACGCAGAGGTAGCAGAAAAGGACCGGAAGGCCACACGCACAAAATGTCCATAGTGGCTCACTGGAGACAAGCAGGAGTGTTGGGACAAAGCTGTCTAGGGTGCACAGGACAGGCTAAGGTGTGAAGAGTCCAGCATCCCGCCACTGCCTTGTAATCCCGGCTACGACGTGGCAGGCTGCGGCCAGAGGACTGCTCCACACCCTGAGCAAGCGATCATGACTCCGTCTCAGAAAAACCAAACAAGACAAAAGAGCAAACAAACCAAAAGACAAAATAAAATGAAAAGAAACAAACAAAGAAACGAACAAATGAAGGAAGGAAGGAAGGAAGGAAGGAAGGAAGGAAGGGGACCTGGAGAAGGAGCTCAGTGTTAGAGCGGCCCCGGATTCAATCCCCAGTGCAGCCAGACAGAAGCAAACTGGCCATAAAGTGAGAAGTATGGAAGCTCTGGGATCGCGGATATGGGGTTTATTCGTTTGGAGCAGCAAAGATCCAGGATAAGGCCTGAAGTCGCTTGCATGTTGTCAGTCAAACTTCCACTGGCCAGTGAGTGGAATGAGGCGATTCCCACAGCGGGAGACCACGCGGGCGGTTGGGGGAGCTCAGAGGCTGCTGCGGTAGAGGTGTGCCTATTGGAGGTGGGAAGCAAACATGCGGCCCCCGAGGGAGACCTCTGCTTGGAAGGAGAGCCCAGGATGAGCCAGCAGCTCCCTTGGAAAAGCTCACGGGGTGGGGCGGCTAAGGGAGGCACGAGTGAGTCCTGGCTGCTTTGCCTCGTCCCAGTGCTGGAGTGGAAGCGCACTGCACAGTCTGGAAGGCGGAGTCACTCTGGCAACTTGGATTCGTTCTCTGTGATGCACGTGCACGTTCTCCTCCTTAGTCAAGAGAACAGAATCAGACGCAAGCTTCCAGGCTGGCTTCTAGCTCAGCGGTTCCTTCCACAGCTTGTTGTTAGCCAACTGACCTGGCGGCTTGCGGCTTGCACTGGCCAGTTGGATCCAGAGCCGCAGCGCTCTCCAGCCCTTTTGATGCCGCCGGCAGGGCTACTTCTTTTTCCCAGGAATCATACTTGGAGGAGAGTTTGGAGAGCCCTCCTCTGCCCAGCGGCGACACCTTGTCTCAAAAAATCAAAAAACGATGTTTGCTTTCCTTGATTTTTGTGGCTTGAGCTCTAGAGAAGTTCGCCTTCAAATGGAATTTCTTTTTCTTTCCTTTTCTGATTTTTCGGTGCCGGGGATCAGACTTGGGTCCTCGCGCTCGCGAGGCCAGCGGCGGAACCACGGAGCTAAATCCCTGGCCCTGGGATGTACTTTTCTAAGATACGTTTCAAATGGTGATCATTCCACTTCAGTTTTCCTAGGTCAACAGGAGACTTTTCGATGCGTTGACTAGTTTTTGGTTTGATTGTTGTTGGAGACAGGGTCTCTTCTCTATAGCTCAGGCTGGCCTTGAACTCACTGCGGAGCCAGGCTGGCTTCGAACTCCTGGTGATCCTCCCGCCTCATCCTCCGGAATCCTGGGATTACAGGCATGTGCCAGCAGGCCAGGCTCAGACTCAACTTTTGTTATCTTTGATTGTTACCTCTCTTGCATCATTTTCTTCTTCACAGACTGTAATGCCTGTTGGATTTTCTTTGTGCTATATGTACCTCTTGATGCCTGACCTTACTTAGGTATTTACATTTCTTATATATATGTGTGTGTGTGTGTATATATATATATATATATATATATATGTATATATATATTTATGATTTTTTTTTTTTTTTTTTTTACGGTGTGGTCTCACTGTATTTCCTAGGCTGGTCTCAAACTCGTGACCCTCTTTCTGAATATCTGAGATCACAGGTATTGTGTGTGCCACCATGCCTGGCTCCAGTTGTAGGTGCCTAAAATATTCCAGGGGAAGTAAAAAGAATGAAGGTGTTTTATGTACATGTAGCAGCTCCCCATAGGAATTGGAATCACGATGTACTCATAAACATACCTAATTTTAGACATCCTATAAATTCAGCCTTCCCCTTTTTTGCTGGTATGTCTTGTTTTCTTCGGGATTTCCTGATTTTGACCAATGGCTTTCTGGTTCTTTTTGTTCTTTGTCAATTTGTGAAGTTACTTTTTTCTGATTCATAGTACTTTTTCATGTCATCGAGTGACTGCTGAAGGTCGTTTCATTTAGGTTGTGGTGTTACGTTTCAGGTTTCCGGTTTTGTGATTAGTTACAAATATTGATCTCCATTTCAAACTTTCTTTAGAGCATTTAATGCCTGGCCTTTTAGGTCCATTTTTAATTTCCAGTTTCAACTATTGCCAATGAGATGGTTCGTGTTTGCTGGGTTTCCTGGCTGGGGAGTGCCCTCTCGCGTTGACAGAACAGAATGCAGCCCCACAGAAGGCCTGGTTTGTGGGGTGGGTGAAAGAGTCCAGGATGTCCTCTGAGTTTTTGGTTGTCTCTCATTTCTGCGGGACTCTTCATTGCCTCTGAGCTCATCTTTCTTTCTCTTCGCCATCAAGCCCTCAGGGTGTACCTCCCCTTCCCATCACCCCTTTTCCTATAGCAATGATGCTTTCTCGGGATTGCCATGGGTTGCCTCAAGCACTTACAAGCGCTTCTCTTAGATGGCTCGGTGTCTTCCACCTGCCAGGTTTCAGACCTACTCTCATCATTTCTCCATCTCAGATAGGACTGGCTTTTTTGGTGGTGGTTTTACGTGTCTTCCACCACTGCTAGGCCCCTGCTGCTTTCTAGTCTTTTCTGTGTCATTCTGGTTTCTGTTCTATAGCGCGGCTATGTAACTCTACTGGCTGTTTGGGAGCTATACGGACCTGTGTGTGTGTGTGTGTGTGTGTGTGTGTGTGTATTTATATACATTTATATATGTATCTGCAAAATGAGGTCCACAATCTTCTCTGTCTCCAAGTTGTGCTGCAGACATAGATGGTTTATTTACTTTTCTTACTTTTATCCTTAGCATGTAGGAGACGCCAATTGCATTTGGTGAAGGTATTCTGTGGAAGTCCTGAGTCCGGCTCATCTGTATTCTTTTTCTTTATAATTTTGAAGACAACTTTCTTCATTATGACAAGATATGTCACATAAAAGTTAACATCTTAAGCCTTTTGAAGTGTTCAGTTCCATTTTTTAAGTGGGAGGTTCTCATTGCTTTGGAACCATCACCAGCATGCCCCTGCAGAACGTTTTTCACGCAGTAAAACTCAAACTTCATACCCACGAAATAATCCCTTCCCCTCTCCCTCCTATCTGCCACCCCTAGAAACTACCCTTACACTTTCTGTCCCTGTCACGTTGACTGCCCTCTGTATTTCACAGAAGTTGAGTCATGGGATGCCCATGTTTTAGTGACTGGCTCTTTTTCGGTGACTGGATTATTTCCCTGAGGGTGATGTCCTCAGGGTTCACTCATGTTGTTTGTAGATATGTCAAAATCTCATGACTTGAAACAGTTACAGAAGATCTCATTGCCTGTGGCGACTACCGTTTGTGTAGCCATTTATCTGTGAATGGACATTTGGGTTGTTTTCCTTGTGAATAATGCTGCTGTGAAGATGGATGTCCAGACGTTTGAGTTTGTGCTTTCAGCCATTTTGGGTCTGTGCCTAGAAGTGGAATTCCGGGGTGATATGGTCAATGTATTTTTAACTAAGGAATTGCCATATTGCTTCCCATCGCGGCTAAATAATTTCGTATTTCTCCAGTGCAGTGCAGAAGGGCTCCAATTTCTCCACACTGTGAACGCTTGTTCTTTCCAATGTGCCTTTTGTTTTGGTTCTTGTTTTGTTGTACTGAGGGTTGACTGTGAGGCCTTGGCGCTGAGCAACATCCCCAGCCCTTTCAAGTGTTTTGGAGAGGAGGATTCAGGCACTTCCCTTTGAAAACCTTCACGGCTGGTGTAAGGGATGTCTTTCCCTATCACTAACGGAATTACTGCTATTTATTGGCACAATGGAAACTTTTTCTTTCTTGGCCACTCTAGGAAGGAGCCCATCAAATAACACTTGTTTTTGCCTCCCTTTGAAGATTTTGCGGACATGTGGCATTGCACCGCGTGAAATTATTGCCAGACTGATTCATTGCTCCTAGTGCTACAGCCTATTGGAGGTAGTGCTTCTCTACAAGATTTTGATTTTGCACTCTTTCCCACCTTTCCCACATCTCCCTAATCTGCTTCGAAATGAGGGATTCCTGCACCATTTTCTCTTCCTCTTCTGGAGGCGAGATCTAACTTAAAACCTCTTGCTGTTGGGAGATGATTGCCCACAATCCTACCCAGAGGGAGAGAGGGAGAGAGGGAGAGAGGGAGAGAGGGAGAGAGGGAAGAGGAGAGGGAGGAGAGGGGAGAGAAAGGAGGAAGAGGAAGAGGAAGAAAGAAGAAGAGAAAGAGGACAAGAGGAGGGGAGGGAGAGAGAAAAGACCCATTGGCTTAGTTGTGATCATGTGATGAAGTATTGCAAGAAAAGGCTCAGTTACCAAGAACTATTTACTAACAGTGTTTGCTCCTATTGCAGAACAAACAGAACAAGTTAGCTGCAATTCAAGGCGTTGCTGTACTTGGAAGAGTTTGCATACAATTGAAATCATTCCTTTCCCTGAACGCTCGACTGAACTAATCCTTTGGTTTTGAGTTTTCTTTATGGACGATATTTCATTACTGATTCAATGTCTCTTTCTTCAGGTTTTCGTTTTATTACTCAATGTTTGCAGCACACGATGATTACATTCCTCATGAAAAGTTGAGGCAGGCACGTACACACCACATCTTCGTTCTGTTTTCATCCCCTTCCTTATCGCTTTGGCCCTCCTTGCTTCATCTCTTGGTTCCTCTGAAGTTGGAAACAGATTTCTCTTCCAGCTTGTTTATTTTCTTTTATTGTGTCCTTTATATTTTAGACATCTCCTCTAAGAGAAAGAATGTGATACTAAAGCTCGTGTGTCTGATTTATGTCACGTGGTATTACGGTTGCTTTGTCTTTTCTTTGAAAAACGGTCTCTTGCCAGGTAGTTCAGTCCATCATTGATATCAGTGTGCAGCTGAGGCTGGCCTGGAACTCGTGGCAATGGCGGTGGTGCAGAAACCCTCAGGCCCAGCCCAGTGCAAAGGACTGGGGATGGAGCCAGGTGCCCAGGCAGGCCTTGGATCCCATCTGCGGTACCACGACGCCAAAGCACAGAAACCCGGAAGCAAAGCCCACCACAAACGGATGTTCAGGGAAAAGTCATATATCTCGAGTGTGTGCGGTCACACGCAGAGGTAGCAGAAAAGGACCGGAAGGCCACACGCACAAAATGTCCATAGTGGCTCACTGGAGACAAGCAGGAGTGTTGGGACAAAGCTGTCTAGGGTGCACAGGACAGGCTAAGGTGTGAAGAGTCCAGCATCCCGCCACTGCCTTGTAATCCCGGCTACGACGTGGCAGGCTGCGGCCAGAGGACTGCTCCACACCCTGAGCAAGCGATCATGACTCCGTCTCAGAAAAACCAAACAAGACAAAAGAGCAAACAAACCAAAAGACAAAATAAAATGAAAAGAAACAAACAAAGAAACGAACAAATGAAGGAAGGAAGGAAGGAAGGAAGGAAGGAAGGAAGGGGACCTGGAGAAGGAGCTCAGTGTTAGAGCGGCCCCGGATTCAATCCCCAGTGCAGCCAGACAGAAGCAAACTGGCCATAAAGTGAGAAGTATGGAAGCTCTGGGATCGCGGATATGGGGTTTATTCGTTTGGAGCAGCAAAGATCCAGGATAAGGCCTGAAGTCGCTTGCATGTTGTCAGTCAAACTTCCACTGGCCAGTGAGTGGAATGAGGCGATTCCCACAGCGGGAGACCACGCGGGCGGTTGGGGGAGCTCAGAGGCTGCTGCGGTAGAGGTGTGCCTATTGGAGGTGGGAAGCAAACATGCGGCCCCCGAGGGAGACCTCTGCTTGGAAGGAGAGCCCAGGATGAGCCAGCAGCTCCCTTGGAAAAGCTCACGGGGTGGGGCGGCTAAGGGAGGCACGAGTGAGTCCTGGCTGCTTTGCCTCGTCCCAGTGCTGGAGTGGAAGCGCACTGCACAGTCTGGAAGGCGGAGTCACTCTGGCAACTTGGATTCGTTCTCTGTGATGCACGTGCACGTTCTCCTCCTTAGTCAAGAGAACAGAATCAGACGCAAGCTTCCAGGCTGGCTTCTAGCTCAGCGGTTCCTTCCACAGCTTGTTGTTAGCCAACTGACCTGGCGGCTTGCGGCTTGCACTGGCCAGTTGGATCCAGAGCCGCAGCGCTCTCCAGCCCTTTTGATGCCGCCGGCAGGGCTACTTCTTTTTCCCAGGAATCATACTTGGAGGAGAGTTTGGAGAGCCCTCCTCTGCCCAGCGGCGACACCTTGTCTCAAAAAATCAAAAAACGATGTTTGCTTTCCTTGATTTTTGTGGCTTGAGCTCTAGAGAAGTTCGCCTTCAAATGGAATTTCTTTTTCTTTCCTTTTCTGATTTTTCGGTGCCGGGGATCAGACTTGGGTCCTCGCGCTCGCGAGGCCAGCGGCGGAACCACGGAGCTAAATCCCTGGCCCTGGGATGTACTTTTCTAAGATACGTTTCAAATGGTGATCATTCCACTTCAGTTTTCCTAGGTCAACAGGAGACTTTTCGATGCGTTGACTAGTTTTTGGTTTGATTGTTGTTGGAGACAGGGTCTCTTCTCTATAGCTCAGGCTGGCCTTGAGCTCACTGCGGAGCCAGGCTGGCTTCGAACTCCTGGTGATCCTCCCGCCTCATCCTCCGGAATCCTGGGATTACAGGCATGTGCCAGCAGGCCAGGCTCAGACTCAACTTTTGTTATCTTTGATTGTTACCTCTCTTGCATCATTTTCTTCTTCACAGACTGTAATGCCTGTTGGATTTTCTTTGTGCTATATGTACCTCTTGATGCCTGACCTTACTTAGGTATTTACATTTCTTATATATATGTGTGTGTGTGTGTGTATATATATATATATATATATATATATGTATATATATATTTATGATTTTTTTTTTTTTTTTTTTTTACGGTGTGGTCTCACTGTATTTCCTAGGCTGGTCTCAAACTCGTGACCCTCTTTCTGAATATCTGAGATCACAGGTATTGTGTGTGCCACCATGCCTGGCTCCAGTTGTAGGTGCCTAAAATATTCCAGGGGAAGTAAAAAGAATGAAGGTGTTTTATGTACATGTAGCAGCTCCCCATAGGAATTGGAATCACGATGTACTCATAAACATACCTAATTTTAGACATCCTATAAATTCAGCCTTCCCCTTTTTTGCTGGTATGTCTTGTTTTCTTCGGGATTTCCTGATTTTGACCAATGGCTTTCTGGTTCTTTTTGTTCTTTGTCAATTTGTGAAGTTACTTTTTTCTGATTCATAGTACTTTTTCATGTCATCGAGTGACTGCTGAAGGTCGTTTCATTTAGGTTGTGGTGTTACGTTTCAGGTTTCCGGTTTTGTGATTAGTTACAAATATTGATCTCCATTTCAAACTTTCTTTAGAGCATTTAATGCCTGGCCTTTTAGGTCCATTTTTAATTTCCAGTTTCAACTATTGCCAATGAGATAGTTCGTGTTTGCTGGGTTTCCTGGCTGGGGAGTGCCCTCTCGCGTTGACAGAACAGAATGCAGCCCCACAGAAGGCCTGGTTTGTGGGGTGGGTGAAAGAGTCCAGGATGTCCTCTGAGTTTTTGGTTGTCTCTCATTTCTGCGGGACTCTTCATTGCCTCTGAGCTCATCTTTCTTTCTCTTCGCCATCAAGCCCTCAGGGTGTACCTCCCCTTCCCATCACCCCTTTTCCTATAGCAATGATGCTTTCTCGGGATTGCCATGGGTTGCCTCAAGCACTTACAAGCGCTTCTCTTAGATGGCTCGGTGTCTTCCACCTGCCAGGTTTCAGACCTACTCTCATCATTTCTCCATCTCAGATAGGACTGGCTTTTTTGGTGGTGGTTTTACGTGTCTTCCACCACTGCTAGGCCCCTGCTGCTTTCTAGTCTTTTCTGTGTCATTCTGGTTTCTGTTCTATAGCGTGGCTATGTAACTCTACTGGCTGTTTGGGAGCTATACGGACCTGTGTGTGTGTGCGTGTGTGTGTGTATTTATATACATTTATATATGTATCTGCAAAATGAGGTCCACAATCTTCTCTGTCTCCAAGTTGTGCTGCAGACATAGATGGTTTATTTACTTTTCTTACTTTTATCCTTAGCATGTAGGAGACGCCAATTGCATTTGGTGAAGGTATTCTGTGGAAGTCCTGAGTCCGGCTCGTCTGTATTCTTTTTCTTTATAATTTTGAAGACAACTTTCTTCATTATGACAAGATATGTCACATAAAAGTTAACATCTTAAGCCTTTTGAAGTGTTCAGTTCCATTTTTTAGGTGGGAGGTTCTCATTGCTTTGGAACCATCACCAGCATGCCCCTGCAGAACGTTTTTCACGCAGTAAAACTCAAACTTCATACCCACGAAATAATCCCTTCCCCTCTCCCTCCTATCTGCCACCCCTAGAAACTACCCTTACACTTTCTGTCCCTGTCACGTTGACTGCCCTCTGTATTTCACAGAAGTTGAGTCATGGGATGCCCATGTTTTAGTGACTGGCTCTTTTTCGGTGACTGGATTATTTCCCTGAGGGTGATGTCCTCAGGGTTCACTCATGTTGTTTGTAGATATGTCAAAATCTCATGACTTGAAACAGTTACAGAAGATCTCATTGCCTGTGGCGACTACCGTTTGTGTAGCCATTTATCTGTGAATGGACATTTGGGTTGTTTTCCTTGTGAATAATGCTGCTGTGAAGATGGATGTCCAGACGTTTGAGTTTGTGCTTTCAGCCATTTTGGGTCTGTGCCTAGAAGTGGAATTCCGGGGTGATATGGTCAATGTATTTTTAACTAAGGAATTGCCATATTGCTTCCCATCGCGGCTAAATAATTTTGTATTTCTCCAGTGCAGTGCAGAAGGGCTCCAATTTCTCCACACTGTGAACGCTTGTTCTTTCCAATGTGCCTTTTGTTTTGGTTCTTGTTTTGTTGTACTGAGGGTTGACTGTGAGGCCTTGGCGCTGAGCAACATCCCCAGCCCTTTCAAGTGTTTTGGAGAGGAGGATTCAGGCACTTCCCTTTGAAAACCTTCACGGCTGGTGTAAGGGATGTCTTTCCCTATCACTAACGGAATTACTGCTATTTATTGGCACAATGGAAACTTTTTCTTTCTTGGCCACTCTAGGAAGGAGCCCATCAAATAA
Source organism: Heterocephalus glaber (assembly GCF_053883595.1). Taxonomy (NCBI): domain Eukaryota; kingdom Metazoa; phylum Chordata; class Mammalia; order Rodentia; family Bathyergidae; genus Heterocephalus; species Heterocephalus glaber. The sequence goes on from NW_028258308.1 coordinate 45,752,061, forward strand.
CACTTGTTTTTGCCTCCCTTTGAAGATTTTGCGGACATGTGGCATTGCACCGCGTGAAATTATTGCCAGACTGATTCATTGCTCCTAGTGCTACAGCCTATTGGAGGTAGTGCTTCTCTACAAGATTTTGATTTTGCACTCTTTCCCACCTTTCCCACATCTCCCTAATCTGCTTCGAAATGAGGGATTCCTGCACCATTTTCTCTTCCTCTTCTGGAGGCGAGATCTAACTTAAAACCTCTTGCTGTTGGGAGATGATTGCCCACAATCCTACCCAGAGGGAGAGAGGGAGAGAGGGAGAGAGGGAGAGAGGGAGAGAGGGAAGAGGAGAGGGAGGAGAGGGGAAAGGAGGAAGAGGAAGAGGAAGAAAGAAGAAGAGAAAGAGGACAAGAGGAGGGGAGGGAGAGAGAAAAGACCCATTGGCTTAGTTGTGATCATGTGATGAAGTATTGCAAGAAAAGGCTCAGTTACCAAGAACTATTTACTAACAGTGTTTGCTCCTATTGCAGAACAAACAGAACAAGTTAGCTGCAATTCAAGGCGTTGCTGTACTTGGAAGAGTTTGCATACAATTGAAATCATTCCTTTCCCTGAACGCTCGACTGAACTAATCCTTTGGTTTTGAGTTTTCTTTATGGACGATATTTCATTACTGATTCAATGTCTCTTTCTTCAGGTTTTCGTTTTATTACTCAATGTTTGCAGCACACGATGATTACATTCCTCATGAAAAGTTGAGGCAGGCACGTACACACCACATCTTCGTTCTGTTTTCATCCCCTTCCTTATCGCTTTGGCCCTCCTTGCTTCATCTCTTGGTTCCTCTGAAGTTGGAAACAGATTTCTCTTCCAGCTTGTTTATTTTCTTTTATTGTGTCCTTTATATTTTAGACATCTCCTCTAAGAGAAAGAATGTGATACTAAAGCTCGTGTGTCTGATTTATGTCACGTGGTATTACGGTTGCTTTGTCTTTTCTTTGAAAAACGGTCTCTTGCCAGGTAGTTCAGTCCATCATTGATATCAGTGTGCAGCTGAGGCTGGCCTGGAACTCGTGGCAATGGCGGTGGTGCAGAAACCCTCAGGCCCAGCCCAGTGCAAAGGACTGGGGATGGAGCCAGGTGCCCAGGCAGGCCTTGGATCCCATCTGCGGTACCACGACGCCAAAGCACAGAAACCCGGAAGCAAAGCCCACCACAAACGGATGTTCAGGGAAAAGTCATATATCTCGAGTGTGTGCGGTCACACGCAGAGGTAGCAGAAAAGGACCGGAAGGCCACACGCACAAAATGTCCATAGTGGCTCACTGGAGACAAGCAGGAGTGTTGGGACAAAGCTGTCTAGGGTGCACAGGACAGGCTAAGGTGTGAAGAGTCCAGCATCCCGCCACTGCCTTGTAATCCCAGCTACGACGTGGCAGGCTGCGGCCAGAGGACTGCTCCACACCCTGAGCAAGCGATCATGACTCCGTCTCAGAAAAACCAAACAAGACAAAAGAGCAAACAAACCAAAAGACAAAATAAAATGAAAAGAAACAAACAAAGAAACGAACAAATGAAGGAAGGAAGGAAGGAAGGAAGGAAGGAAGGAAGGAAGGAAGGGGACCTGGAGAAGGAGCTCAGTGTTAGAGCGGCCCCGGATTCAATCCCCAGTGCAGCCAGACAGAAGCAAACTGGCCATAAAGTGAGAAGTATGGAAGCTCTGGGATCGCGGATATGGGGTTTATTCGTTTGGAGCAGCAAAGATCCAGGATAAGGCCTGAAGTCGCTTGCATGTTGTCAGTCAAACTTCCACTGGCCAGTGAGTGGAATGAGGCGATTCCCACAGCGGGAGACCACGCGGGCGGTTGGGGGAGCTCAGAGGCTGCTGCGGTAGAGGTGTGCCTATTGGAGGTGGGAAGCAAACATGCGGCCCCCGAGGGAGACCTCTGCTTGGAAGGAGAGCCCAGGATGAGCCAGCAGCTCCCTTGGAAAAGCTCACGGGGTGGGGCGGCTAAGGGAGGCACGAGTGAGTCCTGGCTGCTTTGCCTCGTCCCAGTGCTGGAGTGGAAGCGCACTGCACAGTCTGGAAGGCGGAGTCACTCTGGCAACTTGGATTCGTTCTCTGTGATGCACGTGCACGTTCTCCTCCTTAGTCAAGAGAACAGAATCAGACGCAAGCTTCCAGGCTGGCTTCTAGCTCAGCGGTTCCTTCCACAGCTTGTTGTTAGCCAACTGACCTGGCGGCTTGCGGCTTGCACTGGCCAGTTGGATCCAGAGCCGCAGCGCTCTCCAGCCCTTTTGATGCCGCCGGCAGGGCTACTTCTTTTTCCCAGGAATCATACTTGGAGGAGAGTTTGGAGAGCCCTCCTCTGCCCAGCGGCGACACCTTGTCTCAAAAAATCAAAAAACGATGTTTGCTTTCCTTGATTTTTGTGGCTTGAGCTCTAGAGAAGTTCGCCTTCAAATGGAATTTCTTTTTCTTTCCTTTTCTGATTTTTCGGTGCCGGGGATCAGACTTGGGTCCTCGCGCTCGCGAGGCCAGCGGCGGAACCACGGAGCTAAATCCCTGGCCCTGGGATGTACTTTTCTAAGATACGTTTCAAATGGTGATCATTCCACTTCAGTTTTCCTAGGTCAACAGGAGACTTTTCGATGCGTTGACTAGTTTTTGGTTTGATTGTTGTTGGAGACAGGGTCTCTTCTCTATAGCTCAGGCTGGCCTTGAACTCACTGCGGAGCCAGGCTGGCTTCGAACTCCTGGTGATCCTCCCGCCTCATCCTCCGGAATCCTGGGATTACAGGCATGTGCCAGCAGGCCAGGCTCAGACTCAACTTTTGTTATCTTTGATTGTTACCTCTCTTGCATCATTTTCTTCTTCACAGACTGTAATGCCTGTTGGATTTTCTTTGTGCTATATGTACCTCTTGATGCCTGACCTTACTTAGGTATTTACATTTCTTATATATATGTGTGTGTGTGTGTATATATATATATATATATATATGTATATGTATATTTATGATTTTTTTTTTTTTTTTTTTACGGTGTGGTCTCACTGTATTTCCTAGGCTGGTCTCAAACTCGTGACCCTCTTTCTGAATATCTGAGATCACAGGTATTGTGTGTGCCACCATGCCTGGCTCCAGTTGTAGGTGCCTAAAATATTCCAGGGGAAGTAAAAAGAATGAAGGTGTTTTATGTACATGTAGCAGCTCCCCATAGGAATTGGAATCACGATGTACTCATAAACATACCTAATTTTAGACATCCTATAAATTCAGCCTTCCCCTTTTTTGCTGGTATGTCTTGTTTTCTTCGGGATTTCCTGATTTTGACCAATGGCTTTCTGGTTCTTTTTGTTCTTTGTCAATTTGTGAAGTTACTTTTTTCTGATTCATAGTACTTTTTCATGTCATCGAGTGACTGCTGAAGGTCGTTTCATTTAGGTTGTGGTGTTACGTTTCAGGTTTCCGGTTTTGTGATTAGTTACAAATATTGATCTCCATTTCAAACTTTCTTTAGAGCATTTAATGCCTGGCCTTTTAGGTCCATTTTTAATTTCCAGTTTCAACTATTGCCAATGAGATGGTTTGTGTTTGCTGGGTTTCCTGGCTGGGGAGTGCCCTCTCGCGTTGACAGAACAGAATGCAGCCCCATAGAAGGCCTGGTTTGTGGGGTGGGTGAAAGAGTCCAGGATGTCCTCTGAGTTTTTGGTTGTCTCTCATTTCTGCGGGACTCTTCATTGCCTCTGAGCTCATCTTTCTTTCTCTTCGCCATCAAGCCCTCAGGGTGTACCTCCCCTTCCCATCACCCCTTTTCCTATAGCAATGATGCTTTCTCGGGATTGCCATGGGTTGCCTCAAGCACTTACAAGCGCTTCTCTTAGATGGCTCGGTGTCTTCCACCTGCCAGGTTTCAGACCTACTCTCATCATTTCTCCATCTCAGATAGGACTGGCTTTTTTGGTGGTGGTTTTACGTGTCTTCCACCACTGCTAGGCCCCTGCTGCTTTCTAGTCTTTTCTGTGTCATTCTGGTTTCTGTTCTATAGCGTGGCTATGTAACTCTACTGGCTGTTTGGGAGCTATACGGACCTGTGTGTGTGTGTGTGTGTGTGTATTTATATACATTTATATATGTATCTGCAAAATGAGGTCCACAATCTTCTCTGTCTCCAAGTTGTGCTGCAGACATAGATGGTTTATTTACTTTTCTTACTTTTATCCTTAGCATGTAGGAGACGCCAATTGCATTTGGTGAAGGTATTCTGTGGAAGTCCTGAGTCCGGCTCGTCTGTATTCTTTTTCTTTATAATTTTGAAGACAACTTTCTTCATTATGACAAGATATGTCACATAAAAGTTAACATCTTAAGCCTTTTGAAGTGTTCAGTTCCATTTTTTAGGTGGGAGGTTCTCATTGCTTTGGAACCATCACCAGCATGCCCCTGCAGAACGTTTTTCACGCAGTAAAACTCAAACTTCATACCCACGAAATAATCCCTTCCCCTCTCCCTCCTATCTGCCACCCCTAGAAACTACCCTTACACTTTCTGTCCCTGTCACGTTGACTGCCCTCTGTATTTCACAGAAGTTGAGTCATGGGATGCCCATGTTTTAGTGACTGGCTCTTTTTCGGTGACTGGATTATTTCCCTGAGGGTGATGTCCTCAGGGTTCACTCATGTTGTTTGTAGATATGTCAAAATCTCATGACTTGAAACAGTTACAGAAGATCTCATTGCCTGTGGCGACTACCGTTTGTGTAGCCATTTATCTGTGAATGGACATTTGGGTTGTTTTCCTTGTGAATAATGCTGCTGTGAAGATGGATGTCCAGACGTTTGAGTTTGTGCTTTCAGCCATTTTGGGTCTGTGCCTAGAAGTGGAATTCCGGGGTGATATGGTCAATGTATTTTTAACTAAGGAATTGCCATATTGCTTCCCATCGCGGCTAAATAATTTTGTATTTCTCCAGTGCAGTGCAGAAGGGCTCCAATTTCTCCACACTGTGAACGCTTGTTCTTTCCAATGTGCCTTTTGTTTTGGTTCTTGTTTTGTTGTACTGAGGGTTGACTGTGAGGCCTTGGCGCTGAGCAACATCCCCAGCCCTTTCAAGTGTTTTGGAGAGGAGGATTCAGGCACTTCCCTTTGAAAACCTTCACGGCTGGTGTAAGGGATGTCTTTCCCTATCACTAACGGAATTACTGCTATTTATTGGCACAATGGAAACTTTTTCTTTCTTGGCCACTCTAGGAAGGAGCCCATCAAATAACACTTGTTTTTGCCTCCCTTTGAAGATTTTGCGGACATGTGGCATTGCACCGCGTGAAATTATTGCCAGACTGATTCATTGCTCCTAGTGCTACAGCCTATTGGAGGTAGTGCTTCTCTACAAGATTTTGATTTTGCACTCTTTCCCACCTTTCCCACATCTCCCTAATCTGCTTCGAAATGAGGGATTCCTGCACCATTTTCTCTTCCTCTTCTGGAGGCGAGATCTAACTTAAAACCTCTTGCTGTTGGGAGATGATTGCCCACAATCCTACCCAGAGGGAGAGAGGGAGAGAGGGAGAGAGGGAGAGAGGGAGAGAGGGAAGAGGAGAGGGAGGAGAGGGGAAAGGAGGAAGAGGAAGAGGAAGAAAGAAGAAGAGAAAGAGGACAAGAGGAGGGGAGGGAGAGAGAAAAGACCCATTGGCTTAGTTGTGATCATGTGATGAAGTATTGCAAGAAAAGGCTCAGTTACCAAGAACTATTTACTAACAGTGTTTGCTCCTATTGCAGAACAAACAGAACAAGTTAGCTGCAATTCAAGGCGTTGCTGTACTTGGAAGAGTTTGCATACAATTGAAATCATTCCTTTCCCTGAATGCTCGACTGAACTAATCCTTTGGTTTTGAGTTTTCTTTATGGACGATATTTCATTACTGATTCAATGTCTCTTTCTTCAGGTTTTCGTTTTATTACTCAATGTTTGCAGCACACGATGATTACATTCCTCATGAAAAGTTGAGGCAGGCACGTACACACCACATCTTCGTTCTGTTTTCATCCCCTTCCTTATCGCTTTGGCCCTCCTTGCTTCATCTCTTGGTTCCTCTGAAGTTGGAAACAGATTTCTCTTCCAGCTTGTTTATTTTCTTTTATTGTGTCCTTTATATTTTAGACATCTCCTCTAAGAGAAAGAATGTGATACTAAAGCTCGTGTGTCTGATTTATGTCACGTGGTATTACGGTTGCTTTGTCTTTTCTTTGAAAAACGGTCTCTTGCCAGGTAGTTCAGTCCATCATTGATATCAGTGTGCAGCTGAGGCTGGCCTGGAACTCGTGGCAATGGCGGTGGTGCAGAAACCCTCAGGCCCAGCCCAGTGCAAAGGACTGGGGATGGAGCCAGGTGCCCAGGCAGGCCTTGGATCCCATCTGCGGTACCACGACGCCAAAGCACAGAAACCCGGAAGCAAAGCCCACCACAAACGGATGTTCAGGGAAAAGTCATATATCTCGAGTGTGTGCGGTCACACGCAGAGGTAGCAGAAAAGGACCGGAAGGCCACACGCACAAAATGTCCATAGTGGCTCACTGGAGACAAGCAGGAGTGTTGGGACAGAGCTGTCTAGGGTGCACAGGACAGGCTAAGGTGTGAAGAGTCCAGCATCCCGCCACTGCCTTGTAATCCCGGCTACGACGTGGCAGGCTGCGGCCAGAGGACTGCTCCACACCCTGAGCAAGCGATCATGACTCCGTCTCAGAAAAACCAAACAAGACAAAAGAGCAAACAAACCAAAAGACAAAATAAAATGAAAAGAAACAAACAAAGAAACGAACAAATGAAGGAAGGAAGGAAGGAAGGAAGGAAGGAAGGAAGGAAGGGGACCTGGAGAAGGAGCTCAGTGTTAGAGCGGCCCCGGATTCAATCCCCAGTGCAGCCAGACAGAAGCAAACTGGCCATAAAGTGAGAAGTATGGAAGCTCTGGGATCGCGGATATGGGGTTTATTCGTTTGGAGCAGCAAAGATCCAGGATAAGGCCTGAAGTCGCTTGCATGTTGTCAGTCAAACTTCCACTGGCCAGTGAGTGGAATGAGGCGATTCCCACAGCGGGAGACCACGCGGGCGGTTGGGGGAGCTCAGAGGCTGCTGCGGTAGAGGTGTGCCTATTGGAGGTGGGAAGCAAACATGCGGCCCCCGAGGGAGACCTCTGCTTGGAAGGAGAGCCCAGGATGAGCCAGCAGCTCCCTTGGAAAAGCTCACGGGGTGGGGCGGCTAAGGGAGGCACGAGTGAGTCCTGGCTGCTTTGCCTCGTCCCAGTGCTGGAGTGGAAGCGCACTGCACAGTCTGGAAGGCGGAGTCACTCTGGCAACTTGGATTCGTTCTCTGTGATGCACGTGCACGTTCTCCTCCTTAGTCAAGAGAACAGAATCAGACGCAAGCTTCCGGGCTGGCTTCTAGCTCAGCGGTTCCTTCCACAGCTTGTTGTTAGCCAACTGACCTGGCGGCTTGCGGCTTGCACTGGCCAGTTGGATCCAGAGCCGCAGCGCTCTCCAGCCCTTTTGATGCCGCCGGCAGGGCTACTTCTTTTTCCCAGGAATCATACTTGGAGGAGAGTTTGGAGAGCCCTCCTCTGCCCAGCGGCGACACCTTGTCTCAAAAAATCAAAAAACGATGTTTGCTTTCCTTGATTTTTGTGGCTTGAGCTCTAGAGAAGTTCGCCTTCAAATGGAATTTCTTTTTCTTTCCTTTTCTGATTTTTCGGTGCCGGGGATCAGACTTGGGTCCTCGCGCTCGCGAGGCCAGCGGCGGAACCACGGAGCTAAATCCCTGGCCCTGGGATGTACTTTTCTAAGATACGTTTCAAATGGTGATCATTCCACTTCAGTTTTCCTAGGTCAACAGGAGACTTTTCGATGCGTTGACTAGTTTTTGGTTTGATTGTTGTTGGAGACAGGGTCTCTTCTCTATAGCTCAGGCTGGCCTTGAACTCACTGCGGAGCCAGGCTGGCTTCGAACTCCTGGTGATCCTCCCGCCTCATCCTCCGGAATCCTGGGATTACAGGCATGTGCCAGCAGGCCAGGCTCAGACTCAACTTTTGTTATCTTTGATTGTTACCTCTCTTGCATCATTTTCTTCTTCACAGACTGTAATGCCTGTTGGATTTTCTTTGTGCTATATGTACCTCTTGATGCCTGACCTTACTTAGGTATTTACATTTCTTATATATATGTGTGTGTGTGTGTATATATATATATATATATATATATATATGTATATGTATATTTATGATTTTTTTTTTTTTTTTTTTACGGTGTGGTCTCACTGTATTTCCTAGGCTGGTCTCAAACTCGTGACCCTCTTTCTGAATATCTGAGATCACAGGTATTGTGTGTGCCACCATGCCTGGCTCCAGTTGTAGGTGCCTAAAATATTCCAGGGGAAGTAAAAAGAATGAAGGTGTTTTATGTACATGTAGCAGCTCCCCATAGGAATTGGAATCACGATGTACTCATAAACATACCTAATTTTAGACATCCTATAAATTCAGCCTTCCCCTTTTTTGCTGGTATGTCTTGTTTTCTTCGGGATTTCCTGATTTTGACCAATGGCTTTCTGGTTCTTTTTGTTCTTTGTCAATTTGTGAAGTTACTTTTTTCTGATTCATAGTACTTTTTCATGTCATCGAGTGACTGCTGAAGGTCGTTTCATTTAGGTTGTGGTGTTACGTTTCAGGTTTCCGGTTTTGTGATTAGTTACAAATATTGATCTCCATTTCAAACTTTCTTTAGAGCATTTAATGCCTGGCCTTTTAGGTCCATTTTTAATTTCCAGTTTCAACTATTGCCAATGAGATGGTTTGTGTTTGCTGGGTTTCCTGGCTGGGGAGTGCCCTCTCGCGTTGACAGAACAGAATGCAGCCCCATAGAAGGCCTGGTTTGTGGGGTGGGTGAAAGAGTCCAGGATGTCCTCTGAGTTTTTGGTTGTCTCTCATTTCTGCGGGACTCTTCATTGCCTCTGAGCTCATCTTTCTTTCTCTTCGCCATCAAGCCCTCAGGGTGTACCTCCCCTTCCCATCACCCCTTTTCCTATAGCAATGATGCTTTCTCGGGATTGCCATGGGTTGCCTCAAGCACTTACAAGCGCTTCTCTTAGATGGCTCGGTGTCTTCCACCTGCCAGGTTTCAGACCTACTCTCATCATTTCTCCATCTCAGATAGGACTGGCTTTTTTGGTGGTGGTTTTACGTGTCTTCCACCACTGCTAGGCCCCTGCTGCTTTCTAGTCTTTTCTGTGTCATTCTGGTTTCTGTTCTATAGCGTGGCTATGTAACTCTACTGGCTGTTTGGGAGCTATACGGACCTGTGTGTGTGTGTGTGTGTGTGTGTATTTATATACATTTATATATGTATCTGCAAAATGAGGTCCACAATCTTCTCTGTCTCCAAGTTGTGCTGCAGACATAGATGGTTTATTTACTTTTCTTACTTTTATCCTTAGCATGTAGGAGACGCCAATTGCATTTGGTGAAGGTATTCTGTGGAAGTCCTGAGTCCGGCTCGTCTGTATTCTTTTTCTTTATAATTTTGAAGACAACTTTCTTCATTATGACAAGATATGTCACATAAAAGTTAACATCTTAAGCCTTTTGAAGTGTTCAGTTCCATTTTTTAGGTGGGAGGTTCTCATTGCTTTGGAACCATCACCAGCATGCCCCTGCAGAACGTTTTTCACGCAGTAAAACTCAAACTTCATACCCACGAAATAATCCCTTCCCCTCTCCCTCCTATCTGCCACCCCTAGAAACTACCCTTACACTTTCTGTCCCTGTCACGTTGACTGCCCTCTGTATTTCACAGAAGTTGAGTCATGGGATGCCCATGTTTTAGTGACTGGCTCTTTTTCGGTGACTGGATTATTTCCCTGAGGGTGATGTCCTCAGGGTTCACTCATGTTGTTTGTAGATATGTCAAAATCTCATGACTTGAAACAGTTACAGAAGATCTCATTGCCTGTGGCGACTACCGTTTGTGTAGCCATTTATCTGTGAATGGACATTTGGGTTGTTTTCCTTGTGAATAATGCTGCTGTGAAGATGGATGTCCAGACGTTTGAGTTTGTGCTTTCAGCCATTTTGGGTCTGTGCCTAGAAGTGGAATTCCGGGGTGATATGGTCAATGTATTTTTAACTAAGGAATTGCCATATTGCTTCCCATCGCAGCTAAATAATTTCGTATTTCTCCAGTGCAGTGCAGAAGGGCTCCAATTTCTCCACACTGTGAACGCTTGTTCTTTCCAATGTGCCTTTTGTTTTGGTTCTTGTTTTGTTGTACTGAGGGTTGACTGTGAGGCCTTGGCGCTGAGCAACATCCCCAGCCCTTTCAAGTGTTTTGGAGAGGAGGATTCAGGCACTTCCCTTTGAAAACCTTCACGGCTGGTGTAAGGGATGTCTTTCCCTATCACTAACGGAATTACTGCTATTTATTGGCACAATGGAAACTTTTTCTTTCTTGGCCACTCTAGGAAGGAGCCCATCAAATAACACTTGTTTTTGCCTCCCTTTGAAGATTTTGCGGACATGTGGCATTGCACCGCGTGAAATTATTGCCAGACTGATTCATTGCTCCTAGTGCTACAGCCTATTGGAGGTAGTGCTTCTCTACAAGATTTTGATTTTGCACTCTTTCCCACCTTTCCCACATCTCCCTAATCTGCTTCGAAATGAGGGATTTCTGCACCATTTTCTCTTCCTCTTCTGGAGGCGAGATCTAACTTAAAACCTCTTGCTGTTGGGAGATGATTGCCCACAATCCTACCCAGAGGGAGAGAGGGAGAGAGGGAGAGAGGGAGAGAGGGAAGAGGAGAGGGAGGAGAGGGAGGAGAGGGGAGAGAAAGGAGGAAGAGGAAGAGGAAGAAAGAAGAAGAGAAAGAGGACAAGAGGAGGGGAGGGAGAGAGAAAAGACCCATTGGCTTAGTTGTGATCATGTGATGAAGTATTGCAAGAAAAGGCTCAGTTACCAAGAACTATTTACTAACAGTGTTTGCTCCTATTGCAGAACAAACAGAACAAGTTAGCTGCAATTCAAGGCTTTGCTGTACTTGGAAGAGTTTGCATACAATTGAAATCATTCCTTTCCCTGAACGCTCGACTGAACTAATCCTTTGGTTTTGAGTTTTCTTTATGGACGATATTTCATTACTGATTCAATGTCTCTTTCTTCAGGTTTTCGTTTTATTACTCAATGTTTGCAGCACACGATGATTACATTCCTCATGAAAAGTTGAGGCAGGCACGTACACACCACATCTTCGTTCTGTTTTCATCCCCTTCCTTATCGCTTTGGCCCTCCTTGCTTCATCTCTTGGTTCCTCTGAAGTTGGAAACAGATTTCTCTTCCAGCTTGTTTATTTTCTTTTATTGTGTCCTTTATATTTTAGACATCTCTTCTAAGAGAAAGAATGTGATACTAAAGCTCGTGTGTCTGATTTATGTCACGTGGTATTACGGTTGCTTTGTCTTTTCTTTGAAAAACGGTCTCTTGCCAGGTAGTTCAGTCCATCATTGATATCAGTGTGCAGCTGAGGCTGGCCTGGAACTCGTGGCGATGGCGGTGGTGCAGAAACCCTCAGGCCCAGCCCAGTGCAAAGGACTGGGGATGGAGCCAGGTGCCCAGGCAGGCCTTGGATCCCATCTGCGGTACCACGACGCCAAAGCACAGAAACCCGGAAGCAAAGCCCACCACAAACGGATGTTCAGGGAAAAGTCATATATGTAGAGTGTGTGTGGTCACACACAGAGATAGTGCAAAAGGACCAGAAGGCCACAAGCCCGAAATGTGTCTAGTTTCTCACTGGAGGCAGGCGTGTGTGCTCTTCTCACAGAAAGCTGGTCGCGCTGTTTAAGTTTGGCACTGCACTGCCCTCTTGGAATTATATCTAAAACCATTCACATCACTTTGTGCTTCACTGCTTTGCTGTTTTCTTCAGCCAATTTCCATGAAGCCTTTCCGTGAATAGCACTTTCAGCAGTAATGTGCATTTAAGTTCTGCTGCAAGTCAGCTCCTTGAATGTCCTCAACTTTCTCCGAAGATGAACTTCCTGTTTGAAATGAAACACACTCTTCAGAATGGTCTGGCCGTGTATTCTTCAGTTTTCATTCAAGCAACCTTCTGGTGCCACCTCTCCCATGTAATTCAAAGGAAGGTTAGGATATAATGTGCAGTCCTTTCTCACAGAAAGCAGCTAGAACCCTGTCAGTTTGACACTGCACTCCTCTCTTGGATTTACATGCAATATCCTTCACATCACAATCTGACTCTCGCATTGCTGATTTTTCCCGCACAGCTCTATGATGCCTGTACCGTGAATAGTACTTTGGCCTAGAAAGTGCATTGAGATTCTTCTGAAAGACAGGTCCTAGAAAGTCCTCAACTTTGTCCTTAGAACTTGATGTTAGAAGCCAAATGCACTCTTGCGTATGGTCTGGCAATGTGCACTTCAGTTTTTATTCAAATATCCTTCTGGTGCCAGCTCTCCCCTGGAATTCAAAGGAAGGTTAGGATACAAAGTGCAGTTCCTTCTCACAGAAAGCAGCTAGAGCTCTGTCTTTTCAACAGTGCACTCCTCTCTTGGACTTTTATCCAATAACATTCACATCACATTCTGGCTCTCTGCATTGCTGATTTCTGTAGCACATTTCTATTAGGCCTATACCATGAATAGCACTTTGGCCTAGAAAATGCATTGAGGTTCTGCTGAAAGACATGTCTTGGAAATTCCTCACCTTTGTCCTAAGAAGTTGATGTTAGAAGCCAAAAATACTCTTCAGATCTCTCTGGCACTTAGCACTTTACTTTTCATTCCACCAATCTTCTAGGGCCAGCTCTCACATACAAGTCAAATGAAAGTTATCAAATGAAGTGCAGTTCCTTCTCAGAGAAAGCATCTAGAGATTTGTCACTGTGGCAGTGCACTTCACTCTTTGAGTTATATCCAATACCATTCACATCACAATCTGGCACTATGCATTTGTGATTTTTGTAGCACATATACATGAGGCCTGTACCGTGAGTACCACATTGGCCTGGAAATTGCCATGAAGTTCTCCTGAAAGACATGTCCTGGAAAGTCCTCAACATTGTCCTAAGAAGAACTTGATGTTAGAAGCCAAACACTCTTGATAATCGTCCTGCGTTTTGCACTTCAGTTTTCATTCCAGCATAATTCTCATGCCAGCTCTCTTATACCAGTCAAAGGAAAGCTATGATGTAAAGTGCAGTTCATCTCAGAAAAAGCAGGTCTGTGACTGTGGCAGTGGACTCCTCTCTTGTATTTACATTCAATACCGTACACATCAAAATCTGGCTCTCTGCATTGCTGATTTCTGGAGCACATCTTTGTGAAGCCTGTACTGTGAACAGCACTTTGGCCTATAAATTGCCATGAAGTTCTGCTGACAGGTCCTGGAAAGTCCTCAACTTTGTCCTAAGAAGAACTTGATTTTAGAAGCTAAACACACTCTTCAGAATGGTCCAACAATTTGCACCTCAGTTTTCATTCAAGCATTCTTCTAGTGCCAGCTCTTCATATCAAGTCAATGGTAGGTTATGATATAAAGTGCATCTCCTTCTCAGAGAAAGCATCTAGATCTCTGTCACTGTGGCAGTGCACTCCACTCTTGCAGTTACATCCAATACCATTCATATCACAATCTGTCTCTCTGCATTGCTAATTTCTTAGCACATCTCTGAGGCTGGTACCTTGAATAGCACATTGGCCTAGTACATCCCATGAAATTCTTCTGAAAGTCAGGTCATGGAAGTCCTCAACTTTTCCAAAGAAGAACTTGATGTTAGAACCCATACACACTGTTCAGAATGGTCTGGCACTTTGCAATTCAGTTTTCATTCCCACAATCTTCTATCACCAGCTCTCCCATGCAAGTCAATGAAAGGTTATGTTATAAAGTGCAGTTCCTTCTCAGAGAAAGCAGCTAGACCTCTGTCACTGTGGCAATGCACTCCACTCTTGGAGTTACATCCAATACCATTCACATCACAATCTGGCTCTATGCATTGATGATTTCTGTAGCACATCTCTATGATGCCTGTATGGTGAATAGCACGTTGGTCTAGAAATTGCCATGATGTTCTGCTGAAAGACAGGTCATGGAGCTTCCTCAAATTTGTCCTTCCACAAATGTTATTCAGTAATTCCACTTCAAAACAACAATAACTGTTCTCTATTTTTTAAATTCCAAAATGTTTATTTATATAAAATTATAATAGTTCAATTCATTACTCTTGTTACAATGCTAATGTTATTGATCTCTTCTGCGTGTTTGACCACTAAATTTTGGAGACCATAACTAAAAAGGGAATTGGGTTATGAGGACAGCCAAAATTTTTCCCCACCCCCTCAAGGTCAACAAAGTTCCAGGACATGAGGGAACCTTCTCTCCAGGTTTCTACATCTTTGATAAGTCACTCAACCTCCTAAAGAGGGTGATTGCTGGACATCAAAGGACAATGTACTGTGTGCTAAAGGAGGGTCACCAAGAAAAAAATCTCCTACACTTTCACTGAAAACAACTTGGTCAAGTAAGGGCTTGAATCGTCCTGACAGCTGACACTGACAGAGGAGCAGAGAGGCTCTATGCAAAGTTCCAAAGTAATAGACCAGGGAGACTTAACTGATCTTAATAGATAAGTAGAGGTTCATATTTATTGACGCGGCTCTTACTTTAAGTTGGTCTTAAACACCTGGAAGAAAAAAATAACCAAAAGAAGTATAAAATAATGACATAATAGTGAAGCTAGACTTCAGAAAAATTAAGAAATAGCCCATCTATAAAAATCTTTTGGTTCACTCATGACACAGCCATTTCAAAAATCAAAACTTTGGGAACTAAATAGAAGGTAAAATCATTAATTGGCTACAAGTGCATATAGATTCTTTTCAGAAAAATTAAAATAAGTTCTTTACAGGTGTCCAATCCCAGAAACCACTGGTTTCCAGGTCTCTCCTTTTAGACGAGTGTTTTTCTGATTCTGTGATAACTAAATGACTATTGTATCATGATAAAAAAAACCCCATAATGTAAGAGTATTGGGAAAAAATCACCTGATTGTCAGCCACAATCAGGACAAGTTCTATACCAAGCAACTACAAGATTTATTCCTTTTAAAATAATGTACATCCTTGGCTGGAGATTTGGCTCAGTGGTTTCGCCTCCTGCTGCCCAAGTGCAAGGACCTGAGTTCGATCCCCGGTACCAAAAAAAAAATGTACATCCTTTTTCTCTGTTTATGATGCCTCATCTCACATTGTGCTCACATTTCCTGGATACCTACCTGTGTGTAAAAAGATCAAGCCTTTTGCTACATTTCATCCCCTTAAGTTGGTCCATGTCCTTGTTGAGGTTATCAGTTCTCTTTATTTTGAATATATCTAGGAGGCCTCCAAAAACAGAGATATAGGAATAAAAGTGTCCTTTACACAACTATTCCATGGCTTTGCTGGAACTATCAACCTAAAATGTGTGTTTTCATGGCCTTGAATTTAAAGGACAAGTCAGGTTCATAGTAACACTAAACTCATCAGTAGTTTGGCCTGCAAAAGACATTTGCTCAGTTACATACACCTTTTATATTAAAAAAGGATTATAAAGATTATATAAATTGTGTTTGTCACTTTTCCACTCTTTCAGAGCAAGGGCATGACACATGGGCCCCTAGATCATGAACTATGATCCCTTATTTCTATAACAGTCTCTTACTTCTATAACAGATGAGCCCCTAAACATCCAACTGTCTCTGTAAAACCTATGTAATTAATGAAAAAATTACACATCAAATGAAAAAGACTTAAGAGTCAGTGGGCCAGATATGCCCCCCCAAGGTGCTAATCAATGGTGGGATACATTTAGTTCCTGGAGCTCATGGCTCCCCAGGCTATTACTGCTCTTGGGACCACTCAGTATTATCTGTCTGATCCTCTGCTTTGGACCAGGCTTGTTTTGCTGTTTTCAAAATTTCTTACAGGAATGCATGAGGACATTTACCAGCCAGACAGTCACGGAGCTCATCATGGTGGGGTACCAGCCACTGCGGCAGAGGGAACCCCCCCCCAGCTACTGCTGCCCCCATCAGATCCAGGTTTAGAGCCCCAACCTTTACCTCTTTGTCAGCTTGAAGCAGCTCCAGAAGAGACCTTCATGAAAAACCATAAAACAAGAGCCTGGAATGATAGATTTCCCTCCAAATTAGGGTAGCTGCTGTACATAATAGCTACCTTCTTTCCAACATGTCCCTACTTCCACCAAGAGTAGCCTAATACTTGCTATCCTCCTAGCAACTAGTGACATCACAGGCTCCTCCAGTCCCTAGCCACTATCTCATTCAACCCCACCTGAGCTCCTACAAGCTCCACCCCAGCTCCTATAAAAGGCACTTGCTATCCTGGCCATATTGCTTTTGTCTCTCCTTTGTTCAGAGAGAGCCCAGCAGATCTTTTCTCCTAATAAAGGCTTGTTGTGGGCAGGTCTGGTCTTGTTTTTCAGCCCTTTTAGCTGCCACCAGAGTTCTAGCTCCTTTCTCTGAGAAGAAACTTCAATTTATGTCATACACTTCCATTGACTTGTATGTGAGAGCAGGCACCAGGAAATTGTTTGAAGGAAAACTGCAGTGCAAATGGCAGAACCATTCAGAATGTGTGTTTGGCTTCTAAATTCAAGACCATCTTAGGACCAGGTTGAGAGCTTTCCAGGCCCTTTCTTTCAGCAGAATTTCATGGGAATTTCTTCCCCCATGTGCCTTTCATGGTACAGTCCTCATAAAGATATGTTATAGAAATCAGAAATGCAGAGAAGCAGACATTGAAAGGAATATGATTTCATAACATTTTAATAGTGGAGTTTGCCAATATTCTCCCAGAGTTCTAGCTGCTTTCTCTGAGAAGGAACCGCACTTTATGTCCTACACTTCCATGGAATGGTATGGGAGAGCTGGCACGAGGGGAATGTTCAAATGAAAAGTGCAGTGCAAATTGGAGAACCATTCTGAAATGTGTGTTGGCTTCTAACATCAAGTCCTTCCTAGGACCAAGTTGAGAGCTTTCCAGGTTGTGTCTTTCAGCAGAATTTCATGGCAAATTCTACCCCATGTGCTTTTCATGGTATAGAAATCATAGAGATATGATACAGAAAACAGCAATGCAGAGAGGCAGACATTGAAAGGAATATTCTTTAATGCCATCATCAGAGTGGAGTTTACTGATATTCTCCCAGAGTTTGAGCTGCTTTCTCTGAGAAGAAAATGCACTTTATGTCCTACACCTCAGTTAACTTTTATAGGGGACTGGCAACAGGAGAATGTTTGAATGAAAACTGCAGTGCAAATTGCAGAACCATTCTGAAATATTTGGCTTCTAAAATGAAGTCCTTCTTAGGACCAAGTTGACAGCTCTCCAAGCCCTTTCTTTCAACAGAACTTCATGTCAATTTCAACTGGAAGGTGCCTTTCATGGTACAGGCTTCATAGATATATGCTACAGAAATCAGCAATGCAGACACAGGCAGGTCTGCACATGCTCTACTGAGGTCCCAAATCTGGCAGAACATGCAGAATCAGCCCCCTGGAGCCAGACAGGTCTGTGCATGCCCTACCAAGATCCCCAGTTGCACAGAACAAATCAGCCTGCTGCAGACAGGCAGGTCTGCGCATGTCTTACTGAGATCCCGAGTTGTGTGGAACATGCTGAATCAGCCAGCATCCCAGCAACAATCCACTGGACCCCTCCCCACTCCTCTGTACAGCCACCTGGTTCCACACTACAAAGACGCAGAGGACCATGGACCACAAGACCATGGTACTGAGTCCCGCTACTCCCATCCCAGAGGTAGGGGCTTCTGAGCCACCATCCCACTGCTCCTGGTCCAGAGGAAGGGGTTTCCTGGCCACCATCACTCCCACTGCTCCCAGCCCAGAGGAAAGGGCATTGGGGCCACCTTCTGTCCTGCTGCTCCTGGTCCAGAGGAAGAGGCTTCTCAGCCATCATCCCTCCCACTGCTCCCATCTCACAGGAAAGGGCTTTTGGGCCACCAACCCTACCACTGCTCCTGGCTCCTGTCCAACCTCTGCCAGCTCGGAGGAGGTAATCCATGCAGGTGCCAACAGCACCCCACTAGTTGAAATGAGAAAACACGTAAATAAGTCTCAAAACCAGACTTCCAGATCACCTACAGCAACCCCAAAGGGAAATGAGATGGAACACTCTCATACTTAACCACCTGGACCCACTGAACTGGCAACAAAAGGGGATCCAGAAAAAATGAAATCAGAAATAATTTCTCAGATAACAGGAGAAATTGTGCCCCTAGTGCAAGACATGATTAATAAATCTAGAGAGGAGGTGAGGAACATGATGGAATACCAACATAAGAAACAAATGGAATCCATCAAACAGATGCAAATAGATTTCCAGGACATGAAAAACTCCATTGAAAGTCTACACAGCAGAATGAGCCAATGTGAGGACAGAATTTCAGATATAGAAGATAAGATTGCAATGAGTGACCAGGAAAAGAAAAATTGCTTCAAAATTATAAGGGAACATGAGAAATCAATCCAGCAGCTGCTAGATATGCAAAGAAGAATAACATAAGACTGACTGGGCTCAATGAAGAAACAGGAGAGAGTGCAGATGACATAACAAAGCTCTTTACAGAAATAATGGCAGAAAACTTCCCAAGCAGGGGAAAAGAGCTTGACATACAGATAAGTGAGGCATATAGGACTCCAAATAGCCTGGATCAAAAAAAAAAAACTACACATAGGCATATAATTGTTAAGATTCCAGAAACCCAACAGAAGAACAAAGTTCTACAAGCAGTTAGAGAAAAGAAACAAATCACATACAAAGGAAAGCCCATTAGAATCACAGCAGACTTCTCAACACAAACCATCAAGGCAAGAAGAGCTTGGGGTGACATATTCCAAGCCCTGAAAGAAAACAGCCTCCAACCCAGATTGATGTACCCTGTAAAACTATCTTTCAAAATTGATGGAGAAATAAGACACATTCATGACAAAGAGTACCACAGGAACTTTGTGAATACCAAACCAGCACTCCAAAGAATTTTACACAATAGCCTAGGAACAGACATTGAGGATCACAACCTCAGGAAGCAAAGCAGAATGAACCCATCTGGCATGACAAGAAATTAAAAGTAAAGGGGGGAACCCAACAAAAAGAAAAAGTCATGGCAATGACAAATCAATACGTTTCAGTTATAACCACCAATGTTAATGGTCTCAATTCACCAATCAAAAGAAATAGACTGGCAGAATGGGTCAAGAAGCAAAATCCAACAATATGCTGCATACAAGAAACACACTTCATTCAAAAGGAAACTCATAGACTGAAAGTTAAAGGGTGGAAAACAATACTCCATGCAACTAAACCCCCCCCAAAAGGAGGAGTAGCTATCCTCTTTACAGAACAAGTAGATTTTAAACCAACACTGATTAAGAGAGACAAAGAAGGACACTACATCCTTGTAAAGGGAAGAATCCAAGAGGAAGAGATGATGATCATAAATATGCACCAAACACTAGTGTGCCCAACTATATAAAAGAAATACTAATGGACATGAAAAGTCATATATTCACTAATACAATTGTAGTGGGGGACCTCAACACCCCACTATCACAAATAGATTGATCGACTAGACTAAAAATAAGTAATGAAATATTATATCTTGAACAAATGAACTTAACAAATGTTTACAGAGTCTTCCACCCCACAAAATCAGAATACACATTCTTCTCAGCTGCACATGGGTCATTCTCCAAAATAGACCACATACTCACACATAGAACATGTTTAAGTAAGTGCAAAGGAGTTGAAGTTATCCCCTGTATATTATCAGACCATAGTGCAATGAAATTGGAGATCCATAGCAAAAGAAACTCAAAAAATTTCATAAACACGTGGAAATTGAACAACACACTTCTGAATAACCAGTGGGTCACAGAGGAAATTAAAGAAGAAATCAGACAGTTCCTTCAATTAAATGACAATGACAATACAACATATCAGAATCTATGGGACACAATGAAAGGAGTCTTACGAGAGAAATTCATAGCAGTGAATATGCATGTTAGGAAAACAGAACAAGCCCAATTAAACAACCTGATGCTGAACCTCAAGCTTCTAGAAAAAGAAGAGCAGGACAACCCCAAAGCTCACACAAGAGAGGAAATTATAAAGATCAGAGGAGAAATCCATGCAATGGAGACTAAGAGAATGATACAAAAAATGAATGAAGCCAAGAGTTGGTTCTTCTAAAGAATCAATAAAATTGACAAACCCTTAGCCAACCTTATCAGAAAAAGGAAAGAAAAGGCCCAAATCCATGCAATTAGGAATAAAAATGGTGAAATTACAAAAGACCAAGCAGAAATCCAGAAGATCAATACCTACTTCCAGAACCTATATGCCAATAAGATGGACAACACAGAAGAAATGGACAGATTCCTAGATACATATGAATTACCAAAGTTGAACGAAGAAGACCTAAAAGTTCTGAACAACCCAATACAAATGAATGAAATTGAAAATGTAATTAAAACCTTATCAACTAAGAAAATCCTGGGCCCTGAAGTCTTCATTGCTGAATTCTACAAGACATTTAGAGAAGATCTACTACCACTACTGTTTAAACTCTTCAATGAAATTGAAAGGGAAGCAATACTCCCAAATTCATTCTTGGAAGCAAGCATCACCTTGACCAGAAAGCAGTGAAAGACCCAACCGAAAAGAGTTATAGGCCAATCCCACTAATGAACATAGATGCAAAAATCCTTAATAAGATAATGGCAAACAGAATGCAGAAGATCATCAAGAAGATCATACACCCTGATTAAGTGGGGTTCATCCCAGGGATGCAAGTATGGTTCAATATACACAAATCAATCAATGTAATACACTGTATCAATAGAGCCAAGGACAAAAACCATATGATTATCTCCATAGACACTGAAAAAGCATTTGACAAAATCCAACATGCATTTATGATAAAAACTCTACAAAAAATTGGAATAGATGGTCTCTACCTCAAACCGATAGAAGCCATCTATGAAAAACCAACAGCCAATATCATACTAAATGGTCAAAAGCTGAAATCCTTCACACTGAAATCAGGAACAAGACAAGGATGTCCACTATCACCACTCTTGTTCATTATAGTTTTGGAAACATTAGCCATGGCAATTTGACAAGAGAAAGAAATGAAAAGAATAAAGATAGGAAATGAAGAAGTCAAATTG
The DNA here is from genome assembly GCF_053883595.1 of Heterocephalus glaber. Classification (NCBI taxonomy): domain Eukaryota; kingdom Metazoa; phylum Chordata; class Mammalia; order Rodentia; family Bathyergidae; genus Heterocephalus; species Heterocephalus glaber. The sequence continues at coordinate 45,773,354 of NW_028258308.1, forward strand.
TCATTATTTGCAGATGACATGATACTCTATGTAGAAGACCCCAAGAACTCCACCAAAAGTTTTCTGGACTTAATAACCAAATTCAGTCAAGTAGCTGGTTACAAGGTCAACACACAAAAATCAATAGCTTTCCTCTACACCATTGACAACCTCACTGAGAGAGAAATAGGGCAACCAATTCCTTTCACAACCGCATCCAAAAAACTGAAATACCTAGGAATCAACCTAACGAAAGAAATCAAAGATTTCTTCTCTGAAATCTATGGCACTCTGAAAAGAGAGATTGAAGATGATATCAGAAAATGGACAGACATCCCCTGCTCCTGGGTAGGGAGGATTAATATAGTGAAAATTGCCATCCTTCCAAAACTGCTATATAGATTTAATGCAATTCCAATTGAGATCCCAGCAGCATACTTCACGGTCCTTGAGAAAACAATCCAAAAATTCCTTTGGAACAAGAAATGACCCAGAATAGCGAAAGCAATTCTAGGTTACAGAGACATGGTAGGGGGTATCACAATCCCCAACCTGCAACTCTACTACAAAGCTACTGTGATAAAAACAGCATGGTACTGGCAAAGAAACAGACCTGAGGACCAGTGGAACAGATTACAAAATGCAGAAACAACGCCAGACACACTCAGCCATCTCATCTTGGATAAAGGAGCCAGACACCCTCAATGGAGGAAAGATAGCCTCTTTAATAAATGGTGCTGGAAAAATTGGGCTTCAACTTGCCAAAGATTAAAAGTAGATCTATATCTTTCACCATTCACTAAACTAAAATCAAAATGAATTAAAGATCTAAATATTAAAATAGAAACTCTGAACCAGTTGGAACAGAGTTTAGGTAGAACTCTTGAAGACATTGGTGTAGGAAAAGATTTTATGAACAAAACCTCAGTTGCCCGTGAACTAGAACAATCAACAAGTGGGATCTCTTCTTATTAAAAGGCTTCTGCACAGCAAGAGAAACCACCAGCAGTGTGAAGAGACAACCCACAATGTGGGAAGAAATCTTCACCTGCTGTTCCTCAGACAAAGGTCTACTATCTCAAATCTATAAAGAACTTAAAAAGATCAGACTTCCCAAATTTAAAGATCCAATCCAGAATTAGGCATCTGAAGTGAACAGACATTTCTCAAAGAAGTAGAAATAGCAAATAAATACATGAAAAAATGTTCAACATCACTGGTCATTCGAGAGATGCAAAGAAAACAATGCTGAGATTCCACCTCACTCCAGAAAGAATGGCTGCTATCATGAAATCAACCAATAACAAATGCTGGTGAGGCTGTGGGGAAGAGCAACCCTGCTCCACTGCTGGTGGGAGTGTAGACTGGTGCAACCACTATGGAAATCAGTATGGAGATACCTCAAAGAACTAGGGCTGGAGGTCCCATTTGATCCAGCTATTCCACTGCTTGGAATCTTCCCCCCAAAATTAAAAGAATCATACCACAGTGATACATGTGCACCCATATTCATAGCAGCACAATTTGTGATAGTTAAAACTTGGAACAGCCCAAATGTCCATCAACTGGAGACTAGATAAAGAAAATATGGGTTTTTTAAATAAAAATTGAGAAATTAGAGACATTTATAGCTAAGTGGATGGACATTGAGGCCATACTCTTAAGTGAAATAAATAGGACAGACATGTATAAATACCGAATAATTTCTCTGGTGTGAGAAACAAAGTGTAAATAAGGACTAAATGTATAATAGCTAATGTGACATAGGAAGAAAGGGGGCAAAGGGGAAGGAAGTGGGAGAGCTGGGGAAAAGATAGAAGGGAATGGGATTAATTGAGAAAATGGAAAAATAGGAACAAAACCTTTGTAAAAAGGGAGGAATGGAGGGATGGAAGGGAGGGCTGGGCAAGGGTGAAAAATAAAAACCAAGAGAGACTATGTAAAGGTGCAAATTTCCAATGATGTATGTCATTATACTGTGTACCTAAAATGTGCCAATGATTAGAATGAATAATTGATAATGCAAAATAGGAAGAAAAGGTCAAAGGGGTAGGGGTAGTGGTAGGGTAGGGGAAAGAAAAGAAGGGATAGGAAAAATGTTGAGAAGTGGAAAAGATGGAAATAAAGTCTTTGTAAATAGGGAAGCATGGAGGGCATGAAGGGAGGGCTAGGAATGGGGAAAAAATAAGAACCAAGATGCATTATGTAAAGGTACAGTTCCCAATGAGAAATGTAATTGTGTTGTATACCTACCATGTACCAATAAAAGAATTTAATAAAGTGCAAAAAAAAAATCAGCAATCCAGAGAGGCAGACAATGAATGGAATACAATTTCATGCCATTCTAAGAGCAGAGTTTACAGATATATTCCCAGGATTGTAGATGCTTTCTCTGAGAAGGAACTGCATTTTATGTCATACACTTCAATTGACTTGTATGGGAGAGCTGGCAACAGGAAAATGTTTGAATGAAAACTGCAGTGCAAACTGCAGAATTATTCTGAAATGTGTGTTTGGCTTCTAACTTCAAGTCATTTTTAGCACAAAGTTGAGAACACCTCAGGCCCTTTCTTTCAGCAGAACTTCATGGAAATTTCTATGCCAAAATTCCTTTCACACTACAGGCCTCATAGAGTTATGCTAAAGATATCTGGCAGTGCAGAGAGGCAGACCTTGAAAGCAACACTATTTCAAGTGATTCTTAGAGTGGAGTTTACTGATATACTCCCAGAGTTCTAACAGTCTTCTCTGAGAAGGAACTGTGCTTTATGTCCTATGCCTATATTGACTTGTATGGAAGAGGTGTCAACAGGAGAATGTTTGAAAGAAAACTGCAGTACAAACTTCAGAACCATTCTGAAATATGTGCTTGGCTTCTAACTTCAAGTCCTTCTTAGGCCCAAGTTGAAAAGCTCTCTAGGCATTTTATTTCAGCAGAAATTCCTGTCAATTTCTATGCCAAAGTGCCTTTTACAGTAAAGCTCTCATAGAATTATGCTAAAGAAATTGGCAATGCAGAGAGAGGCAGACCTTGAAAGAAATACTATTTCAGGCCATTCTTAGAGTGGTGTTTACTGATATACACTCAGAGTTGTAGCTGATTTGTATGAGAAGGAACGGCACCTTATGTACTATACCTCCATTGACTTGTAGGGGAGAGCTGTCACAAGGAGAATGTTTGAATGAAAACTTCAGTGCAAACTGCAGAACCATTCTGAAATATGTGTTTCACTTCTAAATTCAAGTCCTACTTAGGACCAAGTTGACAGCTCTCTAGGCCCTTTTTTCAGCAGGCCTTCATTGCTATTTCTATGCCAAAGTGCCTTTCCTAGTGCAGGCCTGATACAGATATGCTAAAGAAATCAGCAATGCAGAGAGGCAGACCTTGAAAGTAATAAAATTACAGGCCATTCTAAGAGTGGAGTTTACTGATATGCTCCCAAAGATCTAGCTGCTGTGTCTCAGAAGGAACTGCACTTTATGTCCTATACTTCCATTCACTTGTATGGGAGAACTGGCACCAGGATATTGTTTTAAAGAAAACAGCAGTGCAAATTGCCCAATCATTCCTAAATGTGTGTTTGGCTTCTAACTTCAAGTCCTTCTTAGGACCAAGATGGCAGCTCTCCACACCTTTTCTTTCACCAGAACTACATTGCAAATCCTACCATAAAGTGCCTTTCATAGTACTAGCCTCATGGAGATATGATACTGAAATTGGCATAGCATGGAGGTACACATTGAAAGGAATACTATTTCATGTCAGCCTCAGAGTTGACTTTACTGATACATTTCCAAAGATCTTGGTGCTTTCTCTGAGAAGTAACTCCACTTTTTGTCCTACTGTTCCCTTGACTTATATGATAGAGCTGGCACAAGGAGAATTTTTGAATGAAAAGTGCAGTGCAAACTGCAGAATCATTCTGAAATGTGTGTTTGCTTCTAACTTCAAGTCCTTCTTAGGATCAGGTTGACAGCACTCTAGGCTCTTTCAGCAGAACTTTATGGCAATTTCTATGTCAAAGTGCCTTTCACAGTATAGGACTCATACAGATATGCTAAATAAAATAGCAATGGAGAGAGCCAGACCTTGAAAGGAATACAGTTTCTTGCAATTACCAGAGTGGAGTTTAGTGATATACTCCCAGAGATATAGCTGCTTTGTCTGAGAAGGAACTGCACTTCATGTCCTACACTTCCATTGACTTGCATGGGAGAGCTGGCAACAGAAGTATTTTTCAATGAAAACTGCATTTCAAAGTGCAGAACCATTCTGAAATGTGTGTTAGATTTCTAACTTCAAGTCCTTTTTAGGGCCAAGTTGATAGCTCTCCAGTTCTTTGCTTTCAGCAGAACTTCATTGCAATTTCTATGCCAAAGTGCCTTTCACAGTGCAGGCCTCATACCAATATGACATAGCAATTGGCAATGCTGAGAGGGAGACCTTGAAAGGAATTCTGTTTCATATCATCCTCAGAGTCAACTTTACTGATACACTTCCAGAGATCTAGGTGGTTTCTCTGAGAAGGAACTGCACTTTATGTCCTACACTTCTACTGACTTCTATGAGAGAGCTGGGACAAGGAGAATATATTCATGAAAACTGCAGTGCAAAGTGCAGAACAATTCTGAAATGTGTGTTTGGCTTCTAACTTCAAGTCCTTAGGACCAAGTTGATGGCTCTCCAGGCCCTTTCTTTCAGCAGATCTTCATGGCAATTTCTACCCCAAAGTGCTTTTCACTCTACAGGGCTCACAGAGATATGCTACAGAAATTGGCAATGCAGAGAAGTAGACATTGAAAGGAATGCTACTTCATGTCATCCTCAGAGTGGACTTTACTGATATTTTTTCAGAGTTCTAGCTGCTTTCACTGACAAGGAACTGCATATTATGTCCTATGCTACCATTAACTCTGTGGAAGAGCTGGCAACAAAAAATGTTTGAATAAAATCTGCAGTGCAAACTGCAGAACCATTCTGAAATGTGCGGGTTGGCTTTTAACTTCAAGTACTTCTTAGGAAAAAGATTATAGCTCTGCAGTCCCTTTTTTCCCCCCAGAAATGCATGACATTTTCTCTGCCAAAGTGCTGCTCACAGTAGAGGCCTCTGAGAGATATTTTACAGAAATTGGCAATGCAGAGAGGAAAACTTTGAAAGGAGTACTATTTAATGTCATCCTCAGAGTGGAGTTTTCGAATATACTGCCAGAGATCTAGCTGCTTTCTCTGATAAGGAACTGCACTTTGTGTCCTATGGTTCCTTTGACTTGTGTGGGAAAGCTGGCACCAGGAGAATGTTTGAATGAAAATTAGAGTGCAAACTGCAGAACTCTTCTGAAATGTGTGCTTCACTTCTAATTTCAAGTCCTTCTTAGGATCAAGTTGACATCTCTCCAGGCCCATTCTTTCAACAGAACTTCATGGAAATTTCTACCCCAAAGTGCCTTTCCCAGTAAAGGAATCATAGTGATATGCTTCAGAAATCTGCAATGCAGAGAGATAGACTTTGAAAGGAAACCTATTTCATGCCATCCACAGAGTGGAGTTTACAGATATACTGCCAGAGTTCTAGCTGCATTCTCGTAGAAGGAACTGGAGTTTGTGTCTACACTTCCATTGCCTTGTACGGGAGAGGTGGCACAGGGGAATGTATAAAAGTAAACTCCAGTGCAAACTGCAGAAAAATTATGTAATATATGTTTGGTTTCCAAATAAAAATCCTTCTTAGGACCAAGTTGCCCTCAGCACCTGTGCCTGGCTCTCTGTTCCCTCCTCCCTGGTCTCAGGGCTACATGTGGGGTGTACGCATGGACACCTGGTCAGGTCCTGCAGGGATCCTGCTGGAATGATAATTAAATGTACTTAATTTGGAAAAAAAGAAACGAATACTGTTTGACATCATTAGTGAAGTGGAGTTTATCACCATATGACAACAGTACTACCAGCTTTCACTGCAACATCACAGCACTTCATGTAATACACTTTGATTGCCTTTATTGGAGAGCTGGGGCCAGCAGAATGTTTGAATGTAAACTGCAGTACAAACAGCACAACAATCTGAAAAGTGTGTTTGGGTTCTAACCTCTATTTTTTTTTGAAAAAGTTAGACAGCTCTTCAGGTCCTTTCTTTGTGGCAGAATGGGATGGCACTTTATAGTCCAATGTGCCTTTTACATTATAAACCTCATAGAGATATGGTGCACAAATAGGCAATAAGGAGGGACACACATTGAATTGAATAGTTTTTCACATCATTGCTGAAGGGGAGTTTGTAACCATATTGTGAGACCTAACTAACTCTATTTTAAAGTTTGACTCCATCTTAAATATAAGACAGTAAAATGGCCTTGACATAAATTCCACTTCACTGAAGTCAACTATTCCCTTAGTCTCCTTTGTGCCCATAAACTAATGACAAAATGTCCTTGCTGTGGGACAACAGATAAAAAAAAAAAGACACAGCTCCTAACTCAATCCTCTGTCTGCCCAGAAAACAGACGCTCCTGGGCCCATTATCTATAGAACATTCTGTCAATGTGCTGATTGTTCCTTTTTCCCATAAATTCTACATGTAGCCACCCCTCAACCCCCCCATGCTTGCTAAATATCAACCAATCATGTAACTGCTAAATGGAACATCCCCAAACCTTGTGGTAGCCACAATAAAAACCCTGCTGATTTGAAATTTGGGGCTCTCAATCCTGATCCACTGTGTCGGTGACGATTGAGTGCCCCTGCTGGAACTTAAATAAACGACCCTCATGTGTTTACATCGGAATCGGCTCCTTGATGGTCTTTAGAGACTTCGCAATCTGGGCACAACAATATGACAAGATTTCTACATGCCTTCTCTGAGAAGTAAATGCACTTTATGGCATATGCTTCCATTGAATTGTATGGAAAAGATGGGCCAAGGAGAATGCTTGAATGAAAATTGCAGTGCAAACTGCAGAACTGTTCCTAAAAATTTTTTGGATTCTAAACTCATGTTATTCTTGGGACAAAGTTGACAGTGCTGCAGGCCTGTTCTCTGTGGTAGAACATGATGGCACTTTCAAGCCTAAGGAGCCATTCACAATAGAAGGCTTATAGAGATGTGGTGAACAAATCAGCAATAAAGAGAAACACACATTGAAATGCATTGTGTTTGACATCATTAATGAAGTGAAGTATATAGCCATAACACAAGATTACTATCTGCTTTATCTGAGAAGTATCTGCACTTTTTGTCATATGTTTACATTGATTTCTATTGGAGAGCAGGGACCAGGGGAATATTTCAATGAAAACTACAGTGCAAATTGAAGAACCATTATTAAAACTATGTTTGGCTTCTAACCTCAAGTTTTACTTAGGACAAAGTTCACATCACTCCAGACTTTTTCTCAGTGGCAAAATGGGATGAAACTTTCTAGGCCAAAGTGTCATTCACAGTACAAGCCTCATAGGGATGTGGAGAATAAATCAGCAATAATTAGAAACAATCATTGACATGAATACTGTCTGACATCATTAATGAAGTGGAGTTTATAGCCATAAGACAAAATTTCTACCTACTTTCACTCAGAAGTAACTGCACTTTATGTCATATGTTTACATTGACTTCAATTGGAGAGCTGCGTCCCAGAGAATATTTCAATGAAAATTGCAGTTCAAATTGCAGAACCATTGTGAAAACTATGTTTGGTTTCTAACCTCAAGTTCTTTTTAGGACAATGTTGACATCTCTCCAGGCCCTTTCTATGTGGCAAATGGTATGGCACATTCCAGGCCAAAGTGCCATTCACAGTACAAGCCTAATAGTGATGTGAAACACAAATTGGCATTAAAGGAGACATACATTCAAATAAACATTGTTTTACTGCATCACTGAAATGGAGTTTATAGCCATAAGACAAGATTTCAAACTGCTTTCTCTGAGAAGTAACTGCATTTTATGTCATAGGCTTACATTGACTTCTATTGGTTAGCTGGAACCAGGAGAATATTTCAATGAAAACTGCAGTCCAAATTGCAGAACCATTCTGAAAACTATGTTTGTCTTCTAACCTCAAGTTCTTCTTAGGACAAAGTTGACATGTCTCCAGTCCCTTTCTATGTGGCAGAATGAGATAGCACTTTCTAGGTCAAAGTGCCATTCACAATAAAAGCCTCTTAGAGATGTGAAGCACAAATTGGCATTAAAGAGAGACACACATTGAAATAAATGCTGTTTGACAGCATCACTGAAGTGGAGTTTATAATCATAAGACAAGGTTTCTACTTGCTTTCTATGAGAGGTAACTGAACTTTATGTCCTATGTTTACATTGACTTGTATTGGAGAGCTGGGCCCATTAGAATATTTAAATGAAAACTGCAGTGGAAATTTTAGAACCATTCTGAAAACTATGTTTGGCCTCTAACATCAAGTTTTACTTAGGACTAAGTTGACAGCACTTAAGATTTTTTCTCAGTGGCAGAATGGGATGGCACTTTCTAGGCCAAAGTTACATTCATAATACAAGCCTCATAGGGATGTGGAGAACAAATCAGTAATAAAGAAAAACAATCTTTAACATGAATACTGCTTTGACATCATTAATGTACTGGAGTTTATAATCATAAGACAAGATTTCTACCTGCTTCCTCTGAGAAGTAACTACACTTTATGTCATAGGCTTACATTGACTTCTACTGGGTAGCTTGATCCAGGAGAATATTTCAATGAAAACTGCAGTGCAAATTGCAGAACCATCCCTAAATGATCTTTTGGCTTCTAAGCTCATGCTATTCTTTGGAAAAAGTTGACAGCACTTCAGGCCCATTCTGTGTGGTAAAATGTGATGACACTTTCAAGGCCAAAGAACCATTCACAATACAAGACTTGTATAGACATGTTGAACAAATCAGCAATAAAGAGAAACACACATTGAAATGAATAGTGTTTTACATCATTAATGAAGTGGAGTATATAGCCATAATGCATGATTTCTACCTGCTTTCTCTGACATGTAACTGCACTTTATGTTATATGTTTACCTTAACTTCTATTGGAGAGATGGGTCTGGGAGAGTATTTCAATGAAAACTTTAGTGCAAATTGCAGAACCATTCTGTAAACTATGTTTGGCTTCTAACATCAAGTTGTTTTAGGACAATGTTGACATCTCTCCAGGCCCTTTCTCTGTGGCAAATGGGACTACATGTTCTAGGTCAAAGTGCCATTCACATTACAAGGCTAACAGTGATGTGAAGCACAAATTGGCATTAAAGGAGACATACATTAAAACAAACACTGTTTGACAGCGTCACTGAAGTAGATATTATAGCCATAAGAAAAAATTTCTACCTGCTTTCTCTAAGAACTAACTGCATTTTATATCCTATGTTTACATTTGCTTTTATTGGACAGCTGGGCCCAGGAAAATATTTAAATGTAAACTGCAGTGGAAATTTTAGAACCATTGTGAAAACTATGTTTGGGTTATAAACTCAAGTTCTTTTTAGGACAAAGTTGACATGTCTCCAGTCCAGTCCCTTTCTATGTGGCTGAATTGGAATACCACTTTCTAGCCAAAGTGCCATTTACAAAATAAGCCTCATAGAGATATGGTGCACAAATTGGCAATGAGGAGAGACACACATGGAATTGAATACTGTTTTACATCATTGTTGCAGTGGATTTTATAGCCATATGATAAGAGTTCTACATGCCTTCTCTGGGAAGTAACTTCACTTTATGTCATATGCTTACATTAAGTTTTATGGGAGAGCTGGGCCAAGGAGAATGCTTTAAAGAAAACTAGTGCAAACCACAGAACCAATCCTAAAAGTGTGTTTTGCTTCTAACCTCATGTTTCTCTTAGGAAAATGTTGACAGTGCTCCAGGGCCTTTCTATGCGGCAGAATCAGATGGCACTCTCTAGGCCAAAGTCCCTATCACAACACAAGCCTCATACAGATGTAGTGGACAAATCAGTAATAAGGAGAGACACACATTGAAATGAATACTGTTTGACATCATTAATGAAATGGATGTTATACCCATGAGACAAGAGTTCTACCTGCTTACTCTGATAAGTTACTGCACTTCATGACAAACACTTCCTTTGACTTGTATGGGAGAGCTGGGGCAAGAAGAATGTTCGAATGAAAACTTCAGTGCAAACTGCTGAACGATTCTGATTTTTGTCTTCTAACCTTAAATTCTTCTTTGGGAAAAGTTGACACCTCTCCAGGCTCTTTGTTTGTGGCAGAATGGGATTGCATGTTCTAGGCCAAACTTCCTTTCACTATACAAGCTTCATAGAGATATGGTGCACAAATCATCAATAAAGAGATGCACACATTGAAATGAATACTGTTTTAAATCATTAATGAAGTGGAGTTTAAAAGAGTTCTGCCTGCTTTCTGTATAAAGTAAGAGCACTTTATTTCATACACTGCTGATGAACTGTATAGGAGAGCTGAGACCAGGGGAATGTGTGAATGAAAACTGCAGTGTGAACTGCAAAACCATTATGAAACATGTGTTTGGTATCTCATCTCAAGTTCTACTTAGGACAAAGTTGACAGCTCTTGAGGTGGTTTCTCTGTTGCAGAGTGGGATTGCAAATTGTAGGCCAAAGTGCCAGTGACAATACAAGCCTCATAGGGATGTGAAGAATTCAGCAAAAAAGAGAAACAATCTTTGACATGAATAATATTTGACATCATTAATGATGTGGATTTTATAGCCATAAAACAAGATTTCTACCTTCTTTCTCTGAGAAGTAACTGCACTTTATGCCATAGACTAACCTTGACTTAAGAGTTCTGTGTGCTTTCTCTGAGAAATATCTTCACTTTATTTCATAAGCTTCCAATGAGTTTTATGGAAGAGCTGTGGCAAAGTGAATGTTTGAGGGAATACTACTGTGCAAACTGCAGTAATATTCTGAAGTTTTTTGGCTTCTAACTTCAAGCACTTCTTAGGACAAAGTTGACAGTTCTCAAAGTCCTTTCTTTGTGGCAGAATGGCATGACATTTTCTAGGTCAAAGTGACATTCACAATACAAGCCTCATAGAGATGTGGTGCACAAATTAGCAATAAAGAGAGACACGCATTGAAATGAACACTCTTTGACATCATTAATGAAATGAAGTTTATACCCATGAGTCAAGAGTTCTACCCCCTTTCTCTAAAAAGTAACCACACTTCATTTCAAACACTTCCATTGACTTGTATGGGAGAACTGTTGCAAGGAGAATGTTGGAATGAAAACTGCACTGCAAACTACAGAGCAATTCTCCAAGTTTTGTTTGTCTTCAAACCCCAAGTTTTTCTTAGTGCAAAGTTGACACCTTCCAGGCTCTTTCTTTGTGGCAGAATGGGATTGCACTTTTTAAGCCAAAGTGCCATTCACTATACAAGCCACATAAAGATATGGTGCACATATTGGCAATAAAGAGAGATGCACACTGAAATGAATACTGTTTGAAATAATGAAGTGGAGTTTACACCCATAAGAAAAGAGTTCTGCCTGCTTTCTTTATGAAGTAAGAGCACTTTATTTCATACACTTCTGGTGACTTTTATGGGAGAGCTGGGACCAGGGGAATATGTGAAGAAAAACTGCAGTGTAAACTGGAGAACCATTCTGAAATGTGTGTTTGGCATTTAACCTCAAGCTGTTCTTAGGACCAAGTTGACAGCTCTCCAGGTCCTTTATCTGTGGCAGAACAGGATGGCATTTTCTAGGCCAAAGTGCCATTTACATTATAAGCCTCATAGAGATATGGTCCACAAATCGGGAATAAGGAGAGATACACATTGAAATGAATACTGTTTCACATCATTACTTAAGTGGAGTTTATAGCCATATGACAAGAATTTTATGTGCCTTCTCTGAGAAAGAACTACACTTCATTTCATATGCTTCCATTGACTGGTATGGGAGAGCTGGGCCATGGAGAATGCTCAAATGAAAACTGAAGTACAAACTGTAGAACCATTCCTAAAAGAGTTTTTGGCATCTAACCTCATGTTCATCTTAGGACAAAGTTGACAGGACTCCAGGCCCTTTCTATGTGGTAGAACAGGATGCCATTTTCTACTCCAAAGTGCCATTCACAATACAAGCCTCATAAAGATATGGTGCAAACATCAGCAGTAAAGAGAGACACACTTTAAAATGAGTCCTGTTTGACACCATTAATGAAGTGGAGTTTATAGTCATATGGAAAGTCTTATACATGCTTTCTCTGAGAAGAAATTGCACTTTATGTCATATAATTCCATTAAGTAGTATGGGACTGCTGGGGCCAGGAGAATGTTTGATTGAAAACTGCAGTGAAAAATACAGATCCATTCTGTAAAGCATGTTTGCTTCTAACCTCAAGGTCTTCTTACAATAAAGTTGAAAGCTCTCCAGGCACTTGGTTTGTGACAGAATCGGGTGACACTTTTTAGGCCAAAGTGCATTTCAAAATACAAGCCTCATAGAGATGTGGTGCACAAATCAGCAATAAAGAGAGACATACATTGAAATACATACTGTTTGACCTCATTAATGAAACTGAGTTTATACTCATGAGACAAGAGTTCCACCTGCTTTCTCTTAGAAGGAACTGCACTTCATAACAAACACTTGCATTGACTATGAGATCTGGGTCAAGGAGAATGCTTAAATGAAAACTGTAGCGCAAACTACAGATCCATTCTGAAAAGTGTGTTTGGCTTTGAACTTCACGTTCTTCTTAGGAAAAGTTGACCACTCTCAGTGCCCTTTTCTTGGAGCAGTACTGGAATGCATTTTCTAGGCCCAATTCCATTCACAATACAAGCCTCATACTGATGTGCACAAAACAGCAATAAAGAGAATCACACACTGAAATGAATACTGTTTGACATCATTAACGGACTGGAGTTTATCACCATATGACAACAGTACTACCCACTTTCTCTGCCATGTCACTGCACTTCATGTCATACACTTCAATTGACTTGTATGGGAGAGCTGGGGCCAGGAGAATCTTTGAGTGAAAACTGCAGTGAAAACTGCAGAACCATTCTGAAAAAAGTGTTTGGCTGCTAAGATCCAGTTCTTCTTAGGTCAATGTAGACAGCTCTCCAGGTCGTTTCTTTGTTGGGGAATGGGATGGCACTTTCTAGGCCAAAGTGCGATTTACATTATAAGTCTTATAGAGATATGGTGAACAAATCAGCAATATGGAGAGACACACATTGAAATGAATACTGTTTGACATCATCAGTGAAGTGCAGTTTATAGGCATATGAAAAGAGTTCTATGTGCCTTCCATGGGAAGTAACTGCACTTAATGTCATATGCTTCCATTGACTTGTAAGGAAGAGCTGGTCCAAGGAGAATGCTTGAATGAAAGCAGAAGTGCACACTTCAGAACCATTCCTAAAAGAGTGCTTTGCTTCTAACCTCATGTTCTTCTTAGGGCAAAGTTGACAGCACTCCAGGCCCTTTCTGTGTGGTAGAATGAGATAGCACTTTTTACATCAAAGTGCCATTCACAATACAAGCCTCGGAGAGATGTGGTGCACAAATCGGCAATAAAGAGTGACACACATTGAAATTAATACTGTTTGACATCATTAATGAAATGAAGTTCATATCCAGGAGCCAAGAGTTCTACCTGATTTCTCTGCGAATTAACTGCTCTTCATGTCAAACACTTCCATTGACTTGTATGGGTGAGCTGGGGCCAGGAGAATGTTTGAATGAAAACTGCGGGGCAAACTCCAGGTCCATTCAGAAAAGTGTGTTTGGCTTCTAACCTCAAGTTCTTTATAGGACAAGGATGATATCTCTCCAGGCCCTTTCTATGTGGCAAATGGGATGGCACATTCTGGGCCAAATTGCCTTTCACAATACAAGGCTAATAGTGATGTGAAGCCCAAATTAGAATTAAAGGAGATGCACATTCAAATAAACACAGTTTGAGAGGATTGCTGAAGTGGAGTTTGTAGCCACATAACAAGTGTTTTATATACTTTCTCTGAGAACTAATTGCACTTTATGGCATAAGCTTCCAATGACATTTATGGGAGAGCTGGGGCCAGGAGGATGTTTGAGGGAAAACTGCTGTGCAAACTTCAGTATCATCCTGAAAGGTTATTTTGACTTTTAACCTCATGCATTTCTTAGGACAAAGTTAACAGTTCTCAAGGTCCTTTCTTTGTGGCAGAATGGCATTGCACTTTGTAGCTCAAAGTGCCATTAACAATACCAGCCTCATAGTGATGTGGTGCAGAAATTGGCAACAAAAAGAGACACACATTGAAATGAATATCATCTGACATCGTTAATGCAATGGAGCTTATACCCATGAGACAAGAGTTCTACCTGCTTTCTCTGAGAAGTAACTGCCCTTCATGACAAACACTTCCATTGACTTGTACGGGAGACCTGGGGCAAAGAGAATTTTTGAATGAAAACTTGAGGGCAAACTACAGATGCACTGTAAAAGTGTGTTTGGTTTTTAACCTCACATTCTTCTCAGGACAAAGTTGACAACTCTCAGAGCCCACTCCTTGCAGCAGTACTTTAATGCACTTTCTAAGCCCAGTGCCATTCACAATACAATCCTCATACTGTTGTGCACAAAACAGCAATAAACAGAGTCACACACTGAAATTAATACTACTTGACATCATTAACAAAGTGGAGTTTATAGCCATATGATAACAGTACTATTCACTTTCTCTGCAATGTCACTGCACTTCATGTCATACACTTCAATTTACTTGTATGGGAGAGCTGGGGCCAGGAGAATATTTGAAAGAAAACTTCAGTGCAAACTGCAGAACCACTCTGAAAAGATATTTTGGCTTCTAATATCTAGTTCTTCTTAGGAGAAAATAGACAGCTCTCCAGGTCCTTTCTTTGTGCCAGAATGGGATGGTGCTTTCTGGGCCAAAGTGTGATTTACATTATATACCTTATAGAGATATGGTGCACAAATTGGCAATGAGGAGAGACACACATTGAAATGAATACTGTCTCACATAATTGCTGAAGTGGACTTTATAGCCATATGAAAAGAGCTCTACACGCCTTCTCTGGGAATTAACTTCACTTTATGTTATATGCTTCCATTGACTTGTAAGGAAGAGCTGGTCCAAGGAGAATGCTTGAATGAAACCTGAAGTGCAAACTGCAAAACCATTCCTAAAAGAGTGTTTTGCTTCTATCCTCATGTTCTTCTTAAGACAAAGTTGACAGTGCTCCAGGCCCTTTCTGTGTGGTAGAAAGGCATGGCACTTTTTAGGCCAAAGTGCCATTCAAAATACAGGCCTCATAGAGATGTGGTGCAAAAATCAGCAGTAAAGAGAAACACACATTGAAATGAGTCCTGTTTGATATCATTAATGAAGTGGATTTTATAGGCATATGAGAAGAGTTCTACCTGATTTATAAGAGAAGTAACTGCAATTTATGTAATACACTTCAATTGACTTGCATGGGAGAGTTGGGTCCAGGAGAATGTATTAATGAAAACTGCAGTGCAAACTCCAGAACCATTCTGCAAAGTGTTTTTTTTTTCTTCTAACCTCAAGTTCTTATTTAGGGAATGTTCACAGCTCTCTAGTCCCTTTGTTTGTGGCAGAACTGTATGGCACTTTCTAGGCCAAAGTGCCATTCAGAATGCAAGCCTCGTAGAGATATGGTGCTCAAATCTGAAATAAATAACATATTGAAATGAATAACGTTTGACATCATTCATGAAGTGGAGTTTATAGCCATAAGAATGGTTTTACTTGCTTTCTCTGAAATGTAGCTGCACTTTATGTTATATGCTTCCTTTGACTTGTATGGTTGACCTGGGGCCAGGAGAATGTTTGAA
Source organism: Heterocephalus glaber (assembly GCF_053883595.1). Lineage (NCBI taxonomy): Eukaryota > Metazoa > Chordata > Mammalia > Rodentia > Bathyergidae > Heterocephalus > Heterocephalus glaber. The sequence continues at coordinate 45,789,173 of NW_028258308.1, forward strand.
AGAAAACTGCAGTGAAAACTACAGATCCATTCTGCAAAGTGCTTTTGTCTTATAACCTCAACTTCTTTTTAGGACTAAGCTGACAGCTCTCTAGGCCCTTTGTTTGTGGCAGAACTGGATGACACTTTCTAGGCCAAAGTGCCATTCACAATACAAGCCTCATAGAAATGTGATGCAAAAATCTGCAATAAAGAGAGACACACATTGATATAAATGCATTTTGACATCTTCGCTGAAGTGGAGTTTATACCCATATGACAAGAGTTCTACATGCTTTCTTTGAGAAGTAACTGGACTTTATGTCATATGCTTCCATTGACTTGTATGGGAGAGCTGGGCCCAGGAGAATGTTTGAATGAAAACTGCAGTGCAAACTGCAGAACCATTCTTAAAAGAGTGTTTGGATTCTAACCTCCAGTTCTTCTAAGGACAAAGTTGACAGCTCTTCAGGACTTTTCTGGATGGTTGAATGGGATGGCACTTTCTATGCCAAAGTGCCATTCACAAACCCTCAAGGAGATGTGGTGCACAATTCAGCAATAAAGAGAGTCACACATCAAATGAGTCCTGTTTTACATCCTTAATTAAATGGAGTTTATAGCCATAAGAAAATAGTTCTACCTGCTTTCTCTGAGAAATAACTGCACTTTATGTCACTTTAAGCCACTTGCTTCTATTGTCTTGTAGGGGAGAGCTGGGCCCAGGTGAATGTTTGAATGAATAGTACAGGGCAAACTAAGAACCATTCCTAAAAGAGTGTTTGGCTTGAACCTCATGTTCTTCTTTGGAGAAAGTTGACAGCTCTGCAGGCCCTTTCTGTGTTTTAGAATGGGATGGCACTTTCTAGGTCAAAGACCCCTGTTGCATCTCAGAGTTGATGGGGATGGGTTCATCTGCACAGATCCTCTGGGGCCAGCAACCAAGGTTTATGGGCTCTTGGTCAGCACCCTGGGCACATTCTCTTGGACACAAAACTGGCAAGAGCTCCTGTGTTGATCCCTGGCCAAGTGGATGCAGCAGTCTGCTTCACAGGAAGGTGGACTCGCTGGCTCCTGATTGTCACCTTACCAGGAGATCTCACAGTGGGGTTCCAACAGGTGCCACTGGGACACATCTCAGGGCAAATTCTCAGGTCCTGGATCTGGGGGTCCTGACCCCATCCCCAGAGTTCAGAAAGCCCTGCCTGGCACCTCCCTGGCTCCCATTCCTTTAGGGATGTTCATCTGGTTTATTTCTTCCTTCTTCAAGGTGGAATGGAAGAAATAAAGATAGGTAGAAAAGAGACTAAGAAATTGGAGTTTTGGTAGGGTTTTTGAGACATGGCTATAGCTCAGACTGGCCTTGAACTCATGATGATCCTCCTGCCTCAGCCTCCCAAGTGCTAGGGATGAAAAGTGTGTGCCACCACAGTGGGTGGAAATTGGAATTTTAAAACTGCACTAGTTTTCCCTTTAATTCTTTTATTGGTACATTTTAGGTATACAATACATTTACATTTATCATTGGGTGTTTGTACCTGTACATGATGTATCTTTGTTCTTATTTTTTCCCCATTTCCTGTCCTCCCTTCACCCCTCCACCCCTCCCTATTTACAAAGACATTTTTTCCATTTTTTCCTTTTCTCATTTTTCCTTTTCCTTCTTTCTTTTACCCTACCCCTCCCACTTCCCCTGTGCCTTAGACCTTTTCTTCCTATTTCTCATTATCAGTTATTCATTTTAATCATTATTTACACTTTCAGTTTCTCACACCAGAGAAAGTATTTGGTATTTATACATTTGTGTCCTATATTTCACTTGAGTATGTCCTCAATATGTATCCAGTTAGCTACAAATATCTTTAGTTTCTCATTTTTTATGGCTGAATAATCAACTGGAAACTGGATAAAACTGCACTTTTAAGAAAATCTTCAGCTTCAGGACACAAGTTACTCAATTCATTTCCTTCCAGGAAACTCACTTGGAAAATAAAATTCCTAAGGGAATTTTCAAGGCATGGTGAGCCTGTAAAGTGGGCTCTGGGTCTGTGCTCTTTCCCTGAGCCATGCTTCCTGCCCTGCCCCCCAGGAGGGAGCAGCATTGTTACTGGGCCTTGGATCTCAGTGTGAAACCCAGGGAGTCCTCACTGTGACAGCCCCATGGTGGTCAGATGGGCAGCAGGACACACACCCCATGGCCCCATCTGGAAGTCACTGCAGCCCCTTAAACACATGCAGCTCCAGACCACAGGGCCCCTGTGAGCCATACTACACTGCTTCATGTAGCTTTCAGTTTGTGCCCAGTGAATCCTTTCCTATCTCTCTGATGTCCTGAAAACCCTCTCTGTCAGAGTCAGCGGCTTTCAGCTTCAGGCTGCGGGGGCAGTTATATAGGCCCTTCCTTGCTCCAGGAAGTTGTTTGTCCAGTCCTCCCCAGGAGCCGCGACCTCTGCCCCTGCCCACTCCCATCCCACTCCCCACTGGGGCTCATGGAAGAAGCTGAAGCCATGCAGCCTTTCCTTGAAGGCCTAGTAGTAGCCAGAGTCTGCGTTCAACAGGTCCCAGATCATCTGCACACCCCATGGCTCAGGTTCCCCACCTTGACCAGGTACTCCTGGGATGCAGAGAGGAGGCCAGAGTCAGGCAGTGGGGCAGCCCCAAGAGGCCCACCCTGCTGCCCACCTGGGCTGTGGCTCCCGGGCGCCCACACTCGGGGCTTGGCTGGGCACGGGTGAATGCTCAGTCCTGGTGAGGGAAAGCAGCAGAAGAGGAGCCCTCACAGGCCTTTCTCTTGGGCACCCTCCTTAGTGTTAACTCCTGTGGGAAGTGGGTGCACCTCGGGTTGCCCTGAGAGTCTAAACCAGACGTGGGAGCTACAGTGTCTCAGGGTTAAAGAAACCCAATGCATACACAAATGAAAGAGCAAAATAAAAGATGGAAGACAGGAAACAGGGAGGGAAGAAGAGATGGAGGAGGCAGGGGATGGGAAGAGTGGAAGTGTGTCAGGTATGCACACCAACTCCACACTGTGAAACAATGGTAAGAAAAGAAGAAGCTAAGGCCAGATCTTCATGCTCATCTGCAGGACAGCTTGGCTTCTTGGCCAGGAACCGGGGCTGGGGGAGTCTGAGTGGTGAGTGTCCCTTCTCTCCCTCCCTGCTGCCTGCTGACCTATCCTGTCTGTCTGCAGGGGCTTTCAGGTCCTGCAGCCCCTGCCACTCCTCCAGGGAGCCCATAGTGGCTGAGGCAGGGCTGTGCTGTGCCTAGTCACCAGGGCAGGGTCCTGAAGGGGCTGGGTGCTGGGCCTCTACCATGTTGGAGTCAACAGCTATGCCCACAGGGCACCATGTCCCAGGCAGAGCAGGGACCCTCACGAAGGGCCAGGAAGCTGGGCACTGGGGAAACCTGTCCTCCAGCTTTCTGGGAGGCTGAGGCAGGAGGACTGTGAGTTCAAGCCCAGCCAGGGCAACTTAACAATCTAGTGAGAGAGACCCTGTCTCAAAATAAACAAAGATAAAGGGCTGGGGATGTGTCCCAGGGTGAAGGCCCCAGGGTCCCAGCAGTGCCTAAAAGAAAGTGCCTGGGGAGAGCAGTGCCAGACTTTAATGTAAAGGGTCAGGAGGCAGAGGCAGACAGCCCCAGTGGGGTGTGTGTTCCAGGTATTTGGGGACAAAGCACCTTGGAGATCTCAGGTCATATTACTTCCACAGTTCCCCTGTTGACTTTCTCCCCTTGCCTTCTGGACCTCACTGAACAGTGACCATCAACATCCAAACATAAGCCCCGGCTCCCAACCTCTGATGCAGTTGCCAAAGGGGAAACCTCAACCTCTGCTGTCAGGGTTTGCTCAAGACCCCTGCTTCTGCTTCTCACTCTCTGCCCCACCATGCTTCCTTCTCCAGACCACAGAGGAGACAAAATCACTGCCAGGTGACCTCACGGCTCCCTCCAGTGCCCACTGCCTGCAGGCAGGCATGGTGGACCCCTCCCTGTGGTGTCCTTTGTGTGTTGTGGTGCTGGGCCACAAGCCCAGCCAGCGCTGGCCTTTGAACTTCCCTGCAGCCAGGCCTCCCAGCTCTGTGAGGATGTCCTTCCAGCCATAGCCATGCACCTGTGATCATGGTGGTCCCATGACAGCACACAACCCAGGACCCTAACCCATCTGCCAATGCTGTCCATCTGGCAGAGCTTGCTGGTGTAAGTCAGGAATTCTGCAAGTGAGGAGGCACGAGCAGGCGTGCTGCACTGATGCTGCCCCACCTTCCATGCTGCAGGGCTGCATGAGGCTTTCTTCCCACCCCTCTGCCTACCTTGGACCCTCTGCCAAGCAGGCTGATTCCACAGGTACCACACTGAGCAAGTGGTGTCCGGGTCAGGGCCAGCCTTAGGGTTAAGTTAGAGCTTTCATTTAGCTGAGGAGATAGAATGCAGAAGATCTCTAAGTGTTGGGCATGGTCCTGCTAGGGTGGTTACCAGGGGCTGTAACAGGGCTGCTCAGGTGAGGGACCCAGCACTGACCTTGGTGGAGAAGGAGTCGAATTTTTCCAGCATGTGGAGGCAGCTACTGCCCTTCAGCTCCTCCTCCACCTGGGCATGGGAGAAGGAAGAGGGAAGTCAGGCTGCTGAGGCTTCGGCCTGTATGCCCTGCTGTGTTGGCCTCACTTCCACCTGTGTGGGGAGCCAGGCTCTGGTGGCCCTGGTCCCCACAGTGCCTGAAGGACAATGGTGCCTTGGATGATGGAGACACCAGCTCTCCTGCCAATGCAGAGGCCTTAGAATGGACACAGATGCTCTGTCCTGCCTTGAGAACACTTTTCTTTTGACCCAAGAACCTTTAGGTTTAGTGAGTACTTTATGTCTTATTTATAATGACCAGGAAATATAGAGTGTGGAGAAACAATATAAAAATCACAAAATGCAACATCTTTCAACTAAATAGGTGTCACACAAAAAATAAAATATTTAGGTAAAAATAATGAAATTGCTGGACAAGCTACCATTGCTTGGATTAAATGCTGATATAGAAAGTTATCACAAAGGACAGTTTGGAGGAAGATGGGCTATGGAATGAATCAGGTGATAGAAATCACATCACTAATACATTTTTTTTTGGTACCAGGAATCAAACTCAAGACCTTGTGCTTGTGATTAAGGCAGCAGAACCACTGAGCTAAATCCCTGGCTACATCACTAATTTTTGTTGAGTGCAATCATAATATTTCCTACTGATAGAATTTTTTCTTGCTTCATAAATGTGTTACTTTGAACCAAACTATCCTGGTCTCTGTCATTTGATTTCTGTGTTTGGGGGGCATCTGGTGGCCCTGAGGCTGTCATGAACTGTGTGGGTGATGGTGGTAGAGGGAGGCCAAATGGGGTCTCATGGCTCAGCATGGCCATTGGGGCCATGGCAGGTGACACTGCAGAGCCAGGGCCCCTATCCTTGTGCCTCCAGTCACCCTGAGGTCCCCGTGGGCTACAGGTCACATGAGATGAAGACGCTGCCCATGCCAGGCAAACCTGGGCACACAGCTGGCTGTGTCTCAAATCCCAGACCACAAACCTCACATCAGGACAGCTGACTGCAGAGCTGGCTGTGGCCTGGCTCAGGTCTCACAGCATCCATGGTCACACTTGGTCCCCAGCAGTCACAAAGGGCTCTGGCAGTGGGATTGCTCTGTGGAAGCCGGCCACAGAAATGGCAGGCACCTGCCCAGTCACCCAGCGAGCCCATGGGAGTACCTCCTCTGCCATAAGCCTGGACCTGCCGTGATGATTTCACTGGCTGAGGTTTGGACTCCTCTGTGAGGGTTCAGACATCTAGGGTCCCCCAGTGCACAGTGGCACAGGACAAGTCCAGGAAGATGGGGACCCTGCTGTCTGGGGCCCCTGAAGTTTCTCTGTCCCCATCTTCAGGACCTGTGCACACCTCAGCCGGAGGAAGCCGCAGGAGCTCCACCCACCTCACCTTCATCAAGGACTGATTGAAGAGCTGCTCTGTCATCTTCCTGGCTTCGTGAGCTCGTACCAAGTAGCCCAGTAGGTCAGGGTTGGCCTGCACTGCCCCCAAGTGCTGCAGCACCCTGTTCACCAGCACCCAGGAATGGTTGTCGCAGGAGCAGAACTCCATGAGTTTGAGCCCCGACTTCTGGATGAACTCACTGGACATCCTGCACAAGGGGGAAAAGGAGCTGGTGGGGCTGGGGTGAGAAGCAAGTGGCCTCCCTCCTCCCTGGAGTCACTTGGCTGCCCTGCCCTTCACAGAGGGATGCCAGGGTCCCAGTCACCATACCAGGCTAGGGGCCACACAGCCAGGAGGTTGTAGGACCACTTCAGGTCCTGGACATCCCAGAAGGGTTCCCAGTGGTATCCCTTGGGTGCACCTCTCCAGTGGTCCCCCCTGCCCTGTGAATTATAGCATCCCTCAGCAGTGTCCCCAGCAGGCCTAGCAGGTGTGTCCAGGCCATTATGGAAATGAATCCATTCAGACAGTGAAGTTTCCTGGGAGCCTGGAGCTGGGAAATGAGTGGGGACAGACACTGACCCCTTAAGTTCCAGGAAAACACTCCAACCCTTGTTGTGTTCTTGGCCTCAGTGCCAGCAAGCTGAACCCTGAGTTCCTCATCTGTGCCTGCTTCTTGTCACCATACCTGTGGATCACATGGAACCTCATGCTGCCCAGTTCTATGTACCAGTCTGCTCTGGAGATGCAGTGGGCCTCTATCCTGCCCCCCACATTCCCTTTGGCCTCCAGGACCATCACCTGGAAAAGACCAGTGGCTGGAGGCTGCCATCACACCCCCATCCCTCCAGGCAGAGCTGACGGTTTCCCCTCTGTGCCTTTCTGAGGTCTCTCAGCTATAAGGTCAGCCACCTGCTTTCCTACCCCTTCTACCTGGCCAGAAGCCCCAGCCTCTGGCCCATGCCCTGGGGTTGTCCACTGCCACTCCCCACCTCCCTCTCCAGACTGTTTTCCCAAGACTCCCCAAGCCCCCTGGTGGCCAGCATCCTGCAAGGTCTTTACCATGGTGAGCCCAGCCGTGCTGGCCCCAATGAACACCACCTTTTTGGTTGGCCATGGGCCCCAGTCTGTCTCAAGCTAGCTGCAGCAGTTCTTCATACTGGGAGTTCTCAAAACACTTGACCAGCCAGGGATTGAAAGCCTGGGTCTGTGGGTCCAGCACACTCAGGAGGGTGAGAGCCAGCCACCCTGAGGACATGGTTGTGGAGACAGCAGTCAGACAAATGGCTGGGGACAGGGACAGCCTGTCTGAACCCTTGATCTGAGCGGGATTTATCTGGGCCTGTGATGCAACACCCACCACTCCTGTTTCCTTCCTCCACTATCACAGTGCGCATTAGTCACGGGGTTCCCCAGTCCAACTCCTCAGGCTTTGCTGGCCAGCAGTGCCCCTCAGGGGCCAGCACCCAGGCAGGGGTGAATCTGCCCTCCTCCTCCCACTGGGCTGCCATGCAAGAGGCCCAGCCCTCAGCACAGCAGGAAGGTGGAAGGGTTTCTACCCAGATGCCCTCAAGACTCGTGCACTCACAGCAGGGCTCATGGAAGGTGACTGGTCATGAGGCTCACAGGCAGCCTGCTGCTGGGAGGTGGGGTCTGGTGGAAGGGGAGGATTGTGGTGAGCAAGCAAGGCCTGGACAGGTTCATCACTCTCCTGGCTCCTCACTGCTCTCTGCTTCCTGCCCACCACACTGTGAGCAGGTGTCTTCCTCCACCAGGCCCTCTGCCATGCCACCCGCATGGAGCCAGGGGACCATGGACTGAAAGCTCCAGATGCTGTGAGCCAACATAACCTCCCCCTTCCAGCTGTGGGAGTTGGGTCTGCATTGCAGAGGTGGGAGAGTGACTGACAGGGCAGGCGAGACTCCTCTGCCCACCCCTGGTCTGTTGCTGTGAGTAGCATGACTCATTGCAGTTGCTGCAGGACCAGGTGAGACAGGAGAGCCCGAAGACATTGCTTAATAAACTGGCCAGCTCTGAGCTATGTCCCTTGGGCTGTGGGCTTCCCGAGCTGCAGGGTATCTGAGGGCCATGGGAGACACACAGGCTCATTGTGTTTAGAGTTCTCTGGACATTGAGCCTTCATTCCCACCACATTTCCTGGTGGCTTCTGCCCCGCTCTGGCTCAACCCTGGGGCAGCCTTGCCCGGCTTCCCTGTTGGGGGCTGTAGGACCTGTGTGTTTCATGATCATTCTGTTTTTGTTGTTTTTTTCTTTTAAAGCTACCGTCTGTATTTTTCACTGAGGTGCATCCTCTTCCCAATGTTTGTATGCCTAAGCACCAGTAGCTCCTAATTCAGCTCTGCTGAGAGACTGTGGCCTTTGAAAAGGTGATTAAAGAGGGAACTGTCTGGGTGGATCCCACTGCCCTCTGACCTCTGTGCTCCTGAGGGGAGGAAATGCAGACACGCATGCCATGCGGGGATTGCACACTCCGAGGAAATGCCTGCCAGGGCAGGAGGAGGAGGGAGTGGTCCACAATTCAAAGGGCACTGACTCTAAATCTCCCAGGAAGCCAGGCCTGCTGACCACTCCTTGATCTGGATATCCTGCTGCCTCAGACTGTCAGCAGATTACTTTCTGCTATTAAATCTCCTGGTCTGTGGGATTTCACTACAGCAGCCCAAGCTCACTGAGGCAGTCCCTTCCCTGGCCTCTTGCCTTTGGAGGAGAAGAGGGGTTTGCTCTTTCCGACTCTCTTGGGTCAAACTCATTACCATAGGTCTTTGCAAAGCATTTTCCTATGGAGTTTTTGTTGTTGTTTGCTTTTTGAGGCAGCATCTCACTATGTAGCCCAGACTGGCATTCAACTCATGGTGATCCTCCTGCCTCAGCCTCCCAAGTGCTGGGATTACAGATGTGTGCTACCATGCCTAGCTCATTTTCCTTGTAAATCCACACAGTTCAGTTGTGAATGTAAACACATTGTCTCCAATTCAAGTTTCATATGTAGTTGGGGCCACCACCTTCCTCCCTTGGCTTGTCTTGAAAATGGTGTATTTCCCCAGAAGCCCAAACAGGACCTGGGGCAGCCAGCATGGGTACCCTCCTGACATCTGGCTTTGTTCCGTGGGCTTGGTCTTCAGCAGGGCCCCAGGGTTTCCCTGCCCATGCTGTTCCCTGACTCATCCTTGGAGCCATGGCGCCCTGTCCAGGCACCAGACATTTCACACATTTCCTGGAGAGACACGAAAGAAACATCTGCTCTGAGATGTAAGGCCCAACAGTTCATCCTGACAAGTGGCTGAGTTACTGGGGTCCTGACAACCAGTGGAGAGTTGTGGCTGCAGACCCCCAGAGTGCCAGCCCCACCTTGTCAAGCCACTGGTGTTGTAGAGCTATAATTAAGATAGTGAGAGCAGTATCAAATGCAGATGGGTACTTGGGGAGATTACAGGCCTCCATCCTATCCCATCCTTATGTGCTCTGCCAGTCTGAACAAACACAGCTGGCAGGGCTGTATAGCAGGGGCGGCCAGCTGCAGAGTGGGCCATTACCAGCGGTGCCTCTATGTCTCGGCTTGGAGGATGCTCTTGCCATGTCTGTGTCCTCTGTCTTCAGCCAGAAATCAATCCCTGCACAGAGTCAGCTCCCAGGGACACTCGGCCCAGCTGGGGGTATGGGAGGGGGACAGATGGAAGGATCAATGGATAGAAAGATGGGTGGACAGAGGAGTGAGCAGGCAGGCAGGGAGGAAGGGTGGACAGACACATGATTCTGCCTCCTGAGATGACTAATCAGGCTCACTCGGATTCCAGGACTGTGGGGTGGGCGACACCCAGACCCGGCCTTGCTGAGGGCCTTCCACTCCCTTCCCAGCCCCTGCTGCCTTCCTGGGGCCTCACCTGTTCCTCCTGCTGCCCTCTGGGAACTTGTGTGTCTGTCTTTCTGAGTCCTTTCAGTGTACACACACACACACACACACACACACACACACACACAGCAGAATCCGGCTTTTCTCCACCCTTAGAATTCACCCATCTCTTCCTTCTTCAAAAGATGGAAGTGGGACTTGTCCCTTTTTTCTTTTTTTGAATCTAGGAAGTAGAATCTGACTCAGTTTGAAATCCATTCTTGGATTTTTCTCCTCCACTCTCTTGTGATGCTGGTATTGCTTGATTAATTAGGATGTGTTATTGTGCATATTCATGGTACTCAGTGTGATGTCCCAGCACATGCACACAGGGTGCACTGATCCTTTTAATGGGATTATGACACAGCTGGAACGTGGTGTTGGAAATTGTTGGCAGCTCCATCTCTTGAAGAAACCGGAAGCTGTGTGCCTGAGCGTCTGGGAAACAGGCAGGCTCCAGGGACTTTCCCGGGGTGGAGGACATCTGTGTGGAGCTCTTCCCTCTCCCAGCCCTGGCTTCCAGGGTGGGCAGAGAGCCTCTCCATGCCCCAGGAGGAGAGAACAAGGCATCTGTGAGCACCAGTAACTGCCAACTGCCGAACAGGCCAGGACAGAGGAAACCGGATCCAAGAAGCTTGTGGTGGCCCTCGTGACACACAGAAGTCTACTACCTCAAAATAAGAAGCCAACAACAGCCCTGGTTCCCAGTGTCCCTCTGCCTGTCCTTTCCCCTCCTGAGTCAGTCAACCTTAAAGAGTTCTGTGTCCTGTGCAGGAAGAGGCAATCATGGAGCAACCTGGGCACCAACCCAGAGTCAGGAACCCTCTCTCCCTGCCTACCTGAGTGGACTCCAGGGCTGGGAGGGACACAGCACACTGTGGAGCATGAGCCTGAGGAGCACAGGTGGAAACCACACATCCTAGATCTTTAACTGCAAGAAGTACTCACTCAGGGGAGGAAAGTGAAAACGAGAAGCTAAGGAGCTGATCTCAGAGCAGGAGAGAGGAAAATAGTGACTCCTGGAGGCTGGACGGGTAGAGAAGGAGGAGGGCATAGGAGGGAGCATAGTAGGTTACAAAGCACAGCTACCTGTGGGATAAGCTCAGCAGGGTAACTGCAGTTCACAGCACTCTGTTACCAGGTGTGGCCAAAAATATGGCAAATGCTTGCATTTTAAAAATGCCTTGCAGTCAAAGACATACTGCCATTCATTCACCCCCCTCAGAACCCTCCCCCTCCCTTTGAACACACTCATCTCACGTTGTAGGGGACAGGGGAAGGGGACATTACCAGAACCTCTGCAGTGAGTCCTGGTCTCCTGCGAGCCACGGGAGCACACGGCGAATTACAGGAAAGGTAGAAAAATGAGACTGAGAAGAAGCTGAGCTTTGGGTCTGATCAGTGCTGCTCTGGGCGGCAAAGACAAAAGCCCCCAGCTTACCACACCTTTTATTCAGTACCTCATAACAAATGACTTGCAGAGAGTTCAATAGTTCACATTGGGATAAACAAGGTGTAACAGAAGGCTTGCAGAGAGTTCAGTACATCTTGGGTAAACAAGATGTTAACAGTCCAAGAACAATGAGGAACTGAGCAGATGTTTGTTCTCCCAGGATGTTTCTTGTCCTGGAGAATCACAGCATCACTGGATCACTGAAGTCTCAGTTGTGACCGGAGGCCAAACTGGAGTTATTCTGTAGCTTGGCTGTAGGCAAGAGAACTAGGCTAACCAAATGATTTTTCCCTAGAATTATGTAGCATTGCTCCTAACATCACGTCCTTGCCACTTTCTGCAGCACCTCTGGAGTGCTCTTTCCTGAGGGTCTGCAGTTTTGCTGTCCTGGCTGCCTCGATGTCCTGAATGGATTGAAAATGTTTCCTTGTCATGGTCATTTTGACTTTGGGGAAGAGCCAAAAGTTGCACAGTGCCAGATCCAGAGAATAAGGTGGTGAGGACCCAACATCTTGTTTCTCGAGCTGCCTTCCCAATGGATGGAGCTCAGCAGCAGCATCCACTACATTGTTTATCACATCCTATGTAGGCAATCAGAAGAAAGGACTGTAGAGCTGCTTCAGAAAGTGGTAAGAGGGGGGTGGGATAAGTGTGTCTGAAGTGAGGGGAGGATTCTGAGAGGGATTCATAGCAAAGTGTCTTTCACTGTAATACATTTTTTAAAAAAAAAATTAAAAACTCTCAGCACATTTTCCAGTCAAGCTCACATCTCCATTGCTGGTCTGGAAAGCAGGGCAGGGGAATGAGACAGGAAGGCTGGGGAGGAGCAAGGCTGGAGTGCTGGCCTGGCTCTGTCTATTCTCACACAATCTCAGCCTGGTTCTCAAGTCCCCAGGAGCTGAGCTCTGAGGTCTGTCTGTGGGAAATGGGGACAGCTGAAGCTTGACCTTACCAAAGGAGGACTAAGGAGGGAGGGTCAAAGAAACAAAGCAAGCTAAGAAGGAGAAAAGGAAAAAGAAAAAAATTTAAATTGCACTTTTTTTTTTTTAAACTGCAGCTTCAGACACAGAATTACCCAAAGTCATGGTGCTTTTATTCTGTTCCAGGAAACCTACTCATAACCATTCCAGAGGGTCCTAAAGACACAATGAGCCTATAAATAGAGGCTGCACTTCTCAGCCACAGATCTGCTCCTCAGCCAGCAGTGCTGAGCTGGGCAGACAGCTCTGAGCTCAGACTCACACAGGACTGGTGTTGACCTCAGCCCCCAGACCAAGGCCTGACAGAGGACCACACACCCTGGGTCTTCTTCTGAGGGCCCCTGAAGACCCTGTCAAGCCTGACCCCCACTGTAACCACCTCTCTGGCCACTTTCTGTGGAGCAGAGCTCTTCATGTCTGGGTGGAAGTCGGGAGCCTGCAGCTATGGGTGCAGGGTGAGCTAAGTTGGCTCTCTGGGGAACTATGTGGACCCATGTGGACCCTGCATGGAGCTGGGAGACAGTGGCACAGCCTGGTGCTCCTCTGCATCTGCCTGCCAGGCTGCCCACCCTGCCTGCCTGGGCTGAGGGCCCTCACTGGCCCCTTCTCTGGCAGAGGTAGACCGAGCCCTCCCAGCCTTGAGTCCTGCCCCAGTTCGCCTTCCTGACTCCCCACACTGGCCTGGGGTGCTGTCCTCTCCTGCCTTCTTTGCCTTGGCTGCTGGGGGAGTGATGGTTTCAAATGCACTTCTTTTTTTGGCTCCCTCTCTCTCACCCCCCTTCCTCTCCAGAGCATGTGAGCTGTACCCTGAGCCAAGATGTGCCAGGCCTCTGTCCCTCTTCCTACAGCCCATCCATAGGGTGCAGGTTGCAGGGTGCTGCAGGAGGCTGAGCGGGTGAGGAGCAGAGCTGAGGAGGGCTGGGTCCTGGCTCCCGTGCATGGCCCCTCTTTGCCTCCTGCAGACCCGGCCATTCCCTGCCCGAACCTTCTCCTCTGCCCTCCATTGCTTGGGGAGCTCAGAACCGAGACTCCCTAGCCTGGGGTTTGATGGGGTGAGTCTCGGGCTTCCTGCCCTCTCTGTGGGGCACCCTGTTCTGGGGCAGAGCTGGGCCTTCCCGGGCACACACTTGGGGGGGTGCAGCCTGGGCCCCTGTTCCCAACCCAGTGTCCTGAGTTCACAGGTGCTCAGTGCTGTGCCAGGACCCTGGGTTGTCACCTAAGGCTCCCGAGTCCTCACCATGTACCCCGTCGGTACCCCCCATACAGTGACAGACCAACCACACCCCGGGATCTGCAGCCAGCGCCGCCTCCCTGCACACTCAGGGCTCTGTGCTGCCTCCAGGTGCCTGGCACTGTGTGAACCACAGAGAGCACAGGCGAGGTTCTTCTGTTGCTCCACTGATGCCTGCTGACATGTGGGGGGTCCCACCTGGGGTGGCCTGGGCCAGGACTCATCCCTGCAGGCCCTGCAGTGAGGGGACAGGTGACAGCAATCCGGTGCATCTCTGTGTGGCAGCCACATATCGTTTCACCAATTCCTCTGTAACAATTCCAGAACACCTACACCATGAAAGTGTACCCATGGACTAGCATTAAAATTGCCTCTGTCTAAGTGTTAAAAAGAAGGGAAGGGAGAGAGACCATGAAGGAGGTGGGAAGACAAAGTAACTGTAGTCTGCCAGACCAAGAGAAGCTGGCTTAGCAGGAGGGGAGGCTGGTGTCTGCACAGGCTCTCGGGCTGTGCCTGCCCTGCTTCCCGGCCTGACCTGTGGGATTCTAAATAAAACTTCCTGGCAGGTGACAGACCTGAGTGCGCTGGCTTTGTTTTCTTTAAAAGTACAGTACTATTTCGAGTTGGTGGCAAACTTTGGCCTCTCTGGGAGCTATTTTGCATCCCAGCATCTGCTCTTCCTGCTCTGATTGTTTCACTCCTTCCCCTCCTGGTGCCTGGAGCCAAGGCCTCTTTCTCCTCCTGGAAATGAAGAGGGCTCACAGCCCTCTCTGTGGACCCAGGAGCCAAGTCTCCCCAGCATCGCCCCAGCAGCTGAGCATCAGATAACAGCGCACACATGGCAGTGTTGGCACAGCAAGTTTCAGGTTGCAGTTTGGGCACCTGTTCTCAAAGTTTTGCCATCATTGTCCTAGACCCTGTCCTGGGGAGGCCAGTCCCAGGGTAGAGCTCAGGCACAACCCCTGTGCTTGCCTGGGGGTGAAAGCTGTTACCCATGTCCTTCCTGGGATGTCTCTGTTCACAGCCCAGGAGTGGGTTGGGAGAAGAGGTGAAGCCCTGGACAGGGGACCCTGGGAGCTAGAAGAAGCAAGACACTGGGTCAGGAGGGGGAACCCAGAAGCCCTGCCACTCCAGCTCGCTGTACCTGGGCTGCTCCTGCCATCCCAGTGTGTGTGGGACACCCCACAGCCAACTTCCCATTCTCCCCAGCTCCAAGCCAAGCTGGGTTCCTCCTGTTGGCACTGCTGTCTGCCCTGTGTGAGACAGCTGCCACGTGGCATCTCCTCACCTGGCACACACTCAGATGAGGCCTGACAAGATGAGCCAGGTGGGGCTGTCCCCACATGAAACACTTCGAGAGACACTTCACGGGGCAGGCAGGGTGAGGAGGGATGGGGGAGCTGACAGCCACCAGTAACATGCTCAGCAACACCTTTACTGGGTACAGCACAGAGCACATGTGTGCACACATGCACACGCATACACAGGTACACACATGAACACCTCCCCAGGGCCATCCCAGGCCTGTAACTATCTCACCCTTAGGTGATGAGGAAGTGACAGGAAGGGGCCTCCTGGGGTCATAGGAGAGGGGGCCTCACCCACCCCATCCTCATGCCATCCTTTTTTGCAAGGTTCTTTCTTAGCTGCTCACCACGAAACCTGCCATCAAATGCTGGGCCAGGGAAGGCTTCATGTCCAGAGGAAGAGGGTCAGGCTGAAGCAAGGAGGATGCCAACACTCTCTCTGCTTGGCAGGCAGGTTGGAGAACAGGTCACCTACAGCCTCTGCCACACTCAGCCCAAGAAGGACACATATTTGGGAGCTGACCAGGAGCCTGGAGCAGCCATGTTCATGCAACCAGGGCTTGAGCCAAGTGGTCAGCATCCAGGAGCCCTAGATGGGAGGCATAGCCCTGGACAAATGTCCCCAGGGTGATCCTCTGTCTCAAGCCCATGCCTGCTGCCCATGCATCCACTTGGCTTCTGCCTCCCCTGATAGGCCCTGCTAGCAAGGGTTGGGGAGGAGAAGGGCAGGGGGTGGGATGGAGCTGGGTTCTCAGCCTGCTATCCAGGGAGCCATCCTCATCTTGATGCAACAGCTGGCAGGGTGCAAGAGCTGGTGCCAGTCACAGGCTGGGCAGGACTGGGCCACCTAGACCCACCGGGTGGGGGCAATTTCTCCCTACCACCTCCTGTGACCCAGCTGCCATGTGTGGACCCAAGTGACTGGGGTGGCCCTGTTGTGGCACTGTTTCCACCTTTCAACCTATGTGTGGAGGGACAGCTCCAGCAGGACCTGCAGTCTCCAGTGTGATGTGGCAGTGCTCCCTACCACTTGTCACCCCGCTGCACATCTGGGGCACAGCTGTCCTCCTGAGGTGGGTGAGGGGCTGGTGACAGTGACTGTGACCCCAGGATGCTGCCTTCTGTCCTTGGCTCTGAGCATGGATCTTGTTAAAGTTAAAAAACTCTAGAGACATTGAAGGCAGTGAAGCAGACTTAGTTCAGTGACTGCTACAATGGGTTTTTAAAAAATAAAGGATAGATAATAGAAAATAGGGAGAGAGATCTTTCTAAATGGAGAGCAGATCAAGACATGGAGGGAAAGGGGAGGAAGGGAAAGGAAAGTGGATGAGAAAAGGAATGAAGGTTGTCATGTACAGTGCAGATTCCACTCAAGGAATGTAATGAAATTATTTCCAAGTCCAAAATCAAGGAGCTTCTCCCATATGTTCTTTCCTAGAAATTTTATGGTTTTAGGTCACACATTTAGACCTTTTATCTATTTTGAGTTCATCTTTTTTTTTTGAGGCAGGGTCTTCCTTTGTAGTTCAGGCTGGCCCTGAACTTACTATGTAACCCAGGCTAGCCTTGAATTCGAGGTGATCTTCCTGCCTCAGCCTCCAGAGTGCTGAGGATTATGGGCATGTGCCACCATGTCTGGCTGAGTTGATCTTTGTATATGGTGTACTAAAGGGTTCTGTTTTATTGTTTTGCACATGGAGATCTGGTTTTCCCCAATAACATTTATTTGAAGGACCACCCTTTCCCCTTTGTGTCTTGCTAGTGTCCCACAAGGGCCTTGATGATGAAGAGTGAGACTGGACTCCAGATACCCACTGAGGAGAGATTTCTAGGCAAGGTGCAAGAGTGGGTCAGGGGATGGGAAATTACAAACAGGAAACACAGAAAGGAGGATGTTCTTGCTAGATTTGCCAACAAGATTTATGCCAAAGGTAGGCCAGGGTGATAAGATATTGAGAGCTAGGGCTGAGAAATTTGATCAGATATCAAGGGTGGCATATTTTGGGTAGGCCTGACTTAGGAGATTCCTGCTAAACTGGACTCAGTGGGCTTAGGACAGACGGCAGCCAGGGACTCATCAGAAAGATGACTCAGAGCCACCTGACTCAAGGTGCTTCAAAGTAGAGCATCCTTGTGGGTGCCTGTTAAGGAGGGGTCTGTCTTTCCTTTGTACAATGTGAGTCCCTTGCTCCATCTGTGGAGGACAGCAGCTGGGTGGACGAGCAGTCTCTAAACATTAGGCTGGAAGCACCTTGAGGTGGTGGAGGATGGGCAGAGCAGCCAGTGGGCAGAGTCCTTGGCTTACAGTTGGAGCATCTTTGTGATGCCACTCAGTGTTCTGATAACTTCCTGGTGGCCCATCCAGTGGCAGCCACAAAGGACCTCTGGTGGACATGACAGCTTAAACCAGGCCACCCAGCTTCAGCTTTCAGGGCTTCAGGGAAAGGAGATTTTTGGTTCCCACAAAATCCAGTTCAGGAGGGTGGGGGAAAATAGGAAATGGCCTGGAGAGCGGTAGCCAATACTGAAGGATGTGCCTGAACTTTAAGGGAAGCTGGGATTGGTGGTGCATGACAAAATTCCAGCATTTGGAAGGCTGAGGCAGGAGGACTTCAAACATGAGGCAAACCTGTACTATGGAGTGAGAACCTGTCTCAAAATCATGAGGAAGAGCTATAGTTTTCCAGTGAAATATATCATTTTTTTCTCTAGTCTTCCCCCTTTCTGATCAACAATAACCAAGGAGTGAGGATTCCTACTTACAAAATATATCCCCTCCATGACAGTTGGTTTCATTTTGTTCATAAGTGCAGTGAGAATCATCATTGACCATGAAGGCTTTTCAAGTCAGCCTTGCTGGAACTTCTCAGAAGAAGTTATGAATTAGACTTTTCAAGGCCTCTCCAGGTGGAGAAGCCAAGCTGAGAAGCCAAGCTAAGTACCATCACCAGCTTTCTCCTGTAAAACCTATAGATTTGAGTGCATGCCTCTCTTCTCATAGCTTCCTATGTCCTGGGGCTTACGTCCTGCTGGGAAATGAATCCACTCTCCTAGGAAGCTGGCAGTGGTGTCAGCCAGTCTGGGCTGGCTTTGGAGGAGGGCTTTGCAAGCCTAGCTCCATAATGGCAGCCTCAGCTCCATATCCTGCCTGCTCACATCTGACTGCATGCACCAGTCTCAAAAATGAATATTCAATAAATATTCAATAAAGGTTTCCAAATTACAGAGAGATCAGGAAGGGAGAAAAGACAAACATTTCATTTTCACCTGCAAACACTTTCAAGAAAGCATCACAGTAAAACAGAAACTATCTACATTAACCAAAAAATGTTTCAAAGGGCCCCAATTACAGGTCTTATGAGAGAGAATTCATGATAGCTCAACTGACAGGGATATATGGTTGTTTCTCTGACATATGATGAAAATAATTACCTAAATGATGCTTGATAGTATTATGGAAGGACCTATGGTGGACAACCATGGTGTTAACAAATGCAGGAACTTTACAATTTTCTGAAATACTGTCAATAATACTTAGCCATGCAAATATACTCCAGCAAAGTTCAAGTGTCTTGGTTTTTTGTTTTTGTGGTACTGGAGATTGAACCCAAGGCCTTCACACTGAGCTACATCTGTAAGACTGGGTCTTGCTAAGTTGCTAAATTGTCTAGGCTGGGCTTAAATTTTGATCCTTCTGCCTCAGCCTCACAGAGTGCTGAAATTACAGGTGTGGGCCATCTCACCTGACTCGAGTATTTTTTTATGCTTGTTAAATTTTATTAAGTGAAAAAAAATTTATCAAGTGGACAGAGCCAAGGGGTGCTCAGATTAAATACTGGTTCTTCATGTGCCTGTGAACTGGGGGTCCATGGGGTTAATTTTCCCCGAGCCAAAGTGGCTCCTTGAGCTCCCCTGAGGTCTCTCTGCTCCACAACACCCTGGACCCCCTTCATGGGAGCTTGTGGAGGTGCATTCTTGCAGTCTTCCTGCCTGCAGGCTTTCCTGGCACCCCAGGCTGCTGCTGTCCTGTGTCCTGCCCTTTACAATGGGGTGGACTCAGAGCACCTCCCATCAGAGGGGAGCTACATCCTTTTCTGTTGCAGGCAAGCATGCAGCTCCTTCTCCAGGAGGGCAGCCTTGAAGTAGCCAGGGCTGGGAGGAGGCTGAAGGAGGAGGCAGAGGCTGATCACCTCAGCTGCTCTGCCCAGACTTCCTGCTGCTGAAGAACTCAGGGATTCAGGAGGCAGCCAGGCTGTGCTGCTGTGGACTCTGCCCTCCCTCCTCCTCCACTGCAGTTAAGGATCCAGTGAGCTGTCATCAGGAGACATGGCCCTATGCCACCTCTGAAAGCTACATCAGGGGCGTGGGGCCCAGGTGGAGGTGCCCAGCAGGATTTGGGTCTCGGGACCCAGAGTTGTTCATGGAGTGACAAAGAATCAAGCATGTTTGCATCCTCAGGTCCTACCACTTGCTTGCAGTGGGCAGGCACATGGAGCAATGCAGGCCTATTCCATGTATCCCACACTCACACGTTTGAAGTCACCTGGAAGACTGGGTCCCTGGTGAACAGCAAGGTGGATGAGGACCAGGCCTGGCAGATGTGCAGAGCAAGGGACACAGGAAAGAGCTGAGCAGATGACTTGCATTAGTGGTGTTGGCTCAGGAGGAGGGGATGCTGAGGTGTCTAGGGCAGAGCCATGTCTGTGGTGGAAGTGTATAGTAGGGGCATATGTGCGGTACAGTCATGTGTGCATGTCATAGTAGTGTGAGTGAAGTTACATGTGTGTGGTACATTCATGTGCATGTAGTCACATGTGGTGGAGATGATGGTACAGTTGTGCCATGGATGACAGCTCCATGTGCCCCTGGCCTGGCCTCCATGCAGGCTTTCTAAGTCAAATAGAAGGAATGTGATAGCAATAAGAAAAGATTTTATGGAGAATGGTACTTGTGCAGATTCTGTTGGATCAAATACACATTCATAAGAGCTTGTTTTTTCTGTATAAATGTTTGTGGTAATCAAAATGCAATTGTGATAAGAATGAAAGCTAGAGAGTAGTTTATTAAAAGTGAAATTATAATGTTAATTATTTTCTCCCAGTGAGCTGAGGGTGTTCTCACTTCTGAGTCACTGGCTGTGGGCCGTGAGTGTGGCTGCTGTCCGTCCCTGGAGGACTGCAGCCCCAGGTGTCCCTGCCCCATCTTTCCACTGCTGCTGCTTGTCTGGCCAAATGACTTCCTCCACACCTCACCTGGCCCCCCAACCTCCCAGGCATGGGGACACCTGCCCTGTTGACTCCAGAACTTGTTTGAGCTCAGGACTGCTGTGGGATTGTTTTCCCAGCTGTCAGGTCAGGTCCCCATGTCCTGGCCTCTCCTGTCCTACCTCCCCTGCCCTCCACAGGGAAAGCCAGGGCTCACAGTGTCCTTAAAGCCCACCCTGGCCCTACCCTGCTCTTGTCCCCCTTCCCTCTGCTGCAGTTACACAGGGCTCTTACCAGTCACCACAGTCCAGCCAGCTTCAGCCCCAGGACCTTTGTACCCACTGTTCTCTCCCAGAATGATCTTCCCCTTGGCCTCACCTCCCAAGCTGCCTTTGAAGCCACTCCTGGGAGCCACCCCGGGTCAGCTTTTCCCCCAGCCTGCTTTAGCTCTCCCAGGGCACACACTTCCTTCCAACAGCCCGTCATCAGTGGTGTGGAAAAAGGAAATGATTTTGGATGAGGAAAGTTTAACAAAACATAAATGTCAGTTGGGCATTGGAATAAGAGGCAGAGGTGGGGGAGCAGGAAGACAGGCTCCAGCTGAGTGGGGCACAGGGAAGCAAGGGAGGGAACCTCGTGGGCATGGGACAGGCAGCTGGACACAGTCCTGGCACACTGTTCTGGACCCCGGGGGAGCATTCAGCATCAAAAGTCCCAGATTTGGGCAGTGTGAGAAGTCCTGGTGTCCAGCCATCAGCTGAGGAGAGAGCACAGAGCTGACACACAGCCTGCAACAATGGAATAGCCACACAGATTCAGACAACCTAGAGTGCCTGAATGAAGAACGCCAGAGAGCAGCATTATAAAGATGCGTGCTTCCTCTCACTTGGAGTGGTTTAACTACTCACACCTGTGATTGATCCTTCTTGCCATATTCAGCTATGTGGTGGTTTGGTTGAATTAGCGGTGTTGATGTAATAGTAAAATAGCCACTGAATAATAATATGGATCTTAAATAAGCAGATTTTGCATATTTTTTTGAAGTAATAACACATCTGTGTATCATGATGATATATCGTCACCTTTTATGGGATCTGGCATGGCTACGTAGCAAGATTGCTATCTAAAATTCTGGTAAATTCAGTGATCTATGCACATGTTTACAGCAGTGCCACTCACAATAGCAAAGCTTGGAAGCAGCCTATGTGTCCATCAACAGATGACCAGATAAAGAAAATGTAGCATCTACATATAATGGAGTACTACTCTGCCATAAAGAAGGATGAACTTGAGTCATGTGTAGGAATATGGATGTACCGTGAGATCATAATGTTAAGTGAAATAAACCAGACATACAAGATCAAATATGGTTTCTCTTACATGATAAACCCAATATAAAAATAAAAAGCAAAATGAAAAAGATAATAGGAAACAGGGAAATAGATCTTGCAAATGAGCAGGGGGTGTGGAGATGGAAAGCAAGAGGAGGAAGAGGGCATAAGGAGAGTGGAGAAGTTTTGTGCATGAGCCAACCCAGCGAAGAGTGTGACCACTGTGTGCACAGGAGAGAGGGTTGCAAACTCCGCAGTCTGGTGGGTTTATTGCTAAACCTGTGTGAGCAATCAGACCAGGTGTCTGACAGGCCAAGAGGCTTTTTTTTAGTACCGGGGATGGAACTCGGGACCTTGGCTTGTGATGTAGGCAGCAAAAGTGCTTTATTTTAAAGTGCTTTCATGCTGACTTTTGAGGGGGGCCAGTCAGAGAAACGGCATGCTTGTGGATAGCAATGTGTCCTTGGGAGACTGCATGAGTCCCTGTGACCTACTTTCCCAGAAGGGCTGGGCTGGCCTGCCCTGGGGCACCCCCTCTGGCTCTCGCTGGAGGTGAAGCCCAGGACAGAAGAGAGCTCAGGTGTAGCTCAGCTTAGGCCTGGGCAGGACTACTGCTGGGCCAGGCAGGGCCACAGAGCCCACACTGTGCCTGTCCAGTCTTGGTGCAGGTGCCCTGGCAGCCAGGCTCTGCTCCATGCTCACCAGCACCCTGCGTGGGCCTGTCCTCGGACAGCTCAGTGCTCAGCTCTGGGGAGCTATGCCAGGCTCCCACTGCTGCCTGCATGCCACAGGGAGCCAGCTTGGCACTTCCATGCTTGGCATCATGGGACCTGGGCAAGCAAAGGGGCAAGGGCCCAGAAATGTGGCAAGTGGAGACCTCGCTCTGCCTACTGTCTGGGTCCAGAACCCTGTGTGACTCTTGTTTGGCTGGTGCTGTCCACAGCTGGGGATGGGGGATTATTTCAGAGCTGGTTCCCCTCAGGGGGAATGAAAGGGGCTTGATTTTCCTTCACGGTGGCCAGGACAAACCAGGGCTTTGTGTGCTAGGAACCTGCGGTGCCACACAGCTACACCCTAGCCAGAAAGGGACATTTTACAAGGACAAAATTCATTCCTCTTACCCCATCTTTCAGGAATTCAGCGAGTTTTAGACTCCATCCCAGGAACCAGGGGCAGAGGTCAAATACAGATGTTATGGTTTATACCTAGATGTCCCTGGGAACCTTATCAACTCCTAGGTGGGGCTTTTGGAAGATGACAGTCCTGGGTCACAGCAGACTGCTGCTCAGAGGTGGGGTCTGGTTGGAAGAGGTGGTCACTGGGCCCTGGCCTGGCAATAATAAGCTGTAATTTTGGTCTGTGTTTTGGTTGTGCCTCTTGACACATTGCTGTTTGTAAGAATTTTATTCTGCTCTTCTCTTTTTTTTATTATGCTACACTGCATAGAATTTGATCTCTTTTGTTTACTCACTTTCTTGAAAAGTTTTCCTTACACATTTAGAAAGAGACGTGGCTCAGCATAACTTCATGGAGCTCCTTCTTACACCTTTTCCCCACTTTTTCACTTTTTACTTTTTAGTCCATGGTGGCATACGTCATGCTCACATTCCTCAGGGGAGGTGGTGCACAGCACAGTTTAGCTCTTTCTGTCCCCTCCTCCTCTCCTTCTCCCTCCATCTCTTGGTCCCTTCCTTTTGCAAGTAACTTTTTTGGTGAAGCATTAAAAATACAGTGGCCTCCTGCTCCTGAGTGCTCTGTGTTGTCCCTGCTTTTTCAGAGCACAGCCAGCTCCCAACTGCATAAAATGCTCCCATCTCACCTGCCTGCCCCAGCTGTCCTGCTGAACTCCCTCTTGAATATCTCTGCAGTGTCTTCTGCTTGCTTTCTCTAGCTTCCCCTCCTCCACACCACAGCACAGACCCCATTGGGACACTGTCCTTGGGACTTGGGCTGTGTCCTCAGCCACCAGCATCTTGGGTTTGTAGGGAAGCCTCATCACCTTATTGTGCTATAAATGCTGCCCATGAGATTTTGCTGTCTCACTGATCTGTCTGGTTTCTATGAGGAGATGAGTGAAAGTAGAAACCACACCACCAACACCCACTTTCCAGAGTCCTTTAGAGAAGAAACACAAGCAATGAAGCAAAGGAAAACAAAACAAAAAACCAAGGAGCACTAGCTGTAAACATAGGGAAATTATTTCATAAGCTTGAAGGATAGAAGGATTTTTAACCACATATTAAAACCAAACACAAAAGAAAACAGAAGGAAAAAAAGACATAATAAATAAGATCAGAAATCTATTTACACAACTAGCATAAACAAAATAAAAAACAAAGCATAAATGGGAGAAACATGCAAACACAACCCAGGAGTAATAGTTTAGAATATGTCCTCTTACAAATTAGTTTAGAAAATCAACTTCTAATTTATAAAAGAAGACATAAAATAAACAGTAAATGCAGATGACATACTATCTTAAGAAAACTGAATTCCTAAATTCAAAAAACTTAGCATAAAATTTTTGGGAAGTATGAAGAATTAAGATGTGTTATGTTTATGTACCAACTCCTCACAATGAATGTAATCATTATGTACTGCAAACACACTAATAAAAATAAAAACTGAAATTTTTTTTCTGGCAGGCAATTTGGGTAATGTACAAAAAACATTTAAAAACCACAGTCCCTCCTACCTAGAAATTACACTTCTAGAAATTTATCCTGCAGAAATAGTCAATGAGTATTACAAAGATGAATATGTAATGGAAGTTACTACAGTATTATAGTTCTAAAAGAAACATAAAAATATAAATGTGATTCATTCATTAGGAGATTTGTTAAATAAGTCGTGAACTGAAATAAAGTTCTCAGTCTTTGTAAATGCTGATGTAGAACTAAATTTATTGACATTGAGAGAAGTCAATGATATATTAAGTGAAAAACAAATGAACAGACAAACCCCCAGCAGTCATAATGGGGTCAATGAGCTCATTTTTGTTCAAAGAATGAGTATGTAGAATGTGTAAATGTCTAGGAAAATTGGATGATGGCTGAGATGCTGGTTACCCAGGGTGGGGGCAGGGTGGCCACCTGCTGGACAGCAGCTGATGGCACCATCTCCTCAGCTGCTTTCTGCCTTGCTTGAAATATGTATTTTATATGAACATGTATATTTATAATCTGATAAAATATTTCTTAAAAATTTACAAGGTCATCTTCAGTAATTACGAGGTCTGATTTATCCACTCCCTTGCCAGAATTCATTCTTGTAATCTGTAGTGTCTACCATACAATTTAAGGCTTAATCACATGCCTAAGTTATGGCTTAGTCACCAATGACTTGGGCTACTCAAGCCTCACCTGCAATAAGTGGAAGTTTCCTAAGAATGAAGATTGTCTGTTTTTTTTTTTTGCTTCTGGAAACCATATAATGATCAAACACCACTTGTGAAAATGTTTAACATAATTTTACAAATTCCCATGGTCCCTTGAAAAAATGTGTTTAGCGGTTAGTCTGCTCCTATGCTTGGTTGGAAACTTGGCATGGTCTCAATGTCAACTAAGCTCACTCTTTGGTATCTGTGATAACTGAGATATCACCCTAATCCCAGAGCCTGTAAATGTTTTATAACATGGTGAAGGAGAATTAAGGTCACACATGGATTAGGTTGCTAATCAGTCAACCTTACAAGGAGATTATTATTCTAAATTACCTGGATGGGCCCAGTGTAATCATGAGATCCTTATGTGTGGAAGAAGGAGAGAGAGGAGCAATTTGGAGGGATGTGGGCTGACAGTGACCCAGTAGACACTGATGACTTTGCACATGGATGGATGAAGATGCTCCAGCCAAGTGATGCAGATGGCATCAAGAAGCCAGAAAAGGCAGGAAATGTGCTGTTCCCTAAGCCTCCCCAAGGAACACAAACCCTCTTTTATTTTAGCCTAGCAAGACTTGTGTCAGACTGAATTATAGAACTATAAGACAAACATTTTGTGTTTTGTTAAGCTCCTAAATTTATGTTAATTTGTTACATATCCAACAGGGCCATAATAATTTTAATTCCCAAATGTAGTCTCAGTCCAGAAACAAAATACTCTTCAAATACATCCTGGGACTAATGAAAGTAGCAGACCTATTTGTTTCCACTTGAAAGTAAAACCCCCACAGAATGACAATGCTTGACAAAGACAATTTGAGCAGTCCTAGCTCCCCACCTCCACCCCCTCCTTTATATATTTGGTAAGAGAAAAGCCAGGAGACATTCCCTCCTAATCTTATTTTGCTTTGTTTTGGTTTACTTTTTTTTCTTTGAGATTGAGTCTTCCTATGTAGTTCAGTACTCCAGGCTGGCCTTGAACTCACTATGTAGCCCAGGCTGGTGATCCACCTGCCTTAGCCTCCTGAGTGATGGAATTTACAGGTGTATGCCACTACACCCAGCTATTCTTTCCTAAATTCTGTGTCTAGAGAACTAGCTTTCACTAAGTGTGGTGACTCAGTCCAAACAGAAGCATAAAGAATCCTATTTTAATTCTGCTGCACATGCAAATGGTAGTTGCTAAATAAATATATAGAGACTTGCTGTTAGAACATAATGACCCTTTCTTTCTTTTATACCTTCTGCTCCTCAGCAATACCTGTCTGCCATGCCACCCTGCCTTTGAGCCAGACAATTATGGACTGAAACCTCTACAGACTCTGAGATGCTTCAGATAGTGAAGTGGTGAACAGTTCAGAAACAGCCTTTCTGAGATTTGGTGTCCAGACACTGGAATATAGCAATGTGAGAAAGAGAAGAGGAGGGAAGTGGGATCTCAGGACCCAGAAAGGGTCTGAAACAAGAATCAAAGCCTAGAGGGAGCATGAAGGGAGAGACCTCAATGCAGAAGGAGGTGCCAAGTGGTGCTTTTTCTCTGAAACTTGACTCACTGGGTGGGAAGGGGCAGTTTGAACCTCCAGGAGCATGGTGACTACTATCAAGCCCAGCGCCCTCCACAGAGAACACAACAGTGGAACAATGGACTGCAGTGCCTGGTGAGTTATTCAGATCCACATGTCCCCCAGGAGAGGGTGATTGGCTGGTAGCCATCTTGGACAGGGGCCAACTGAGCTCAGAACTGAAAGAAGCTGTGAGCTGGCTCCATCTAGTGGCTTCCAGTGTCAGGATAAGGGAAAACCATGTTCAAATCAGCAGGAGGTCAAGGAGCCAAGTTCAAGCTCATAGGTAGGCAAGTTCAAGTCAGCAGGAGGCACACAGAGTGTTGCAGGCTGAAAAAATTGGGTTCCAGCCTCACAGTCAGAAACCAACCTGATCTTCTGTGAAACTAAAGGTGCAAGCTTGCTGGAATTATCCACTACCCTGCCATAAATCTACATCTGGCTTACTGGGAGTAATAAACACAGATCTGGGCTCTGTCTGACCACTCCACATACTAGTAACAGCAGAGACACACCCTGGAGTGGACATTTTCTTCTTTTCTTCTTCTTCCTGCCTTCCTGTGAGTGCATGCAGTAGACAGTGAGAAGGACCCAACCAAAGGGAAACAGAATACTCAGGAAAGGAAACACTAAAAAGAGGATGGTGCTAAGGAACATAATGTATTCATAGACCCTGGAGTTCATGCAGGCCAGAGTGAGAATGGATAGGACATGGCAGAAGAAATGATTGATGGCCCTAGACCTACGGTAAGTGATATGGAGGATGTAGACTGTGTGAGCACAGGAGTTGACAACACCCATTGCCCAAGATCCCAGGATCATCAGCACACACACTCTTCTGTACATGTGGATGGGCTAGTTCAGAGGGAACCAAATAGCCACATAACAGATATAGGACATAGACATGAGGATCAGTCCTTCTGAACTGCTGAAGTTCCAAAGATGAAATTCTGAAGCCTACACCCAATGGAGGAGGTGGACTTGTTTCAAAAGAAACAGGTGTGTGTGTGTGGAGCTGGGTGTACAGGAGGATGAGCAGGACAGTGTACAGGTTGCCTGTCAGGGCCATCAGGAAGCTAGGCATGGTGACAGTGAAGAGGAAAAGGCCAAGGCTTGATGGGAAAAGGCCAAGGATTATAACAGGCCCAGGAGGATGAAGTCAGTAGAGGTTTCATTGTAATTTTCCATGGTGCATTCATATCATTTTTCTGAAGACAAACACAACAGTGATAGGTAGAGCTCATCATTAGCCAATTTTGAAAAATTCCTTAAGATAATAAGCATGTGAATCATTCATAAAATTGTAAAACTTAAAAATCAATACTCAATCTTATCTATTTAAAAAATAAATATTATTTTCCCCCTGAGAATTTTATATTTTATGAGGCATCTACTCCTGAGAACATTTTAAGAAATATAAAAACTTGCAGAACAATAATATTTCTAATAAAATTTCAAGAAGATGTGAATAGTTTATTTCCCCATGTTAACTTAGAAATCATCAAATTCTCATAATACATATAGTACATAATAAGTCCGTATCATGAATAAAATTTTAATTATCTCATTGTGTGACTTTTGCATTGGTATTTACTTCTTCAGGAAACTGTCACTCTTTTAAAGAGCATATTTTCTTTTCAGAGATCCTTGTCCAATAATCCCCATGTGAAACTTCCTCACATCAGTTGTCATTTTGTTGCTTAGATCTGGATTGTTTGCTTAGAAATCTGGAATGTAGTCTTACTGTCACATACCTCTTTGAAAAAGTCATACTAATTCCTACTCTTGAGTTTAAATGTTAACCATCATCCATTCTCTTTCCACAACTCCCTAGGTAGCAGAACATGAATAGTTCTCAGTATGATTTGAGACACATCAAGGTGGATAACAGAGACTTTAAAAGATGCCAGAGTCATTCATCACTTGGCAAATGTAAAGCTAAATCACAATGAGATAACTTTGCACATTCAGTAGGGAAAAATTCATTAACAAAACAAATAAAACAAAATATTTTGTGACGAGAATATGGAATACTTGTAAATCTTTGTGCTTTTTTGTAGTCATTTCAAATGATGCTACAAATGTGAAAAATAATGTCAGGATGCCTCAAAAATGAAACAACATTTGAATATGAAATAGTAATTCCACCTATGCTGTGTATGCCGAGGAGGTAATGCAGACACTCAACTAGCTGTTTGTATGCTCATTTTCATAGCTGCATAACTCACAATAGCCACAGAGGAAACACATCCACAGTGAATCCACAAAAAAATGTGGCATGCATACCCAGGAAATATTATTCTGTCTCCTAAGGGGAATGTATGCTGACACATTACAACATGCAGGAGCACTGAAGATGTCACACTAAGTGAAAGAAGCCCACCACAGGAAGTGGAGACAGTGGAATGGCGGATGCTATGGGCTGAGTAAACAGAGAGAAGCTGAGACAGACTTAATGCAATGCTTACAGAATTTTGGCTCGGGGTGGTGGGATGATCTGGAGATGGAGAAGTGATAACTGCCACAGGAGGATGACTCAGAGCCTCCCCACTGTGCTTTAGCCATGGTAAAGTCCCAAACTTTACCTCACATATCTTTACTGTCACAGAAATGCAGTAAAACTCACACTTACTTAAAATTATTCCAAATATGTTTTAAGGCAGTTAAAGAAGTAGCCTGAGAAATATTGGAGAAACTTGTATTCTACCATTGTTTGATCTGTACTTATTTGTAAAGAAAAATTTAATAAAATAAATTGTTTTCAGAAGATCTTTAGAATCAATATGACAGCAACAGATTAGAATAAAGTTGTCCTATTTAGCATCTATAACTATTTTTATTATTAAGAAGTAAACAATATGCATGGATGTGCGATCAAATCTGCTATGGATAGTGTATCTCATGAGTGTCCTTTCATCATCTGTTTTCTTCTCTGAGTTCCCCTCTGCTAACATTAAAATACAGCCCCATATCCTGTTGTGTGCATAACATTCCAGCACTATCCCTGACAGAGAACCAGCCTCAGTCATCAAGTTATTGGTTTCACTAATAAAAATGAACATTTTTCTTGTGTAAAAATAATTTCTTCTATTTTTATTATTTTTATCCTTTTATTCTTTAATGAAATAATTATAAGTAAACTATCCAAAGTGTATTTTAAACATTTCTACTTACTTTGATTTTCTTATATTCTCATGAAAATGTGGAATGTAGATGTCAGAGGAGCCAACATGGAGGAGAAAGTGGTCAGGGAGACTTTGAGGGATGGAATTCTGACCTTAAGAAGCAAAAGCCTTGGGGCAGGAGTGTCCTAACTGAGAGGAGAGAAGGAGCCATGCAAATCACTGATTGTCCTCACACATTGTCACCAGGAAACTGTGCAGGTTTGTCCAGGACATAGGTGAATTTAATCCTAATGGTAGTCCCCAGGTAGCTATTGACCATGACACCTTGTGGGCGAGGAAGCTCAGATTCAGAGATTTTCAGTGATCCATCCTAGAATACCAGCTAGGAAAACGTCCATGCACATGTACAGAAATGTATATAAAGTTTCCATAATGTATAAGTTAGGGCACATGAAATTATAATGCATATATGTTAATGGACACAGCTGTTGTATAGTATTTTAAGAAATAAATACAAATGTATTTAAACCTTTCAAAACTGCCTGTTCAAATTATTTTCCAATTTTCTTTGGTTAATGATCCTAAAATAAGGGATGTTCAAATTTTAATCCCCCCCAAAAAATGAAAACAAAAAGAAGAAAAAGTATTAAAATTAAATTTTGTATTAGTGATAAATTATTTAAAAGATTGTTAAAATTTCTTTAAACACAAACATTATTTTACTGTTAAAGCTAATCATGTAGGCATCTTGTGTTTCCTTTATCAACTGGGTTTACTATTTTTCCACTTGACCCAGCAATAAGTATAAATACTCTCATAAAAAATGTTTTTTAAAAGACTAAATGCCAATTTATCTTATTCCTCATGACACAAGGTCCCTACTATAAGAATTTGACAGCAGAGAATCATCCTCGTGATCTCCAGTGTAAAGCAGGTACATATTCAACATCATGAGTGAAATTCTCCAAGAGCTCCCCACACATTACAATGAATTCTGTCCTGTAGTCCACTGTCGGGAGCAATTCTACATAATTTTTGGGGGAAATCATTTGATTAGGCCTAGTTCTCCTGCCTACAGGCCAGCTATGGCATTTGGAGACATATCTCCATGTTGGCCTCTGGTCATAACTGAGACCTCAGTGGTCCAGTGATGCTGTGCTGCTCCAGGACAAGATCACACCAGCTGAAGACATCCTGGGAGGAACAAAATCTTCATCTACATAATTTCTCATTGATCTAGGAATTTGCAGTCATGTGTTACATTTGTTTATCCCGATGTGCTGCACTCTCTGTCCTGAGTCATTTGTTACATTTCTTTCTCCCTATGTACTGAATAGAAGGTGTGCAAAGCTCAGGGGCTTTCTTCTCTGCTGCCTAGAGTAGCATTGATTAGGCCCAAAGCTCAGTTTATTTTCAAAATCTCATTTTTTTCTACCTTTCCTGTATATTAAGTTAATTCACCTTGTGCTGCCATGGCTTGAAGGAGACTATGAGTTACTGCAGAGGTTCTAGTAACATCCTCTTTCCCAGTTCCCTACAGTACACATGCATCATTGCATTGCATCACTTCATTATGCTTCCATTTAGAGTTGAAAATAAATTACTGAAAAATGCCCCTTTTGAGATTCCTATACTAATAAAATATGTAGCATTTTTGAAACATAATATCCTTGTCGTAGCAGGAATAAGAGAAGCACAGACATTTGAGTCACTGGTGCCCACAGAGAGACCAAGTGATAGAGCTGGGAATCAAGGTTCTGTGTCCCCCAGAGTCCCCACAGTGAAGTTTCCACTGCAGCACAGGCTCACCCAATCTGGTTCCTGTTGACCAGAGGAGTCTCAGAGACAGAACTTTACACAGCAATGCTGCTTTCTTTGCATTTGTTCTGATCATTTATAGAGGTGGACCAAGACTCTGAACTTATCAAAACATATGTTTCCTTAATTTCACTTTGTTGAGAGTTTTCTAAGGAAGCCCAGATTGAAATTTAAAGCCTCTAAATGAAACAATCTGGCAAAGATTTAGATACTAATCAAATAAATAAATCAATAAATACATATTTCTCACATGCACGACACCATCTACTCTGTTTTGGAGAATTCTGAGTCATTTTCTATTCTCAGGATTCCAGACCCTCCTGGCATACAGGAGGCAGCAGTGTGGGAAGGGCCTTGAAGTTTCTGACTCTGAAAAGCTAGCCACAGCTCTGTGCACAAAGCTGGTCCTGCCTGAGTCTCCCTATCTATACTGAGACATATTCTGCACTTACCTCGGTGAATTAGAATTCACCACACTATGAAATGACTGTTGTAGAATCTCAGAAGTCAGGGAGGAGCATTCTCACAGTGTGTATGCAAACCCAGTGTGATTCCCCTTCTCTGCAGTTTCCTGCCAGATTCCACTGGAGAAGGCATGGGGAGTGCAAAGTGTTCTATGTCATTTTACTGACTTATATTAACTGATCTTTATTTGACATTTGCAACCTCTTATTTTCTATTGTCTAGAATGGGATAAAGAACCATTTCTATCATATTAAGAACATTACAATACCCAGTAAATATTTTTTGTGTGTACTTGGATCTTTCTAAATTATATACTTCCAGGAAGTTCCACAAGGATGAATTTAAAGAACAAATATGGAAATAGGAAGAAAGATTTTTTGATACACAGAAATAGATTGCATTAATATATCCTTTGACTTTTGTTCTGGACTGAGAATGAATTCTGCTTTATTGTACATGTTCATGGCAGAAAGATGAGCTTTAAATCTGCATCTAATCCAGACCTTGACCTATAGAAAGGTAAACTCAGCTGCTCAGGTCTCTCTGAGTGTGCATAGACACAAA
This sequence comes from Heterocephalus glaber, assembly GCF_053883595.1. Lineage (NCBI taxonomy): Eukaryota > Metazoa > Chordata > Mammalia > Rodentia > Bathyergidae > Heterocephalus > Heterocephalus glaber. The sequence goes on from NW_028258308.1 coordinate 45,821,445, forward strand.
CATGGATGCCTACAGGCTGCCATGCAAATCCACACCATGCACACTCAGGGCATGACTTGGCTGAGGAGAGCACTGGACAGTGGTGTGGGTTTATAGTCTCCAAAAGTAATGCTGCCATCACCATCACCAAATTATCAGCATCCATGTAACATCGTTGTTTTCAACTATGACTGCACAGTGACATTGAGTTCAGATTGTCTCTGTGAACCATGCCCTTTTAGTTCTCCACAAAGGTTTTTCTGGTCCCTAAGACAGATATCATTAATATTATTTTTCTGAAACTGTGTATTCTGTACATGAAGAAAATGATACGTAAGAGAAGTAAATTAAAAGTATCAGCACTACAACTTGGTACAAATTGAATTTGAATACAAACTGGATAAGTATAACACAGCTGCTATGCACATGTTGCCAGCATCACTTCCAAAAGACTTTAAAATTTTGAAAACTAAGTTATTATTTCACATTTTGGTAATTTAACCAGTACTACTTTCCTTTTACCATAAGGTCCATTACATATTTTCACATTGCAATAATATTTATAATGTCCAGTTATTTGACCCCAATATAATGGATTCATGGAAGGTAAAACAGAAAGCAGGAGAAAATAATGAAATAACTGCCACCCCATCCAGAGAACAGGCTCACACTGAGCTGATTTAGCTTCTGGCATCTGCATCTCATAACCCAAGATTTCTGTTGCACAAGGGCTGGTCCTCAAACTCAAATACCAATCTGATTCTGAAGATACATTCTCTCAAGTGTGCAACAGAATTTCTCCTTCCATAAAATAAATAAAAATAAAATTATGATTCATACCACAGTTCCTCCCCACTTTGAACTACTCACTTCCTTGGATAGCTGTTGCACTGATCAGCTTTCAACTTGCTGGAGGGCACACTCAACATCCACATCACAGAAAAGAGAGGTTTAGTTTGGCTCAGGACTGCATTTGTTGGGTGGCTGGCTTCAAGTCAGGAAGCTCATAGCAGCAGAGCCAGGAGAAACAAAGCTGCTCAGGTCAAGGTGGCCAGGAAGCTAAGTGGGTTGGAAGGAGCCTCAGCAAGAGACTTAAGCTGCTTCAGGACCACCTCCAATGGACCCTCCCTCAGCCAGCATGCAACTGTACATCAGTGGGCCAGTCCAAATTGCCCTCTCTCACCTGATGCCCGGACCACCTCTCCCAGATCTCTGACCCACTCAGCTAACAATGAACCCACAGCCACAGGAGAACACAGTCATGTTTCTCAGTCAACCTTTTGCATTCTGTCCTGACAAATGTACCTATAAACCTCTCACTCCCCACCTGGCATTTCAGAGACCTCCAGGAGACTGAGCAGCCACCAGGATTCCATCCTCCTATAGCTGCCAACTGAGTCTCAGGACTGCTGTGTCCCTGGGGAATGTCCACTGAGACAGACAGGAGGGGGTCAGTCATGGAGGATACAGCCTGGCCTGAGGCCAAGGTGAGGACAGAGCCCAGTGGAGCCCTGAGATCTCTTCAGGTTGCCTTGGGGAGGACAAGGCAGGTTCATGGGGACCTTCCTGGGCTGTCCTGCTAGGGTTTGTAATGGCACCTTCTGTGTTAATGCTGTAGCTCAGGACATGCATGAGTTTGATGTGCCTAAATGTATTGATTATTTCCCACTTTGTACTGGAAGAAATTGCATGAAATGAAATGCATTTAATAAGAGTAGGTAAGTAGAAAATCTTAGAGTATCACATAAATGTTACTCTAAAGGTTCCAATTATTTCCTTTGGAAAAGTCCATTGAATTATGAAACAATTTTATCATTATTGAAATAGGTAATTAAAATGATAATATTATGGAGAATGTAGGGAATTATTAACAAAATATTCAGTAATTAAATTTGTGACAAACAGAAGCTTTATCATGTTCACAAATTTCTCATTTCTAAGAAATTATTCATGCATTTTCTTCAGAAATGAATAACATTGCACCAAATTTTTGTGTAAGGATTTAACAACATATGAATTGTTAATATTCCAGGCCAAAATGATTCCTTAAGTGAAAATTCACAGATTGAGTGCCCTGGTCTATGTAAGCTGAAGCTCCTCTCTATTACCCTCAACAAATTGCCCTGGATATTACAGCAGGGCCCTTCTGGCCCTCCAGTCCCCTGGCAATTGAACTGTAAGGAGGAGGAGGAGCTGAGAGACCTTTTTGGATGTGGACACAGGGCCTGAGGAGGCTTCCATGACCCAGAGCTTTCTCTGTGGCTTCTCAGGCTCCCTGGGCCAGGTCCGGGGACTTGAGTAGGAGACATAGATGGAGCTGAGCATGTGGGACCCAGTCCTCAGCCTAACCAAGGCAGCAGCATCTCCAGGGAGCCCAAAGACTTGTGTGAGTGACACAGAGTGAGGGAGCCAGGCCATAGGAGGTCCAGAGCACTGCCTGAGCCCCACCTGTCCTGGAAGACCTGGGGCACTATCTTCCTGAGGGTTCTGTGCAGGGGGCAGGACCCAGCCTTTACCTTCTGCACTGTGACCCTACAGTGAGCAAGGATGGCCAGAGGATTGGGCACAAATGGAAAGAAATCAGGAGTCAAACCTTGAGTAAAATGCAACTGTTGCTCTTACTCATGCCTTAATGTACTGCTTTTGCCCACAGGAATTATTCACTACAGCACACAGCTCTTTAGATGATAAGTGGTCCTCACTCATTTTTAAATGGAAGCCCATTCTGTGTCCCAAAGATCAAGACTCCAGTGATAAAGTTTTCGGCACTGCAGTGGGACATGCCTACAGGTTAGACGCTCAGGAGGCTGAGGCAGAAGGACTGCTTAAGCCCAGGAGCTAAAGGTTGCCCTGGGAAAAACACTGAGATCTTTTTTGAAAAACACTGTGGAGGGCATGTGAAATAAGGACGAACCATTTCTATACAATGTGAATAGAACATGGTTGTATTTCTGTAATTAAGAAATGGGCATCCATTTGTTAAGTTATGTTTCATTGAAGAATTAAGAGTTGATAGATAATACTTCATGGGTGATGTTCCATTTTTATCCAATGTCACTCAAAACACTGCATTTTAGTTGGGAATCATATATGCTGATGGGAATCATTATTTAGAGTTGCAAGGTGTTGAGAACACAGATCCTGTGGTTCAGCAAGTAATGGCAGTTAGCAGTGATCATGAGGTAGAGGAAGATTTGGTCCTCTGTGCCATCACACTGCATCAGTGTGAGTTCCTGATGTATAGTTGTAATTGACATGTGTAGGAGAAGATATGAACTCAGGAAGTTTTCCTTTATATATTCCTGCTACTCACAAGAAAATTCAATATCATGACTTACCCAATCACAAAAATTATGTGAGGTCAGAGTAAGAAAATTAGCAAGGACATTGAGATAAGAGGGTTCAAAGGAGTGTGATTTTTTGAGGGGGATTCATAGCAATGTGTTTTTTACAGTAATTTTTCTTTAGTACTGGGGATCCAACTCATGACCTTGTGCCTGTGAGGTTGACAGAGTGCCACTTAGCTAAATTCCTGGTCCTACAGTAATATTTTAAAATTAAAATATTCAACAAAGATTTTGAAACACAACACATTCAAAATGACTGCAAAGGTTTCCACATTTTCCATATGTCCATAGTAATAAAATATTGCTCATAAAATGAAAAAACTTCATGCCCAATATTTTTATTGGAAAGGTGAGATAAGAAAACAAAAAGGTATATACTAGAACACATAATTATTATCATGTCACACCTCAAAATTTAAAAGTCTTAAACCTTAATTCTAATTCTTGAGGCCTCAACATTAAAAGTTTTTCTTGTTCCTATCCACTGCTCAATAACACTGAGGCAGAATTTTACCTACATTTTTGTAGAATGGAACTTCTCAGTCACTCTTCCCAGGGCCCCCTGCACCTCCTTGTTCCTCAGGTTGTAGATCACAGGGTTGAGCATTGGGGTAAGGATGGTGCAGAAGCAGCCACCACCTTGTCCCCTGCTGGAGACCAGAGGGACTTTGGGCAGAGATAAGTGTAAGCAAAGGGTGCAATGTAGAAAGTCACCATGGTGAGGTGGGCACTGCAGGTGGAATAGGCCTTCTTCTTGCCTTCCCATGAGCGCATGCAGTAGACAGTGAGGAGCACTTTCCCGTGGGAACCCAGAATGACCATGAAAGGGAACAGGAGAAAGGTAATGGTGCTGAGGAACACAGTGTAGTCATAGATCCAGATGTCCTCACAGGCCAGAGTCACCATGGCCGGGATATCACAGAAGAAATGATTTATGGCCCTCTACCTGCAGTAAGGGATACAGAAGATGTAGACTATGTGAGCACAGGAGTTGACAGAAGCCATGGCCCAGGATCCCAGGATCATCAGCACACACACTCTTCTGTTCATGCAGATGGGGTAGTGCAGAGGGAAGCAAATAGCCATGTAACAGTCATAGGCCATAGACCTCAAAATAGGTCCTTCTGAACTGGCTAACATGGCAAAAAAGAAACCCTGAACCTCACACCCAATGAAGGAGATGGACTTGTTTCCAAAGAGGAAACCAGAAGCCTTCTTGGGAACAGTGGTGCAGTTGTAAATGAGATCCATGAGGGAGAGCTGGCTGAGCATGAAGTACATGAGTGTGCGGTGCTGGGCATCCAGGAGGATGAACAGGACCATGGTCAGTTTGCCAGCCAGGGCCATCAGGAAGGTGGGGACCGTGAGAGTGAAGAGGAAAAGGAAAAGGCTTGATGAGGGGAAACAGGCCCAGGAGGATGAAGTTGGTGGAGGTCTGATTGTAATTTTCCATCAGGCATTTGTTTAGCTTTTCCTGAGGGTGCCTGCAGTCCTGTGGTACATATAAATAAGAAGTTATTTCAATTCATTACTTTACTAAGACTGACATATTCAACTATTAGAGCTCTTTAATAAAGAACCAATCTTTGAAAAAAGATTTCCATTTTCTACCTCACATGTTTGCCTGAAGATGGCAAAACATGTTTTAAAAAAATATAATAAATCTGTGTATTTATCAAAATAACATATTATTCTAATGCCTTTATTCAAACTCAGTTTGTTCACTAGCAAAATCAGATGACATCAAGAAGAAAACTTGCATGAAAGGTGCACATATGTAAATGAATGGAAGTATCTCAATTATTGACCCATATTTTAATACATGTTCATGAACCCTATTGATGCTTTTACTTCCTATTTGAGAGCAGATTTTTATAAACTTTTAGCATTTATATAGTAATTTTTAAGTTTGATTCACTAGAAATTTTATAAGGAACTGAAAGATAGACTTTTAAAACAATATAAATATCAAAAAAGTAAACAGCATAAAAAAAGAAGAAAATTCTCCTCTCTGTTTTGCCAACAGCTCACTTCCTCTCTTTTCATACCCTGCAGGTTCTCCTAATGACCCAGAGCTTTGCAGAGGGACCATTCCTAGTCAACTGCAGGCAGAAACCTTATAACTCTGGGACCAGATCAGCCTTCCCAGGACATGGAATCCACTGGCTCCCAGCACATGTGTCTCAGCTCTGAAAATTTGACCATGCCTGTGTCTGCATGCCCACTTATGAGAATGAAGTCAAATTATCACCAGGTATGTGAGCTTACAGTCATAAAATTGAAGCCAAGTGACCCCAAAAAATGTCCTCTGCAGGATAATCAAGCATTGTTCTTCAGTGTCCTGGAACTGAGTCCTTCATGAGATGCCTCCTTCCTTCAAGTGTTTTTATATCTGATTCTAGTGAAAAAGAGAAAAGAATGTAATTTCTTGTATGGCTTTATTATATATCATGATAGTCTCTTCAGATGGATAAGCAGTTTTATTTTCAGCCATGTAGAAGCATACAGAGACAGGACAGAGAACATTTTTAGGATTTGAAGGGATTTGGAGGCCACAGTGAGGAAGCATGTTACTGTGTCCTTCTAAGTTGTAAACACCCAGGAAATCCCAGGAGGATGGATCAGCATCAGCCAGAGGTGGAACCTAAGCAGGCAGCCAGGTGTTCTGAGATAAGACTGAGAGAATGACAGGGTCTCCTGCTGTGAATGTGGATCAGGCTGCAGTGGATTCACACTGCTATCTGCACAGTCCAGGCACAGAGTCTGACACAATTCCCCTTCTCCCATGAAGCAGGGAAGTGCACTGCCCTGGCGGACAGGACCTGTGGGTCCCTCCCCAGCCTGCACTGAGGATAAGCCTGAGCTGGGTTGGTCTGTTGGGGGAGAGTCTGCATTTCCCTAGTGGGGCTGGATGCCCAGGGCTGGCCCCGGGCTCTCAGTGCCCACATCAGCTCCCCAGCAGTAAAGATGTCTGTGCAGGTGCTGCTATGGTTTCCCTGACAACTGAGATGATTGTGCAGCAGTGACAGCCACAAACTGCTAATATGACCTGTGAAGCAGCACAATCAGGCAGCAGTGGGTGGAGAAAAATGGATGACTGGGGTGCATCCACAATTCCTAGGAAGATCTCCATAATTTACAATAGGTATTTTTAAATTTAAAAACACACTCTCACCCCATTACTATTTCATCTAAATGTGGTGTTTAGAAATTAATAACTTGTAAAAGAAGCTTTAGTGGAAAGTTTCATCATATAGTGTTTTATAAAACATAGATGAAAAAGCTTTCATAATCAATGGATTCATATCTATTAAAATATTGGGGAGATAAAAATACATTTCCCTTGAGATCTTGTTGTACTTATAGGAAAATACAAAAAAAACCCCAGTGAACTGGAGAAATAAAAAAAAAAACCCTATGCTCTGTAACACTTAAGGAGAAGTGGTACAGAGGACCATAATATTGATTATGCCCAAGGCAGGCTGTGAAGTTAACCCCACAATTGGCTTGTTTAAACAAGTGTGTCTGGCCAAAGCCTAAGTTCCAAGGTCAAGAGTAACTCACACCCAAATTCCATTCCCACAACTAAAACCTTCAAACTAGAAGGACAATGTTTAATTACAATCCTATATTTTGTCTCTTCTGTTCCTAATGTGAGGGTACTTTGTCTTGTCCTTTATGAGCCTTGTTTACATTCATTTCCATATAAACCACACATTGCCTTTACCACAATTGATTCCCAATAAAAGTCAGTGCCTGGGACTGTTGAGCACCTTTGTCAGTTGCACCAGTATTGGTCATCCTGGCATCCCACTTTCTCTCTCCTAGTTCTGTCTCTTAGGCCTACATCACACACTGGGCAGTTGGGGACTGGAGCCTGACTACAGGGATCTCTGGCAAAGTGAGACTCTCAAATGTTCCTTCTTCCTTCAGATTTCACAGGACCAGCCTGAGCTAGCCTGCATGTGTCCCAGTGTCATTGTCACAAACATCGTGTGCTCTCTTCAAACCCAAGGCCATATTCATAAGTTACTCCAAAAAGCACTTCTGACTGTAATCTTGCAGCGACTGTGCCTGAAACTCTACATCCATTTCATTTTTAAACTTCATCATTCTTTTATTTTGGTACTGGGGATTGAACTCAGGTCCTTGCACTTGCGCAGCTGGCAGCGAAACCACTGAGCTAAATCCATGGCCCAACTTCACCATTCTTGCACAGGTTCCTCCACTCATTTTCTAAATTAGATTATGTATGGAATTAAATATGAAATGGTAGATTAAATATGGGATGTTTCCAATGTAGACGGTACTCCACATGACCAATGGGATTCATGCCAAGCTATCGACATCTGTTTAAACATCACATGGATCTGCATGAAAATACTCTTATTCCCAGAGAAAATAACTCATCTTCCCAAGTCCAAATTCCAGAATTTTCAAATTGTCTGCAGTATTTTCCATGCCCAGAAGGTGCAGCACAGGTATAGATTTGATCACCTGCTCTTCCTACCTGAAGAGCATTTATTCTGAAGCACAGTTTCTCCTATAAATATCTTAGTTCATTTAATACTCAGTGAACTCTCATATTTTGTAATATCATTTGAGTTTACAAAAAAATTTAATATATTATTTCTATAGTGTTATTATTATTTAAAGCAGCCATACTTTCAAGAAGAGAGGATAATTGAATGTATACCATGGTCTTACTATATTTATGTATCAAGAAAGGTAATTTATAGACAATATCAACCATTCTCTGGATTTATCAATCAGCTTCACTATCAATTCACATTACATATTCAGAATCACTCTCATCTTTTTCCACATTTTATGATAATTTATGCTTTACATATAAACCATACTTAAAAATACTTGGACATATTTAATGAACATGTTCACTTTATCCATTTTAAAGAAAAATCCATCAATCATCTAGCATCTGTCTATTTATGTATCTGTCCTTTAAAGTCATGTTAGCCAAATAAAGTTTCTTTTAAAGTTGTCTTATTAAAAAAGTCTAGGTTTAAAAATGACTTATCCCCAGATTTTGTTATTTCGAGCATTTTCTCATGAGTCTGAACTCCCCATGAGAACCGCACATGAATGCACACCCAGAGCCCAGCCATATACTGCCCTAGATCAAGGATGCTGAGCCCTGACCCTGAGTGAGCAGAGCCTGCCTGGTCCTCTGGAGTCCCCGCAGCCTGCAGGCACCTCTGCCCAACTTCTATGCAGTGAGGCCCAGGCTGAATCCAGCTGTCCTGACATGGGTGCTTTGTGGCCCGCATGCTCCAGGGAAAGTCCTTGGGTAGATGACCTCAGAGGCCATGTCCTGCTCATGGGCTGGGCTGGGGCCAAGGCCAGAAAGGAGTCTGTGGGTCCTCAGTGGTTCCTCAGGTGCTGAGGGCCAGTGCCAGGGGAGATCCCAGTATTCTACTCAGACTCTCCCAGGGTCACTGTATCTCAGTCCTATGGGACCTGTGATTAAATATTCCTTATCCATCCTGTGGATCCTAGAATGTGTCTCCATAGGTTTGCCAGTTTTGATTTCACTGGATAGCAAATTTACTGTATTGCAGTGCAATACTATAAGTTTAACATAAGAACACTGGAAGAAATCCTTAAAATGTCTGGCATTTGTGGATTCATTTTTAATTTGCTTTATGTAGTATTTATGATCAAATTGGTCTCATGTTGGTATTATTATGTCATAGAAAATGATATTAAGTGCTAAAATGGAAAACAAAGAGTTACCATTCCTTACTTTGGTGGGAGGCTTTTTAGGAAATATTGATATTACATTTCATTGCAGATAAAACATTAAAAGTTCTGGGATCTCTTTATCATGATCTCTAATAACTGAACTAATGGGAAGTTTCCTGGGAAGTGACCCTACTGGTTTAGTATAGGTTTACTTTTTTTTCTAACTTTGTTATTGTCATAAACCATATGTTAAATAAAATTTATGATTTAATTATTTGTGGTAGTTCTATTCAATTCCATTCAGCAGATTCCATTTTTGTGCAACAACTGACTCCTCACAGCTCTCAAACCTCTCATTACACATAGTGCAAATTCACAGCATAGAGAGAAGCTGCTCATTCTCCCTCCCTGAAGTCCTGTTAATGCTATTGCTCTGAGTTCACGAGTTACCTCTTCTGTTTCTTAAAAACATTGAATCATGCAGTATTTGCCTTTCTTAGTTTGACTTATTGTACTTGGAATAATGTTCTCAAGGTTCATCCTTAGAGCATGTATCACAGTTTTATTCTTTTTTAAGGCTGAATAATTCCCCACTGGATGTACATAGCTTATGTACTTTTTATTCATCTCCTTCAGGAGTCAGTTTGGATTCTAACTTCTGGCTATTGTGAAAGATGTTGTTATAAACATCAGTGCAGCAACATTACTTTGAGAGCCAATACTCAAATGACCTGGAATTGCTTTAAAATATGATACTTCTATGCATAACATGTTGAGGAACTCCCTCACCATTTTCACAATGGCTCACACTTTAAATTCCCCTCAGAAATGCACCAAGATTCTTCCAACTCACCAACACTCTTGTCACCCAAGCCAACACCTGGTATTTCCTCTTCTTTTATTCTTCATTTCCTTTTTAATGGTAGGTTTCCAACTGGGTATGAAGCTCTCATTTTCAGTTTTCTGGAAAAGTTGACCATGTTTCCATGTGCATGTTTCTCATGTGCACATCTTCCTCAGAAGGATGTGCCTTCAAATCAAATGCCTAGTTTTGGATGATGCAGGGCAGTGAACCCAGAGCCTCATGCCTGCTGCCCCAGTGCCCTACCAGTGAGCTACACCTGGCATTTGCTCTGTTTATAAAGATTGTGTACTTGGTTCTCTAGTCATTATTGTTGTAGAGTGGGAAGTTATTTAGATACTGTTGATGTTTATGGCTATAATTTATACAAATACTTCTCTAAGTCCATGGAGAGTCTTTTTCCTCTATTGAAAGTCTTCCTTAGTGAGTTTATTTTTTAAATTGACAAAGTATTATCTATTTTTATACTTGAGCTTTTGATGTCTTACCTATGAGGTCTTTGCTAAAATCTATGTAAAAGAAGATTTTATATGAAGACTGTATTTCTCTCAAGAGTTGCATATCTTTCATCATTACATTCAAGGCTTTAACACACATTTAGAAAACTGAATATATATATTTTAGAATGGCTGAAATTGCATGGTTTCATGGTAATACCATTTGTCCAGCATATTTATTGAAAACATTATACTTTTCCCATTGAATAATTTTAGCACATTTGTGGAAAATAATGCGATCATTTATGTGATTCGTTTTTCTGGGCTCCACATGCTGTTCAGTTAGTCCCTTTCTCTTTTTGTCACTACCTCACTCTTCATTACTGTCACTTCACAGGTGATTTTAAAATCAGAAACTCTAAGTTGTCCCATGCTGGGCAATCTAAAGGTTGCTTTCATGCTTGGGGTCCCTGACTTTGACCCCTGTCCCAGAACATGTCCTGGTGCACTCAGAGTGCTGGGTTCAGTTCTTTCCCAAAGCACAGGACACTTTGAGTCCAGACTCTGTGTCTGTGAGTGAGTGGCTGGACTCCTGAGATAAGGGGCAGAGACCTTGCCTAAGCCAAACGCTCACACTGGGTGAGCAGAAGTGGGGAATGGCAGGAGGGTAGTGATGTGTCCATGACAGAAGTTATCTTCTAAGGGTGACAGCATCCATGTGGGAGCACTCTCTGAGGGAGCTTTGGAGCAGAGCTCTGGGTCAGAGCAGAGGTAGATGAGCCTGCAGTGCATGTTCTGAAACATCCATTCACATTTCATAATGTGATGCTCAATCCACTTCTCATTGTTAATCTTAACAAACTAATAGTTTATCTTGTCATAGCATTCTTAATAAATCAGTTTCATCAGATTAACTCAGGTCCCCTCATGGGGAAAACATAAATTGGAATTTTCTCTGTATTGGTATAGGGCTTCTATTTTTCTAGCTTAATGCCTAATTCATGTGTCTAATATTTCTCCTGAAAATTAAGATTTATATGGTGTATTTGTATTCATCACTTTAATACATAAAATATTAACATATAGCAAGCAACGTAGAAGGGATGTCAATGTGTGGATTTAAATAGCAGATTGTAAAATTTGAAAAAATAATTTACTCACTTTCAAAAATCTACCAGAAATACAGATATTTTTCTCAGGTAATATATAGATGAGTAGTGTCTTAAGGTATTTCTCTTAAAGTCTTATAATTTTATTAGAAGTTCAAAGCATTGTTTTATTTTCTTTCAGAGCCTATAAATATGAGTATATTTCATATCACATCATGATATATATTAAAAGTATGCATTCAAAACATTTTCCAAATTACTTTTTTCATCAATTAGTGTCTTAGAATACATGTTTCTTCCTCAAAATGTAGACATATAGCATTTATATTCTTTCAAAAACAAGTAATAACTACACTCTGGGCATGAAATATGAACATAAAGAGTTCAAGCATCTTTCTTACCTCATTTTTATTTGTGGTACTGGGGATTGAACCCAGGACCTTGTGTATGCTCAGCAAGTGCCCTGAAACTGAGCTACTACCTCAGCCCCCTACCTAATTTTTATGATGAAAATTACTTTTGAGCATGTTTTTCATGGCCTTCAGAATGTCTTTATTCCTGAAGCTGTAGATGACAGGGTTGAGGGTGGGTGTGAGAATTGTGTAGAATATGGAGTGGAACTTATCCTGGCCTAGAGTGTGGTAGGATTTAGGTCTCATGTATGTGAAAATAAGCAGCCCATAGTACATGACAACCACAATCATGTGGAAGGAACAAGTGGAAAAGGATTTTTCTTGTCCTCTGAGGATTTTGTTTGTAAGACTGTATGTAGAATTTTGACATAAGATACAGAGATCATGGAGAAAGGGGTAAAGAGGAAAATAACAGCACTAACATCAACCCCTCATTCGTAGTGTGATGTGTCCACAGAGGGCACCCTAAGCAAGGCAGGGATCTCAAAGAAATAGTGATCGATCACCCTAGACTCACAGAAGGGAAAGTGGAGCACATAGGCTGTGTGGACTATGGAGTTCTGGGTCCCCACCAGCCAGGACCCTGCAGCCAGGAGCACGCTGACACTGTCACTCATGAGCATGGCATAGTGCAGGGGGTGGCAGATGGCCACATAGCAATCATAGGACATGGCAGACAGGAAAAGGTACTCATCACCTAGCAGGATGACAGACAGGAAGTTCTGGAATCCTCAGCCTGCAGAGGAGATAGTTCTGGTGCCAGACAGGAAGTTGGTGATCACTTTGGGGATGATGTTGGAGATGTGCAAGATGTCCATGAAGGAGAGGGGGCTGAGCAAGAAGTACATTGGGGAGTGGAGGTGGGAGTCCCTGCAGATGAGGAGTATCAGGAGGGCATCAGGATGAAAATGCTGTACAGAGAGGAGAAGAAGACCAGGCTGGTGTGAGAGAAAGAGAACAATCCCAGAAAAATGAAATCCCTGCTGGAAGTCTGATTCTCAGGGATCATCTTGAATGCTCTACTTTAACCATAAAAAATAATAATAACAAATTAATTAGTTAGTTAAACAAGTGCCTGGCTGCTTAATTAAATTGTAATGATGAAAGTAATTAAGTGGCAATCACCTTTACATTTGTCTACATAATACTTTGAAAGTTGGTTATGCATCTCTCCTGATCAACACCAAGGGCCTCTCAACCAGTGTTGTCAGTGTGGTGCTCTAAAAGGTGGACAACTCCCTTTCTAAATCCAATGGTAACACTGATATGTTGGCTGTGTTCATGATTCTGTGCTAAGTCTCAGTTGTAGCTAATTCCATGGGCTTCACTCTGGTGCCCCCTGTCAGGGGCCCTGGCCCAGTCTCCCTTGTGAACTCTCATTGCTTCCCCTCAGTCCCTGACTCTCCTGGTCCAACTTATGCTGGTTATTCTCCATATTTTCATGCCCAGCTCTGTCCCACCTGGAGAAGTGCACAGTAAACTATGTGTTGTGGGTGTTGCCCTGATGTGCTCCTGCTCTCTGCTGTGGGTGAAATTCTGTGGGAGACACTGCCTGGGGCACAGCCAGCCCAGCCTTGTCTGTCTCTCTCAGGAGTGCAATGTATGAGCTGGGGAACATGCTTATCTTATTGTGTTTTCACTCATACAATACTTTTAGAAAGTAAAGTACATTATTTCTAAGACTCCCAATATGAATAAGAAGTAAAATAACACAATTTAGCTTAGCCTGTGTATGCAATTTGAAACATCAGTCATACTTTATCAGAGAAAATCAAAGGCTTGAGTCAGTCACAACCAATAATCCATCTTTAGAAATATATTTTAGTTATGCCTGTTTTATGATTTTAAAAATTGGATCATTTTTAATATTTTTATATATGGCAACACAGTGTGAAAACTGCAATGACAAATTACAAATGAACTATTTGGCTCATAATCAATTAATTCAAAGGATGCAACTGTTTTATACCTCAAGACAAAACACTTGATCTTATTGATGGAAATCCTTTTGACGTACACATTTAATTGGTAACCAACATGCTCTGGCCTGGTTTCTGTGCAAATGTTCCACCAAATTCACTCCTGACTTGAAATAATTCTCTTCTTATAAACATGGTCATATCACAATATCTCCTCCAAAGAGAAATAAATTCTATGGTACCTTTTACTCTCCAGTGATCCTACCCTCAATTTTTAATCATTTGTTTTGTTCTTAGTCAAGATTTATGAAGTGCCCTATGTATCCACTAATTTTAACTTGCTGAGACTTAAAATATTTTCCTTTCTCTTCTGAAGTATTCATTACACAAATGAATAAAACAATCTATCTTTTACATTTTGATGGAAGATTCATGTAACTGCACATTCATGTGCTCAACATTTCTTATTTGGTCCTACAATATTTCCTGACTTTATAATTTTGACTGTAACATATGAAAAGACAAAAATAACACTGTCAATTACTCTCTGAAAAAATTATTGTGACTTATTGTAATTATTATTGTAATTATTATTATTGTAAAATTATTATAATTATTCCAATTATATTGGAAACCTGGAAAATATTAATTCTGATAATTTCAGTTATATTTTGTACTATGGGAAAGTGACAATTTATATTTAAAAATTATTAAAAATATAAACTATTGCCAGCCATTTATCTCAGTGGTTCTCATGCCTGCCACAAAAGTGCAAGGTCCCAAGTTGATTCCTGATACCAAAATAAAATTACAAGCTATTAATATTAATGACCCATTTGTCATCAATACTGCTAAGTTCTATGAGAAAATTTCAAATGGTGATATTTCCTGGGATGGTGACCAACAGATGAAAACTAGGTGGCTGCTGCTCATAGTTCTCTGACCTACATAGGAACTGCTTGGTAGAGGCAGGTATTGAACACTGAATTACCCTAAATGTAGATTTCATACAATAGTGGACTTTATGCCATACTATGGAGGGGGTACAGTAAATATATAATGCTCTGCCTCCCCTAGGATTGAGTTTTCTATTTTCTCATGTAATTATATTAAGAAAATAGCAAAATAAGCAATTTATTTCCTAATATTTAAAGAGAGGAATAAGTCCTCAAATTTGGTAAACTGCAGCATTCTGGAATGAATTGATCTGAAATCAATTTATATTATATCAAGTACCTCATAATGTTTTAGAAATTAAAAGACAGAGAATTGGGCCAGGGATTTAGCTCAGTGGTTCCACTGCCTGCTTTCCAAGTGCCAGGTTCCAAGTTCAATGCCAAGAACCACAAACACAAAAAACAGACAGAGGGTTAATAACATAACAGCCATACACACACACACACACACACACACACACACACACACACACACACACACACACCCCAGAACCTGGTACTGGCATGTTCTCAGAGACAATGACTAAAATTTTTTCAATTATTACTATATTATCATGTATATTATTACAGTGTGATTATGATAGGTATTCTTTTTATATTCTTTAGATAAACATTTGAGCTATTATTGCTAACTAGGAGAGAGAGGTTGAGGAGATATGATAGAATATAAGTGAATAAAATGGAATGGAATACACTTCCGTGGGTCAGAATTATGTAATGGACTCACAACCTGCTAAGATCCATTGTTTGTGGATCTCTCTGAAGGGCAGAGGACATGATGTATCTTGGGAGAAGGTGTAGTTAGGTTTCTCTCTCACATCCACACAGCTGTGTGAGAGGGCAGAGCCCTGCTCCTCCTGCTGGAGGTGGCCACCCCATCTGCTCACACTTTCACATTTACCAGCCACTGACAGTTGTAATTAAGTATTCTGCCCCTGTGACTCTTTGGAGTACTCCATGTCATCCAAAAACTCATGGTATATTGCATCATCCCAGAGAAAAACTAGGGATTTAGCCCAATGTCCCTGAAACTCCCTTATGTCTTCTAAAGTTGCTTGTCAAGTTGAAGGAACACTCTAAGGGACTGGAGCTGGAATGGGGCATCTGCACCAGTGTTTCCTGACTTCCCTCAGCCAGGGGACTAGCAGGCTCACTCCATTTGTGGGAAGACTCTTCCTGTCCCTTGCACTGCTGGACATGTGAGAGGACACACAAACCAGTAATGCCAGTGATGGTTACTTTAATCTGCAGCAGCCTCCCTGTGGGTCCAGCTATGGGACAGGGCACAGCCATCCAGGGCTCCATGGCATTTCCTGAATTCTCCAACAGTTTCCCTGTACAGCCCCTGCCTTTGGCAACTATTAGTCCAACCAGCTCCAGTGGACATGCTGTGTGCCTGGGCATTCCTGTCCTGTCCACCCTGCCACCACTGGGCCCCATCCTTTCCTGCTAGCCCTTCAATAGAATGTCTCCCTCACAGGATACTGGGAATTTTTCTCCCATCTCCCTGTAACCTGCCCAGGACAGCAGGACTGTGGGCTGGACACATGCTGTCATCATCTGCAGTATGACTGACTGCTGTCTCAGGGTGAGGTCACTGCATCCCAGTGAGCTGCATTTGCCCAGTCAGTGGTGAGTGTCATTACCACAAGCAGCAGCTCAGACCTGAAATAAAATCCTCTGTGCCCCTAACTTGCATGTAAGGTAATCTCCATATTTCTTCTCCATAAGCTCCTCTCCCAAGTTTCCCCTCCCTGGCCAGTCCATGTGGTCCTAATGGCTGGAAACATACCTCCGCCTTCCCTGTCACTCACACAGTGCCCAAGTGGCCTTATCCCTCCAGCATCAAACCTTATCATTCTCAACATTCTGCATATGCAGGACAGAGACACCTCTGAACTCTGGACAACTGAACGTGGTGTGGTGGGAACTGCAGTCACAGACCTTCTTCCTGCCTCACCATTCCTATTCAGTGCAGGGCCAAGACAATGCAGGGTCCAGCAATGAATGGTTCTGTGCTGTCCCACAGGGAGCAGCCCCCAGAGACTCCACTCAGATGGCTGAGCCACCAGGCCATTTCTTGCTGACCATGGGGATCCAGAGCCCTCTGGGACTGTCACATCAGCCTTGTCTCCAATGCAGGGCTTAAAAATGACCTCTCATTTACTGATTGAAATAAATTTTGCAACTCATATTTGGCATTTATAACATGGTTCTCTAGGATATAAGTTGATGGGAAAATGGCTAGCACAGACATAGACATGGTTTGTGAATAAAAAAAGTATAATTATTAAACAAAGGTGATTCATACAATATAGTTTTATCAACTGTAGCCCTATTTTGTACATTATTCTCTAAACATGTATATCTCTGTGTTGAAAAATTTCCTACTTAATAATTGTATCATACTGAAGACAGAACCAACTACTCTATGATTATGCACTGGGAATTTTAAAAGTCTGTCCTTTGAAGGAAGAAGAAGATAGCAAAGATGCAGCACTTTGGAGAAGTCTGGGGGATGTGCAATGTGGTGATTAGCAAGATATTCAACTTTTCTTTCTGTGCTTTTGCCTAGAAGACAAAAGTGCAGCAATGAGATAGTAAACCAAATAAGCATTAAAATAGTGATGATTAATTTGCTGTTTTCAGTGAAAGCCAGAGAGAATAAGATGAACTCAATCTAGAGTTAGCAGACATGAGGACATACAGCATTACAGAAAAAAGATATGTCTGCTGACATGTGCAGCACCTGCTGCCCACCATGCATTATAACTCAACACACTCAGACTCTAGGCTTCTGTGTGTGGAGTTTATGCAATGCACATGCAGGCTAGAAGATGGAAAGATCCCATGAACTCCTCTTCCTGGACACAACCTGAGAATAACTGCATTGTCAGGGTGGGGAAGGTAAGGCCTATGCAAATGGTTATGTGGGGAAGGGTTACTGAGTCACTAGCAGTGGGAAGAGGTTTGGGACACTGGAACCTGTCACAGAAGATGGGCGTGTTGATTGCGAATACATGGTCAAATACACACCTGAGTTCATAAGAGCAGAAGATACTCAGGACATCTAACTGCAAAGCAAACTGTGTATCAATAGACAAGTCTGTAAATATAATATTGTATATGTTTACAGAAATATGAATCAAACTTAAAAGAAGAGTCACTAGGGTGACTATATCTGACTGTACTCTTCCCTGTATAGAAAATGTAAATTTTAATTATTGTCATGCTAGGGCACTGCATATTATAAGTGGTAAGAATAGCATGACTTATTGCAAGTTATCTATGAAATAATGCATGATGAGATCTGAGTGTATATTAGATAGAAATTGAAAATGCAGCCAGGATAAGAATTCATATTTCACATAGAAAGTCTGTGTGAGTGAGTCTTGAAACATGATGCGTTGGAGTTCTCATAAATTTAGTGGAAGTTAGTTAGAAGCCTTGGATCAGCTCTTACCACAATTACATCATAATTAGTACCTGAGAAGGGAGAGTACAGTTTTAGAGGTTTACATTCACAAAAATAACATATGTATTACTTATTGTCAGCAAAGTTCTCAACAACACATTTATTTTGAAAGCAAGAAAAGAAGCTTTAATTGTCTTGCCAGGTAAACATAGTGAATATCCTGGAGTTACAAGATATGACAAGAAGAGAAAACCCAAAGTAGAGGACTATTCTCATTCATTTTTTAGCCAGGGGAATACAATTGAGCATATTTTTCATGGCCTTCAGAACATCTTTATTCCTGAAGCTGTAGATGATAGGGTTGAGGGTGGGTGTGAGGATGGTGTAGAATATGGCCAGGAACTTATCCTGGCCTGGAGTGTGGTAGGATTTGGGTCTCATGTATGTGAAAATAAAGGGCCCATAGTACATGATGACCACAACCATGTGGAAGGAACAGGTGGAAAAGGACTTTTTCCTGGCCTCTGAGGATTTTGTTTGCAAGACTGTATGTAGAATTTTGACATAAGATACAGAGATCATGGAGAAAGGGATCAACAGGAAAATAATGCCGCTTACATAAATTCCTTGTTCATACTGTGACGTGTCCACACATGACAACTTCAGCATGGCAGGAACTTCACAGAAGAAGTGATCAATTGTCCTGGAGTGACAGAAGGGAAAGTGGAGCACATAGGCTGTGTGGACTATGGAGTTCAGGGTCCCCACTAGCCAGGACCCCATGGCCAGGAGCACACTGACACTGTCACTCATGAGCATGACATAGTGCAGAGGGTGGCAGATGGCCACATAGCGATCATAGGACATGGCAGCCAGGAGAAGGCACTCACCACCTAGCAGGATGAGGGACAGGAAGACCTGGAATCCACAGCCTGCAAAGGAGATAGTTCTGGTGCCAGACAGGAAGTTGGTGATCACTTTGGGGATGATGTTGGAGATGTGCAAGATGTCCATGAAGGAGAGGTGGCTGAGCAGGAAGTACATTGGGGAGTGGAGGTGGAAGTCCCTGTGGATGAGGAGGATCAGGAGGGTGTTTTCTGTGACAGTCAGGATGAAAACGATGAACAGAGAGGAGAAGAAGACCAGGCTGGTGTGGGAGGAAGAGAACAGTCCCAGAAGAATGAAATCCCTGCTGGAAGTCTGATTCTCAGGAATCATTTTGCATTTCCTTGTTTTAGCTAAAGAGAAAATGTAAAGATGAAAAAAATAGATAAATCCCACACTCGTTCCCATGAAATGAAATTAAGACATGTAACAAGTAACAAAATGAGAATTTCTGAAGTATTTTACATCAACATCAAATGTCTATCAGATAGTCTTATGCATGCTAATCTTTAGAGGATGGGCAGTTGTCTGTGTCCATCACCTGGGGGGAGCTAGCAGGTGAATCTGCCCTTGGCTCTACATTGAGCCTCAAGGTCATAGTGAATTCTGTGAACTTTGCTCCAGTTTTTTCTCAGGTGTGGCCTATAGTGGGCCCACACTGAACACCTTTGATAGACTTGAGCCCTGACTTTCCTGGTCCTCTTAACTTGCTCCATTTCACATTTTGCCTGCCCCTCCCCATTTTCCATCATATTAAATAATAAATAGGAGTTGGGTATATTCCTACTGTCATTCACTCCACCTGCATTTGTAGAATATCCTTGCCCTATTCACTGGTGGAACCCAAATGCCTAGAGCATTGCTGGTTCATAAGAGTTGTTCAGTATTACCTGTGGAATTAATGAGCAGAATGAGTTGATCATACTAAGGAAGATTTTCTCTTGAGCCTGTGGACCAGAAGGTAGTACTACTCTCTGCATGCTCTGGTCCTACTATAAAAAGTCAATAAATTTTTTCCTTATTCATTCATCCATTGCAGCACATATATACACTGCATTCAAGATGTAGGAATTATAAATTGTGTGCTATAAACCTAGATATGCATGTATGCCAGTATGATGATTTTAACTCTTTTGAGAAGTCACCGAGAAGGGAAAATAACTGGGCCAAATGGAACTTCTATTTTTAGTATTTTGCAGAATCACTACATTGATCTTCATAGTGGTTGTACTATTGTACATTCCCACCAACAAGTAGGAGAGTTCCTTTCAAATAAAAATTACCTGGAGGCATTCAAATGTAAGTGGATGCAAATAAAGGACATAATATTAAATGAAAAAAGTCAGACACATAAGCTTAAATATCTGTGGTTTTTCTTACATGACAAAAAAAATATATATAGAAAGAGAGAAAGAGAGCAAAATAGAAGACAGATAAATAGGAAGTAGAAAGAAGTTCAAATGATTCTCCAAATTATCTATTCCATCTTATAAAAAATATTTTATATGCCAATTTATTTCATTTTTATTAGTTTCTTTTAATTTACCAAAAAGAAAGGTTTTTATTTTGTCTGTTATTTTTTGTGAGACAGAATCTTGTCTGTCTTATATTCTAAAGAACTAATTTGAAGATTACGATACACACAGTGTATTACCTATTGTTTTCTTCTTATTTTGCTATGAAGTTTTGTTTTGTTTTATTTTCTTCATAAAATAAATTTTTAAAAAGTAAGTAAATATATATTGACAAGAAGGAGTTTAATTTTCTAAATAAAATTTTCAAATCTAAACTTTTAGAAACTGAAATGTAGGAATTCTAAGAAATTGAAAATGATGTGATAAAATGTCATAAAAATGCTTAGATTAAATAAACATGCTTATATATAAGAAATCATGTATATTTGATCAAAATAACACTACATCTTTAAGAAATTATTTTAATTTTTTTCTTTCTATCTTATAGAAATTGAGCTATACTGCATTAAGCTTTTTTGTGGGGATTCTTAAGTCTACATGTTACTAATACTCATATAGTGGTGCCTTAAATGTTTACACACCCTCTGTGTCTATGATGTCTGCCTTTATACACATATATTTTTTTTCATGCATGCATGTATTCACAGATAAATTATCACATGTAAAATATACTAGAGTTCTGTCCTTCAATATCTGCTCTGATCATCAAAATTAACAAAAAATATTGGACACCTTTTTAGCAATAATTCACAAATTTGGCTATAATAAATTTCAATTTCACTTTTTGGGAAATTAATCTGCAGATGATGTTACTGAAATATATAAGTGCCTTGTAGTTCGTTGTATTTTGGGTGTGTAGACGTGATTCTTCACTGTGAAGCTCAGTCCTATTTTGTCCTGCATGTTAGCTGTGGTTTTCTCTGGGCTTCAGAGTCTGGAGAGCAGCACCTGAGGTGCAGAGTTATGCAAGTGCACCACATCTGGCCCACAGCTATGGGCCATGTGATCATAGACACAGATGGAGAGTTAGGGGTATGGTGCCTCATGTAACCTGGTGAACTTAAGTGAATTTTCAAAATTAATGGAAATGACTGTCAAGTCTAATTCAATAATATTTTACTCAAAGTTGTTAGCTTTCCCTTGCACACTGGAACTATGTTATCATTCTGTTTTTTCTTTTTTAATAAATTATTTACTTTATTGCAGTCATTGCAGGTCCTTTAGTAATGAATTCCCAATTTTTACAGAATCCCTGGCCCATAGTATGTATCATTAAATGCTTATTATAAGAACACTTCATTTATTCTTATGGGCACAGGTATACCAGCAATTCAAGTATTCATCAATTCTTTCATTTGAGGCCAATTAGAGAATATGGTTTCCCATAATTTTGATTTAACATTTTAAAGAATCCTTTGAATGCATGGTTTTTCAGAAGTTCTTATAGTTTCAAAGAGTCTCTCCATGTCTTTATATTTAAGTAAAGTTTCAGAATTTGGAAGAAACACTCGGTTCAGTCTAAGATGATTCCAGCACACATTATTATCCATGTAAACTGTTTATTTGAACTTAAAATACCCATTTTATTTTAGGGAAACAAGCTTCTGATGGTGGAGTAAGAATTATACATCAGAGAACAACAATGCACTGTTTTCAAAAGTAAATTTGAGTCAATATCACACCAATGCCTAGGGTTAGACTCCTATTTTTACATCTATTATATCAAATTCCAAGTGGACTACTTTAAACAAAGCCATGACTTTATTCCACACTATTATGGCAACTCAGTGTTTGAACTCTGTTTCTTGTGTTATGTTGCAATGTACCTGAAAGAACTACAGTACCATCACCAAGTTTTTCAAATCAGTTGGTCACAAGGCAGTAAGTACGATACTTGAAATTTTTATGAAAGATCTTACAATATTGTAAAGCAACATTACATTGACAAGTGTAGTTCATTTCATACTAAGAAAGTTTAATACAATGAAACTGAGTTGAATACAATCATTTTGTCTATGTGTATATTATGTCTTTCAAATGACTGTATGTGATTAAATATTAGTGCATGTGTATGAGAGACAGAGACAGACAGAGAGACAGAGACAGAGGGAGCAAAGATGGAGGGAAGTTTTGACTTAGGCTCTCTCATTACTTAGTAATCAGTCCTACAGGTTTGCTCAGGCAGCCTCATTGTTTCTCACCATTTGATCCCCATAGATGAAATGACACAGGATGTAATGTATCTGTTCCACCTAGGGAATCAAACTGTCCCTGGCTAAGGCGGTGCAACTGCTGCATTAACCATCAGGCCCACTTTGAATCAAGATGTAGCTGTAGACACAGCCACACACTCACCTCCTAGTGCACCCCTTAACCATGGCCTGCATACACGCCAACTCTGTCAATCATTTGGTAGTTATGTGAGTGCTTAAAACATATTATGTATTTATTAACTTAGTCATAATTACACAATTTTACAAGGAGTGTCTCCTCCTATGGATAAATCATACAAAATATGCTTTTAGTAAGGGGCCCTTGTTCACTAATATCATTTCAACTGCACACTAAATGTATTTATGTACTCTTCTCTGATCATAGTACAATTTCTTTAAAAACTTTTAACTGTAAGACAAGAAAAAGATAAAACAGCATAAAATTGACTTTTGTAAATGATTTGCTTCAAAAATGGTGAACATGAGACTACTGGAGAATAGTACATTTACCTGAATATTTTATATTATATAAGAATGTACTTTTACTTTCTGAGTTTTCAATAGACCTTTGATATCAGTGAATTACATGGTATAACCATTATAAGTTCTGTCATAAAATTTCAATTATTAGACTTATTGTGCTAGTCAGAAAATGACCAAAAAAAGCTATTTTTACTAGCAATCCTTTTAGCAGCACTGCAAAATAATGAGAGAAGTAGAAATCATACACAGAATGGACATTATATGTGTGGAATAAGGTCCTTATTTTTAAGTAATTGATATGGAATATTGTATAATAGATATGATCAGTGTCTAGGCTAGGAATTGGTGAATTATTCCCTCAAAATCTATGTTTAAAAATTAAAAATTATCTATTTCTTAGTTCTTCTATAAAAGATAAATAAACACTTTTTATACAACACTATACACAGAAAACATATTCTCTGTCTCCTCTGTACACAAAATAACAATCAATAACAAATTATACCTGAAAAGAATTTCTACTAAGGAATGACAAATAGTCTTCCATTGGACCAAGGTGACAGCAGACTGCCTGAGGGCTGCTCTCTGATCAGACAGATGTAGAACTGTGTAATACAGAGAGCCAAGACTCACATACAGTGAGCGCTCAGAACAGAGCTCCACAGCACCTGCTGGTGCTGTTAGCCTTTCCTCAGCTGCCCTGCTTGGCTTCATATCTCTGAATTTCAGAACATGGAGTTAAGCCTTTGTGTACCAAAGAGAAGAGGAAGGAGAGGAGGAAGGAGGAAAGAATAGAGGAAGACTGGGAAATGAGTCTCAGGCTAGGACCAAATAAAACCAAGTAATGCAAAGTGTAACTCAGGGGGTGAACTGGAAATACCTTCAGCAGGATTTCAGCAACAGGGGGCCTCAGAGCTCCCTTGAACTTTCTGATGCCCCAGCTGCTGTGATCTGGCACCTAGGGCTCCTAGAATAGCAGCACTCAGCCCCACATAGCTGCCCTGGCCTCTCTGCCCACGGAGACCTCTCCAGCAGGCTCCATGCAGAACAGACTCTGGCTGTGTCCACACTGTCCTACCAGGGACCAGAGCTTCAGATGTCTGCACCCTGAGCCCCTTCGCTGCTTCCCTGAGAGTCCCCAGGGGTGGTTGAGCCTCAGGGGACCTGTACTGAGACCAAGGCTGGGACAGGAGGCTGATGGCCTAGGGAGCAGCAGGGGAAGGAGGAGGGTGGTGCCACCTGCTGAAGTCCCCTGGGCTGTGGCCTCTGGGGACAGCACAGCCACCTTTACCTAGGGCAGAAGGAACAGAGTGACCTGGGGTGTCCTGAGAAGAGGCCAGAAGGAGCTGCTTCTGCCTGAGGCACTGGGGCCACACAGCAGACTGGTTGTTTCAGGTGAGGAGACTGAGTCTGGCACAGTCTTGGCTGAGAGATTAAGCTCAGGAAGAAGCATCTGTTGTCCCCACAGAAATAAATAAATAAATAAAACCACTTCCCTGAACACTTCTGCCCCATGTCCTCCTCCTCCATTTATTTTTATTAAACTTTGTTTTTGTGGGTGGGTCTCAAACTTCTGTGAAAGAATTTTGGTCAAGTTGTTTCTGTGAAAAAGTGTTGATTTAAAAAACTAATAATTCAAAACTGCCACACACAAACAAACCCAAACAGTCCACAAAGCATTTTCCTTTCCTTCTGAAGGTTTTAGGGTGCAGTGTCATCATTAACCAGTCTCTAACTATTAAAGTTAAATTGGCAATTGGAGACACAGCTCTGAGTCCACTGTTCAGCCTACAATGAAGCCTGGGGTGGCAGGACAGGGATAATATTCCTTTAGCCTTCGGAGCTCTCTGGGCAGACCTTGTGACCTGGCCAGCCCCCCTAACCTTCTTGTCCCCTGCTTTGATGACACCACAGCAACTCTCTGTCTCATATCATGAACAGCAAAATGACCCAGAGGAGGAGAGTCAGAGAAGCTCTGGAAACACACTGGCTGGCCTGGAACCCTGTCAATGACAGCAGCTTCACCAGATTTTAAGAATTTGAGCCCTTCTTCCATCTTCTTACCAGACTTGTGTTCAATCTTTTCTCTCAGTTAAGCAAACTTTCAAGTGATGTGAGCTGTGGCAATCCAGCACAGGCACAGCCAGTACTGACCTGGCCTGGATGGCTCAGGAAAATCCCCCAGCAGGGAAACCAGCTGCTTCCATGGCTGGGTCATTTTTGCTGTCACCAGCTATGATGCTGCCATGAACATCACAGATACATTGTTGATGCTGGAGCCCTCACTGTCCCCAGGAAGAGCTTCAAGCAATGCTTCATGGTACATTTCAACAGACTTTACTTCAGCTGTGACATTTACTGGAGCAGAGGTGACCACCATGCCAGGTTTGAGAACACCAGTCTCCACTCAGTCCACAGGGACAACACTGATACCACCAATGTTGTGGGCTTCCTGGAGGGGCAGCTTCAGAGGCCTATCAGTTGGGTGACTGTGGCAGGATGCAGTCCTAGGCTTCAAGCAGTGTGATTCCATTTTACATTTGCCATCTTTATGAATGACCTTCCACCCCATGAACCAAGACATGTTAGCACTTGGCTCCAGCATGCTGTCACCATTCCAACCAGAAATTGGTACAAAAGCTACTGGGTCAGGGTGGTAACCAATTTTCAAAATAATTAAAAGCATGTCTAGAAACCATTCATTGTCCACCTCCCCCTGACATGGACCAGGTGCCTAGCATTGCAATGTTCTGCATGTAGGAATGGACAATTTGGGAGAGTCAGGATGAGTCCCAGGATGAGTCACACGGCAGTGAGACTCAGCTGCATTTCCAAAGTAACTGAGGACTGCAGCACTGTCTTCTGTCTGTGCTTCCTGACAGTGTCTCCTCCAGACCCTTCTCCTTCTTCTATCATAGGAGAGTGGGAACAGTTCCCCCAAAACGCTGTGAAGAAAGGGAAACCTTGGGAAACAGGGCTCAGAGAAGCTTCAAATATAGTAGAAGTAAATGAATGAAAATATTCATCTCCAAATATGATATTTTTAATTTATTTGCTTGTCTTTAGAATGTTAATAAATACATATTTATAAAAGATATAAAAGGAACAAATAGTCATCATTGTTTTGTAAAATCAACAGTCTCTTAACAGTGTCAAGTTGGTTGATTAAAAGTTGTACTTGTTCAATAATTTGCTAACAAAAGGTAAGAAATGTTCCCTGAACATCTGAGCCTCTATTTTTTTTTAAATCATTTAATATTTCAGCCAAAAATATATCTTGTTTGAAAAGATTTCACATATTCAGGGGCATTATTTCCCAATGCAATACCATTATATTTTATAAATCATAGCTAAGATGTACACACTGATACTCTCGAACCGAATGGAGAAGTTGGGAGAGACATTTCATACATAATCATGGTAGTAAAAATAACTAAAGTTGGGGGCTTCTGAGCCACCATCCCACTGCTCCTGGTCCAGAGGAAGGGGCTTCCTGGCCACCATCCCTCCTGCAACTCCCAACCCAGAGGAAGGGGCTTCCAAGCCACCATACATCCCACCACTCCCTGCCCAGAGGTAGGGGCTTCTGAGCTGCAGTCCTACTGCTCCTGGTCCAGAGGAAGGAGCATCCTGGCCACCAACCCTCCTGCCACTCCCAGCTCAGAGAAAAAGGCTTTGGGGGCCACCATCCATCCTGCCACTCCTGTCCCAGTGGTAGGGGTTTCTGAGCCATGGTACCACTGCTCCTGGTACAGAGGAAGGGGCTTCCTGGCCACCAGCCCTACCACCACTCCCGGCCACTGTCCCACCTCTCCCAGCTCAGAGGAGGTGAGCCACATGAACACCAACAGCACTCCCCCATCACCCCAGTCAAAATAAGAAAACACATAAATAAGTATCAAAACCAGAATTCCAGATCACCTCCAGCAAACCCAAAGGGAAATGAGATGGAGCACTCTGATACTCAACCTGCTGGACCCACTGAACTGGTAACAAAAGAGGATCTGGAAAAAATGAAATCAGAAATAATTTCTCAGATAACAGGAGAAATTGTGTCCCTAGTGCAAGACATGATTAACAAATCTAGAGAGGAGTTGAGGAACGTGATGGAGTCTCAACATAGGGAACAAATGAAATCCATAAAACAGATGCAAATAGACTTCCAGGAGATGAAAACTCCATTGAAAGTCTACACAGCAAAATGAGCCAATGTGAGGACAGAATTTCAGATATAGAAGATAAGATTGCAATTAAAGACCAGGAAAAAAATTGCTTCAAAATTATAAGGGAACACAAGAAATCAATCCAGCAGCTGCTAGACCATGTAAAGAAGAATAACATAAGACTGACTAGAGTCAATGAAGAAACAGGAGAAAGTGGAGATGACATAAAAAAACCCTTCAGAGAAGTAATGGCAGAAAACTTCCCAAGCTGGGGAAAAGAACTTGCCATACAGATAAGTGAGGCATATAGGACTCCAAATAGCCTTGATTAAAAAGAAATCTACACATAGGCATATAATTGATAAGATTCCAGAAACTCAACAGAAGAACAAAGTTCTACAAGCAGTTAGAGAAAAGAAACAAATCACATACAAAGGAAAGCCCATCAGAATCACAGCAGACTTCTCAACACAATTCATCAAGGCAAGAAGAGCTTGGAGTGACATATTCCAAGCCCTGAAAGAAAATGGTCTCTAACCCAGATTGATGTACCCTGAAAAATAATCTTTCAAAATTGATGGAGAAAAAAGATAGTTTCATGACAAAGAGCACCTTAGGAACTTTGTGAATACCAAACCAGCACTCCAAAGAATTTTACACAATATCCTAGGAACAGACATTGAGGATCACAACCCCAGGAAGTAAAGCAGAATGAACCCATCTGGCATGACAAGAAATTAAATGTAAAGGGGGAGAACTCAACAAAAAGAAAAAGTCATGACAATGACAAGTCAATACATTTCAGTTATAAACATCAATGTTAATGGTCTCAATTCACCAATCAAAAGAAATAGACTGGCAGAATGGGTCAAGAAGCAAAATCCAACAATATGCTGCATACAAGAAACACACTTAATTCAAAAGGAAACTCATAGACTGAAAGTTAAAGGGTGGAAAACAATACTCCATGTGACGGGAACTTGATAAAAAGCAGGAGTAGCTATCCTCTTTGGAGATCAAGTAGATTTCGAACCAACACTGATTAAGAGAGACAAAGAAGGACACTACATCCTTGTAAAGGGAAGACTCCAAGAGGAAGAGATGACAATCATAAATATCTATGCACCAAACACTAGTGCGCCCGACTATATAAAATAAATACTAACAGACATGAAGAGTCATATATGCACAAACACAAGTGTAGTGGGGGAACTCAACACCCCACTGTCACAAATAGATAGATCAACTAGACAAAAAATAAGTAACAAAATACTAGAACTCAATCGAACTCTTGAACAAATGAACTTAACAGATGTTTACAGAGTCTTCCAACCCACAAAATCAGAATACACAGTACTTTCAGCTGCACATGGGCCATTCACAAAAATGGACAACATAGTTGCACACAGAAGACGTTTAAGTAAGTGCAAAGGAATTGAAGTTATCCCCTGTATATTATCAGACCATAGTGCAATGAAATTGGAAATCCATAGCAAAAAAAACTGGAAAAATTTCATAAACACATGGAAATTGAACAACACACTTCTGAATAACCAATGGGTGACAGAGGAAATTAAAGAAGAAATCAGACAGTTCCTTCAATTAAATGACAATGACAATACAACATATCGGAATCTATGGGACACAATGAAAGCAGTCTTAGGGAAATTCATAGCAGTGAATATGCATATTAGGAAAACAGAGCAAGACCAATTAAACATCCTGATGCTGAACATCAAGCTTCTAGAAAAAGAAGAGCAGGACAAACCCAAAGCTCATACAAGGGAGGAAATTATAAAGATCAGAGGAGAAATCAATGCAATGGAGACTAAGAGAATGATACAAAAAATCAATGAAGTCAAGAGTTGGTTCTTTGAAAGAATCAACAAAATTGACAAACCCTTAGGCAGCGTTATCAGAAAAAGGAAAGAAAAGGCCCAAATCCATGCAATTAGGAATGAAAAGTGTGAAATTACAACACACCCAGCAGAAATCCAGAGGATCATCAATACCTACTTCAAGAACCTATATGCCAATAAGATGGAAAGCACAGAAGAAATGGACGGATTCCTAGATACATATGAATTACCAAGGTTGAATGAAGAAGACCTAAAAGTTCTAAACAACTCAGTATCAACCAATGAAATTGTAAACATAATAAAAACTTATCAAGTAAGAAAAGCCCGGGCTCTGATGGCTTCACTGCTGAATTTTACAAGACATTTAGAGAGGAACTACTGCCATTACTGTTTAAACTCTTCAATGAAATTGAAAGAAAAGCAATACCCTCAACTTCATTCCTGGAAGCAGGTACCACCTTGATCCTCAAAGCAGAGAAAGACCCAACCCAAAAGGAGAAATATAGGCCCATCTTACTAATGAACATAGATGCAAAAATCCTTAATAAGATACTGGCAAACAGAATGCAGAAGGTCATCAAGAAGATCATGCACCCTGATCAAGTGTGATTCATCCCAGTTATGCAGGGATGGTTCACCATATGCAAATCAATCAATGTAATGCACTATATCAACAGAGCCAAGGATAAAAACCATATGATTATCACCATAGATGCAGAGAAAGCATTTGACAAAATCCAACATGCATTTATGATAAAAACCCTAAAAAATTGGAATAGATGTTCTCTGCCTTAAACTTATAAGAGCCATCTATGAAAAACCAACAGCTGATAACTTGCTAAAGGGTCAAAAACTGAAATCCTTCACACTACAATGAGGAACAAGACAAGGATGTCCACTATCACCACTCTTGTTCAATATAATTTTGGAAACATTAGTCACAGCAATTAGACAAGAGAAAGAAATAAAAGGAATAAAGATAGGAAATGAAGAAGTCTAATTGTCATTATTTGCAGATGACATGATACTGTATAGAGATGGCTTCAAGAACTCCACCAAAAGTCTTCTAGACTTAATAACCAAATTCAGTCAAGTAGCTGTTTCCAAGGTCAACACACAAAAATCAATAGCTTTCCTCTACACAAATGACAGAGTCAACGAGAGAGAAATAGGGCAAATAATTCCTTTCACAATAGCATCCAAAAAACTGAAATACCTAGGAATCAACCTAATGAAAGAAATCAAGGACCTCTTTTCTGAAAACTATAGCACTCCGAAAACAGAGCTTGAAACGATTTGAGAAAATGGAGAGACATCCCCTGCTTCTGGGTAGGAAGGATCAATATAATGAGAATGACCATACTTCCAAACTTGCTATATAGAGTCAATGCAATTCCAATTGAAATCCCAGCAGCATATTTCACAGACCTTGAGAAAACATTCCCAAAATTTATTTGAAATGGAAAGAAACTCAGAATTGCAAAAACAATTCTAGGTAACAGAGGCATGGCAGGGGGTATCACAATCCCCATCTTGAAACTATACTACAAAGCTACTATGATAAAAACAGCATGGTACTGGCAAAAAACAGACCTGAGGACGACTTTAACAGATTAGAAGATGCAGAATCAATGCCAGACACCCTCAGCCATCTCATGTTCGAAAAAGGAGCCAAACATCCTCACTGGAGGAAAGATCACCTGTTTAATAAATGTTGCTGGAAAAATTGGGTTTCAACTTGCCAAAGATGAAAATGAAACCTATATCTCTCACCATGCAGTAAATTAAAACCAAAATGGATTATAGATCTAAATATTAAAATAAAAATGCTGAACTGGCTGGAACAGAGGTTAGGTAGAACTCTTGAAGACATCAGTGAAGAAAAAAATTTTATGAACAAAATCTCAGTTACCTGTGAAGTAGCACAAACAATCAACAAGTGGGATGTCTTCTCATTAAAAAGCTTCTGCACACCAAGAGAAACCACCAGCAGTGTGAAGAGACAACCTACAAAATCTTCACCTGCATTTCCTCAGTCAAAGGTCTGCTACCTTGAATGTGTAAAGAACTTAAAAAGATCAGACCTCCCAAATTTAAAGACCCAATCTGAAAATGGGCATCTGAAATGAACAAATATTTCTCACACAAAGAAGTAGAAATAGCAAATGAATACATGAATAAATGTTCCACATCACTGGTCATTCAAGAGATGCAAATGAAAACAACACTGAGATTCTACCTCACTCCAGAAAGAATGGCTGCTATCATGAAATCAACCAATAACAAATGCTGGCAGGGCTGTGGGGAAAGAGGAACGCTGCTCCACTGATGGTGGGAGTGTAGACTGGTGCAACCACTATGGAAATCAGTATGGAGATACCTCAAAGAACTAGGACTGGAAATCCCATTTGACCCCGCTATTCCACTGCTGGTGATCTTCCCCAAAGAATTAAAAGAATCATACCACAGTGATATATGTGCACCCATGTTCATAGCAGCACAGTTCGTAATAGCTAAAACTTGGAAACAGCCCAAATGACCATCAACTGGAGACTGGATAAAGAAAATGTGGTTTTTTTACAAAATGGAGTACTACTCAGCCATAAAAAATGAGAAATTAGAGACATTTATAGCTAAGTGGATGCACATTGAGGCAATACTCTTAAGTGAAATAAATAGGACACACCTGTGTAAATACCAAATAGTTTCTCTGGTGTGAGAAACTGAAAGTGTAAATAAGGACAAAATGTATAATAGGTAATGTGAAATAGGAAGAAAAGGGGCAAAGGGGAAGGAAGTGGGAAGGCTAGGGGAAAGGATAGAAGGGAATGGGATTAATATGAGAAAATGGAAAAATAAGAACAAAATCTTTGCAAATAGGGAAGAATGGAGGGGTTGAAGGGAGGGCTGGGCAAGGGTGAAAAATAAGAACCAAGAGAGATTATGTAATGCTGCAAATTTCCAATGATGAATGTCATTATATTGTATACCTAAAATGTATCAATGTTTAGAATGAATAATCTATAATGCAAAATAGGAAGAAAAGGTCCAAAAGTGTAGGGGTAGTGGGAGGGGCAGAGGAAAGAAAAAAAGGGAAAGGAAAAATGATGAGAAATGGAAAAATTGGAAATAAAGTCTTTGCAAACAGGGAAGGGTGGAGGGTGTGAAGGGAGGTCTAGGAATGGGGAAAAAATAAGAACCAAGATGCATCATGTAAAAGTACAAGTTCCCAATGAGAAACGTAAATGTGTTGTATACCTAAAATGTACCAATAAAAGAATTTAACAACAAAAAACGAAAACAAAAACTAAAGTTACCACGTTGAACGACAACAGATTTATGTCAGGATATACATAATCTTGAGAAGTAACCAAAAATATACCGGTATTTGAAAAAACATTAATAGTCTTATTAAAGTCATATATTTTCTATTATTGAGTCAATAGTTGCATTTGCTTTTGAGACATCTAGATTCCATTTTCAAAAATCAAAATATTCACAGAAGAATACATACAAATACGCTATAAGGTAATTTTTAAGTCTTTAATAATTTACTCATAGGGAAAATTCAAATTGAAAGTAACATAAGTTACTAGAAACTCATTAAAATTGGCTTAAATGAAGAGTTTGCTAATATTTGGAACAATTGGAATTTGTGTTCACTCCTGGCTAGAGTCTAAAATTAGATAAACTTGCAAAAAGTTTTACAAAAAGTTCATCATATAGGCACCAAAAGCAATAAACATATCACATAAGAGAGTTTTGTAGGAGCATTAGTCATAACAGTTCCAAAACAAAAGCAGTACAGATGTCCTTCAGCAATATACTGGGCTCACAAACAGTAATACGGCACATTAACACAGGAAATACTGCAAAGAACAAAAAAGTGCAAACTGCTGACAGGCAGGTAAATGTGGGCTATATTGTAAACTTATAATCCTTCTGGAAAAAAACTAACGCAAGAAAGATCTACTGTTGGATTGCATTACAGTGAAACTTTAGAGGAGCCAAACTGAAGAATGTGGATGGAAGTCAGACAGTGGCTGTGTGTTGAGTGTGGGTTTTCACTGGCAAAAGATTGGAAGACCACTCTGAGGAGGTGGAAGTTGTGTCTCTGATGCCATGTGTGGTGTGTGTGTGTGTTTGTGTGTGTGTGTGTGTGTGTGTTCCAAGTGCAGGCACTCATTGATACTGTTAGAAGGAAAAACACATATGGCCATTCAACTGTGTGGAAATTATACCTTCACTTAAAAAGTGACAATAATTAACCCTCAAATATTTAGTTAATTCCTCTAATATTTAGTTAATTTCTAACAGAAATATATCATGGGGAGTTAGATAAAAATTTATATCAGATTTATCATGTACAGTTTTACCAAACCACGAGTTGACATGGTAGTAAAACCATAGTAAATAAATCCAAACCCAATAGATTCTTCCAGACTGCAAAGCAAACATCAAAAACCAGATATATGCATATATGTGTGTATATTTGTGTGTGTGTGTGTGTGTATATATGCTTTAAGTGCTTTCTCTGTTAAAAAAACACAAACACATGCTTTATGCAGATTTTGATGTTTTAACAAATAAAAACACCATCAGTTACTTCTGACGTCATTTCTTAAGTGGCTGAGACACTTCCTCAGGGCTCCCTTGACCTCATTGTTCCTCAGACTATAGATAATGGGGTTTAGCATAGGGGTGAAGATGGTATAGAATGCAGACACGACCTTATCATGTTTAACTAACCTGTAGGATTTGGATCTCATGTAGATGAAAATCGCACCACCATAATAGAGTCCCACCACGGCCAAATGGGAGGAACAGGTGGCAAAGACCCTCTTGCGGGCTTCTGTGGAGCACATGTGCAGGACAGCAGTGAGGATGAGGCTGTAGGACATGAGGATGAGGGACAAGGGGATGAGGAGCATCAGCACGCAGCAGATGTACATGATATACTCAAAGGCAGAGGTGTCACTGCAGGCCAAGCGCACCAGTGTGGGGGTCTCACAGAAGAAATGATTGATCTCATGTCTGTTGCAGAAGGGAAAGCTCAAGGAAAAAGCAGCCTGCATGAGGCCATCCACTGCCCCCAGGAACCAGGACACCAAAGCCATTCTCAGACACAATGGCCAGCTCATAAGGTTGGCATACCGCAGCGGGTGGCACACAGCCACATAGTGGTCATAGGACATGGCTCCTAAGAGAAAGCACTCTGCACCACCAGTTGTCTGGAAGAAGAATATCTTCAGCCCACAGCCCACTGGGGAGATGAACTTCTTTCCAGTCAAGTAGGCAGCTGTCATCTTGGGCACGATGGTGGAGATGAGCACCAAGTCCATGAGGGAAAGCTGGCTCAGCAGGAAGTACATGGGTGTGTGCAGCTGGGGGTCCTCGTGAATCAGGAGAACCATGAGGCCATTGCCAAGGAGTGAGATGACCATAACAGCTACAATTACCCCAAAGAGAATCTGATGGGCTGTAGTGTGGTTGAAGAGGCCCAGGAGGATGAAATCTGCGGTGATGTTCCCATGGTCCATGACTTCAAACAGAGGAGCTGCTCTCAGTGGAAAGAGATGAGGGAGGCTCCCACATTTCAACACTCCATGTGAAGCACAGGTTCCTAGAAAAATGTGATTTTAACAAATGAAATCTATTTTAAATCCTTCATCTGATACTGGCAAAATGTTTTAAGCTGTATATAAAATTACCTGAAAACTGTCCTTATATTTCCAAATTTTAGGTAATAAATACCTAGTAGGTTGAGTGTTGATTAATTAATATAACAAATCCATATTTTGAAAATTTGCTATTAACATTACTTGACACTCACAAAAATTCATGAGAAGGAAAGTATTCACATTGCCATTTACATTTTGTCTTGCATCATATTATTCATTGTTGATAATCTTAGAAGCAGAATAAATGCAATATTTTAGTTATGTGGATGCTATGTACATCACAATGAAACTTACACATCTAGAACATATTCAAAGGTTTAACAAATGAAATCTATTTTAAGACCTTCATCTGACACTAAGAAAATGCTGTAAGCTGTATATAAACTTATCCGAAAACTGTTCTGATATTTCCAAATTTTAGGTAATAAACCCCTCATAGGTTGAGTATTGATTAATATAACAAATCCATATTTTGATAATTTGCTATTAACATTACTTGACACTCACAGAAATTCATGAGAAGGAAAGTATTCACACTGCCATTTACATTTTGTCTTGCATCATATTATTCATTGTTGATAATCTTAGGAGAATAAACGCAATATTTTAGTTATGTGGATGCTATGTACATCACAATGAAACTTGCACATCTAGAACATATTCAAAGGTTTAATCTACAAATGTCAAGTTATCTTCCCTGACATTGATTAACCCTGCAAGCTTTTTCCTTTCCAAAGAAGATGACCGAACACTCTCAGACATTGAACCTAGAAGAACAGTGCATTAGGTGATGTGTGCATGCTGGGCCTAAGCACCTGACAGCCACAACCTGCAGGAGGAAATGGTTCAGTTGCCTCACACTGCAGAGGTTTGGATCATGGACTGTGAGCTCCAGGGCTGAAACACCACACAGGAATTGTGGGGCTGAGTAAAGCTGCTTAGTTCCTGGTGGCTGAAAAGCAGAGTCAGGAGCAGCTCCAGGTAGGAAGGAGCCAAGAGCATGAACTGTAGCTAAGGTTTGTCTTCATGACCACAGTGACACACCTAGCTGTGGGCTTTACCACTCCTGAGCAGGTTCCATGGCCAGCCATGGTGCAGCCCAGCCCTCACAGTCTGCACAGCAAGGCACAACTGTGCGGAGCGAGTCTGCATTTAGTTCCACCATACAGAGTGATGTACTTCAACTAAAATGACCTTGCTTTTTTCTGCAATTACAACTACAACATCAAAGGCACACTTTCTTAATCATTCAAAAGTATTTTGCTGTAATGATCTGTTGCTCTTCTGTCACACAAATTCCCAACTTACTAGAAACTTGGGAGATCCTAGTACTTTATCCACAAGTGAAGCTACATCAATACTGCAATCATTCTCAAGAGGATCTAGATCTCTAAACCCATTCCTATCTTTGATCCACTTCTGCTGCTCCTCCTCTAACCTGTTCAATAAAACTTTCAAGGGCTGCAGAGATGTGGACAATAATTTCTGCCCAAGGTTACTGTCTCATTCTCCCCTTCGAAGGCAGGAGGCATCCATAGCATCTGGGGTCTTTCCTGCACCCACACATTATGCATCCTTCCATCACCAAGGACCAATCATGACGGAAACCATGTTGCCCTGGCCCAGCGCACTGCTGAGCCTAGTGCTTGCACTGAGCACCAGAGTTGGTTGCAAGAGTGATGCATCATCCTCCTCAACTACACACTCCCTCTGCTAAACCTGGAACATGCACATCAGCATCCTAATGCACACTCCACATGGGTCGGCTCCGGGAGCTCTGTTCTGCCCAGCAGCTACACACTGGGCAGGAGCTCAGCCCACTGTATCATCTTCCTCTTCCAGCCTCCCCCATTGCCAAAGGACTTTCAGTCTGTACTGCCCAGAATTCGTCAGTAACTTAATGACCATGGGCTGCTCAGAACACTTCTTAAATTCCTTTTCATGCTATGCAATTGGAGTGCATCTTGATGTAGTCCTAATAAGTACAATCACTATTCAGAGAGACTGTCACTGGTGTCCAGGCCTGAAAGTCCCTGTATTTCTCCAAATTGAAGCTCTATAGGAACTGAGCTGAAAATTCCCCTCTGCTGCCGGAAACCACCATTATTCTCCAGCACAGACCGAGTTACACCAGGTCACTCACATATGGAATGTGTTTGTATCTGTGTGAGTGTGCAAGTGTGAGTTTCTTCTCCAACCACTGATCACAATGTCCTCGGCTCATCAGTGCCCTCTTGGTGTCAGCGTGTCCTTCCTCTCCAGTCACCCACTCCCCTTCTGGCTCACACCTGGTTTGTTCCTTTGCCCAGCTGTGAGATTCCTGCTGCTCCACTGCTCTGTGTACCAGCAGGACTGAGAGGTTTGACAGAAGGTGAGCTCCCTCTGGGTGAGGCCTTGAGACAGCACAAGAAAAGCTCACTCAGGGTGTCCTCTTCTGTGTCACACAAGGGAGGTACATGTGTTTTCAGAGAAGAAACAGAACAACCTCCGGGATTCTCAGGTAAGAAAGGTACATTCTTATGATGTGGCTTCTACTCGGTTTTCAGTGATAATCAAATGTGAAATTGTTAGTCTCAATTTCTCAATTGAGCTAGATGATAAATGTACATTTCTTAAGGTAAAACAAATCTACAAAGGTGATTACATATTTTGAGTTCAATTTTTGATACACAATAGTAAGCATTTAGTTTAACAGAAAAAAGAAATTCTTCAATAAAATTGTTTGAAGTAGTGCCAAAATTTATTTGATTTAAAAATAAAATTAAAATTCCTTTCTATCTACTCATAAAGTAAGATATTTCACACTTGTAGAAATGTTTTAAATTTACACAATAAGGATTTTTTTCATATAATTCCTTAAAAAATACCACGAGTGTAAAGTAGTGTCCAAATTAGGAATGAAGAATTAGTTCATCCTGTAAATACAGCACTAAATTCATAAAGTAGCAGTGCAAACTCCACATTAATTAGTGAATTGCTTGAAAAATTCCTACCCTAAAATACATAGATTTTCTGTTCTTTCTTCTCTGTCTTTAAAATTTAACATTTTGTCTAAATACTTTTTCTTCTGCTTCCAAATCTGTTTCTTATAATGGTGAAATATGTTAGCATGTTTCCTCAAAGCACAGCCATGTATTTGCAGTGTGTGAAGGAGCACAGATAGGTCCCTTCCTTTCTTCTCATGAAAATCTTTCCAGCAATAATGAATTTAGAACAGCATCTGTAATTTCCTTTCCTAGGAAAATTACAGATTATGTTACATTACATTCTTCCCACTTTATTGCCAAAATTTGTCATTAGAACCATCAATGTATGGTCTACCCTGGATACTCAAAAATCAGTATGCTTTACAAAAAATAACATAGTGGGCTGGGGATTTAGCTCAGTGGTTCCTGCACCTGTCTCACAAGTGCAAAGTCCTGAGTTTGATCCCCAGTATGAAAAAAAAAAATAACATAGTACCAGGCAAAGGATTTGACAGAGTGGACAGGAGAATGTAAGAATGATGGAAGCATCCACAGGCACACATTTAGCTGTTCAGAGAGTGAGACAGGTAACAGAGAGGACTTCCTTTACAAAATGTGTGAAGTGGGGTGTAACTGTGCTTCTCTGCAATTCAAGATTTACAAGGAAATCACTGACTCTGACCTACTTACATAGAGTAAGAATGAGGGCCATGGCAGATGGACCCAGAGAAGTGTCTAGATGGATGGAGTCTGTGCAGGATGCCATGGTGCTAGCTGAGAACTCCAGCAAATGGACCCACAGAAGCATGGTCTGGATGCACTGCATCATTGTGAGCTGAGGGCACCTCACTTTATCAGTGCCTCCTGTGATTGTCTCAGGCTCTGGCCCTCTGCCAGGCTCAGGTCCATCCCACCCTCATTAACCAGCCAGACCACAGAGGTGGGCTCTGTGGGCTCCAGAGATGCTCGATGTCAGAGCTACTTTACTGACTTATAGGATGTTGGTGTACTATGTACATGCTCCAGGAAGCTGTGATCAGTCACAATAATAAAAAATCATTCACAGCAATGTAAAATGCTAATTAATGTCCTTGCACAGGGATTATGATTTTAACAATAAACTAATGAGCAAAGAAATGATTCTGGGAGAAACCATGTCAGTAATCCTGGCACATTTCCCCACCCTATTGCCCTTGCCTTGTTCACAGGAGCAGCTAAACACAGTGCTGTCTGTGCATTGAGCTCCTGACCCACACTTCTCTGTGAGATAGGCCAAAGGTATTGTTTTAGGAAGAATGAATAAACACACCCAGTGTTCCCAGGGCCTCATCTCTTGGTCCTAGGACTTCAGACCACACCCGCTATGGGAAGAACAGTACCTCCCATGATTCATTCACAGATGTGCATTGGAAATTGCCAATTCAGCAGAGCAATTTTCAGACCAGATCCCTCCCCGCCCATACTAGTCATTCCTTAAGGGTTCAACCATTTTGGGACATTCTATTTTGTGTTTTAATTGGAATGAACTCATTTTTCAGGGTTCAAGTAGAAAAAATAGCTGATAATATCAGACTCCAAATTATATTCACATCATCTGCTAGACAAAGAATGATAGTGGAGAGAATGAACTCTTGGAGGAAGGCAGTGAGGGAACTTAGAATTGCAGACTAACAGGTCTTTAAAATGGTAAAACAGGAAGAATGAGATCATTTTAGCACTGACTGTATTTAACCTGCAACTGTTCTACTGTTTCTCCACTTTGGGGGAATGGGAGGGTTTTTGTCCCCATGGTGTAATGAGTTT
This sequence comes from Heterocephalus glaber, assembly GCF_053883595.1. Lineage (NCBI taxonomy): Eukaryota > Metazoa > Chordata > Mammalia > Rodentia > Bathyergidae > Heterocephalus > Heterocephalus glaber. The sequence goes on from NW_028258308.1 coordinate 45,861,113, forward strand.
AGTAAGTACTTGGAGAGTAGTGGAAAGCACCAACACTAATATTTATTTTCTCCATTTAAGTATCACATGAGTGAGGTGATGTAACATTTTCACAAAGAAGAAATTACTGCCCTTTTCCATATTATATTAGCATAAAATGCTTTGTGATGAGAAATTTTCACCTCATACATATTGAAAGAAATAAGTTTTGGTCTTTTGGCATTTTGCAGTCTAATATTTTAGTTAGTAGGTACTGAAGCAAACCATAAGTGCTCACCCTCATGTTCCTGTCCCCTGTTCAGGAGCAGCTCTTCTGGTCTGGGTTGTCACCATCCCCACAAGGGACAAGCCAGTCACCGCCACTGTCAGAGTCTGGATAAGCAAACCTTTATTCTACATTTTTCTTTTCATCTGTTGTCAGACAACAATAATTTTACTAGAAATACTCACATTTGAACAGAAATCTTTTTTACTCTGAGTTAAAATAACAGATGAATTGCCATTTTCCAGACATCATTACTGAACTCCAGGGAAACATTGCACTGAATAACTTCTATAAGGATTCGATTAGATAATCCCAGATTTGTGTCATAGAAAACACAAACTTTCCCCACTTCCTTTAGCATGGTAAAAAGACCCTGCATATCTAAGAAAATTTCTTCATCATCTTTTGTGTTCTAAGTTACCATAAGCATTTTGAAAAAGTTTTTTTACAATATACTTTGAGTGTGCCATTAGAGTAAAGTAATATGAAGGAGGTAAAATACTTAGAAACTGCACAGAATGCCACAAGTGTATATTAGTATACATAAATAAAATAGTTTTTGTTTTCAGTTACATCTGGCCACTACAATTTTTTTTTTGGTATGGGGGATCAAACTTGGGTCCTTGTGCTTGCACAGCAGGCAGCCAAACCACTGAGCTAAAACCTCAGCCCCACTACAAATTTTTATTGTAATTTGGTCTGTTTACTAAATTTAAGTTATACAAAAATGGAGGATCAACCTGTTAATACAGGAGGTGATCACTGTATAAGTAATATGTCTAATTTTTTAAAAGTGATAACAGAAAAAGACACATTGACTTTATTTCCTGTCAAAAATCTTGCCCTCTTTAGAATACATTTTCCCTGGGTCCAGTCACTTCTGATACAGTTCTGGAAGCTTCTTTTTTATGTCAGTAGAGGTGAGATTAAAAATTACAGTGAATTCTGATGACCAGTACAATCTGATGGAAAACCTCAAACGTGTGTTTTCATCCACTTTCTCCACCAGCTATTCCACTGTGCAAGTTCTGGCTCCTCTCCAGGGTCAGAATAACCATGGAAGGGAAATGGTTTGAATCAATTCAGGACATACAGGGGCCAAAACAGCTCAACTAAGAATAGGAAACAGCCCCCAGAACTTCCTCAGAAAGTGGCAACAAAGATGGGATAAGTGTACTCCATTGAAATGAAGGGTTTAGAAGCAGCTTCATGGTGGTGTCTTTTACTGCATTATTTTTAAAAAATTAAACATTCAACAATGTTTTGGATCACCTCACATTTTGAAACACTGCAATGGTTTCTTCATTTTTCTTTTACATTTCTCCATGTTAATAAAGTACCATTCTCACAGTCATGATAAACATATGCTCATTATTTTGGTGTGGAAGAAGCAAGAAAAAATACAAATTATTAACTTGAACACACAATTGTTATGTCATATTGTAAAAACATTAAATCTTGAAGATTAATTGTAATTTCTGAGATCACAGCATGAAATATTTTTCTAGTGGCCATCCACTGCTCAGCATATTGAGGCATAAAATTGCCTACATTTTCCCAGAGCAGATTCACTGAGTCACTCTCCTCAGGGCCCCCAGCACCTCCTTGTTCCTCAGGCTGTAGATCACAAGGTTGAGCATTGGGATGAGGATGGTGAAGAAGACAGCCATAACCTCATCCTCTACTGGAGTCCAGACTGAATTTGGGCCGATTAAGTGTAATAAAAGGGTACATAGTAGCAAGTCACTATGGTGAGGTGGGTCCTGCAGGTGGAATAGGCCTTCTTCCTGGCTTCCTGTGAGCACATGTGGTAGACAAGGAGGAAAATCTTCCCAATAGGAAGCCAAGATGACCATGAATAGGGAACAATAGAAAGAGGATGCTGCTCACAAACACAGTGTACTCAAAGACACAGATATCCATACAGGCTGGAGTCAGCATGGCCAGGATATCACAGAAGAACTGATCAATGGCTCTAGACCTGCAATAAAAGATATGGAAGATGTACTATGTGTGAACACAGGAGTTGACAGGACCCATTGCCCAGAATCCCAGTATCATCAGCACACACACTCTTCTGCTCATGCAGAAGGGGTAGTTTAGAGGGAAGCAAATAGTCACATAATGGACATAGGACATAGACATCAGGATCAGCACTTCTGAATGAGCTATGGTCACAAAGAAGAAACACAACCCCATACTCAATGAAGATGGACTTGTTTCCAAGGAGGAAACTGGAAGCCATCTTGAGCACAGCGGTGCAGATGTAAATGAAGTCCAGGAGGGAGAGTGGGCTGAGCAGGAAGTACATGGGTGTGTAGAGCTGGGTTTCCATGAGAATGAGCAGGACCATGCACAGGTTGCCAGCCAGGCCCATCAGGAAGATGGAGTTGATGAGAGTGATTAGGAAAATGCCAAGGCTTGATGGGGGGAGCAGGCCCAGGAGGATGAAATTGGTAGTGGTCTCATTGTAATTTTCCATGGAGCATGAGTATAGTTTACCCTAAACACAGACAAAACAGTGATAGGTAGAGATCATCAACTTTGAAAATTTCCCTAATGTATTTATCCTGTGACATATTCAAAAAAAGTACACTTTTAAATGAAGAACCCATTTTGAAAAAGGGTATGCTATTTTAAACCAAGACTCTACCATTTTTGTTACAACAATTTATGACCTAAAAGTTTTTTTTAAAATCTAAATATTTAGAGGACAATAACATCTCTGTTAAACCTCAAGCATCATAAATGGTTTAAGGCCACATACTAAATTAGAAGTCATCAAATTCTGAATTATTTTCAAAATTTATGCTAGAAAATCCATGTGAATGCATATTTTAGGTTCATTTTTAATAAATTTTAAGATAAATATACATTGTTTTTCTTAAACATTCACTTTTCAGACTTAATTCAAGTACAGTGGTACTTGTGTCCATGAACACTTTTGTTTCCAAACAGTTTGGTTCACAAACAGAGCATTTGGAATAATTTTGTTTTATTTCCAAACTTTTCCTTGGTTCACAAACATGACCACAGCCAATTTTCCCATCCAAACACAAATGTGGGCATCTTTTCCAAAATCATACAATAAATTAAATTCTTGATCAAAAGTACCACTGTATTTCACCAGGTTAGCACTCATTTTAATAAAATATATGGCTTTTTTGGTAGTCTTTGTCCAAACATCCCATGTCAATCTTCCTTTATGTCAGGTTTTATTACAGGGTTCTTTTGTTCAGAAATGTGGAACACATGTCTCTTGCCACCCACCTGTTATAAATGTTATGGTAATTCATACATTTTGTTTTCAGTGTGGGCTCTCATCGTTTCTCTTGCATTTCATTTCTCAATAAGAGAATTTTCTTTTTATTACTTCAGTTCTTTTACTGGTACATTTTAGGTATACAACACATTTGCATTTCTCATTGGGAACTTGTACCTTTACAAGATGTATCTTGGTTCTTATTTTTCCCCATTAATAGCCCTCCCTTCACCCCTTCCACAGTTCCCTATTTACAAAGACTTTGTTTCCATTTTTTCATTTCTCATCATTTTTCCTTTCCCTTCTTTCCTTTCCCCTGTCCCTCCCACTACCCCTACCCCTTTGGACCTTTTCTTTCTATTTTGCATTGTCGATTATTCATTCTAATCATTGGTACATTTTAGGTATACAATATAATGATATTCATCATTGGAAATTTCACCTTTACATAATCTCTCTTGGTTCTTATTTTTCACCCTTTCCCAACCCTCCCACCAACCCCTCCACCTTCCCTATTTACAAAGATTTTGTTTCTCTTTTTCCATTTTTTCATATAAATTCCATTCTCTTCTTTCCTTTCCCCTAACCCTCTCATTTCCCCTTCCATTTTGCCCCTTTTCTTCCTATTTCACATTATCTTTTATACCTTTTAGTCCTTATTTACATGTTGAGTTTCTCACACTAGAGAAATTATTTGGTATTTATACATGTGTGTCCTATTTATTTCACTTAAGAGTATTGCCTCAATGTGCATCCATTTAGCTATAAATGTCTCTAATTTCTCATTTTTTAAGATGGAGTAGTGCCGCAGACCAGCTGCAGTCGATGCAGGGTAGGAAGGGGAGAGGTCTCGGGCCAGCAAGTGAGAAAAGAACCTTCACAAGCAATGTGCAGGTTCCCTCTGAGAAGTCTCAGGGTCTGATTTATTTTTATATCTTTAAGCAATGGCTAGGAGGCATTGGGCGGAACATATTTACATTTTAGGTTGCCTTAGCAATTTCTATAGAAATAAAGGTTATTTTTTGCTAAACAAAGTATATTTTTCCTAAGCTGATTCATTTCATTGAACATCATGAATACATTTTAAAAATTACAATTGTCCCCTTATTTACCCACACCTAAGCAGAACAGAAGGTAACTTAATCAAAATCTCTATATCAGTGGGGGTACAAGCAAGATTTAGTTAATTAAATGTCAAACTTGTGGTCATCAGCTGGCCCTTGAGAAACTGCACAATGGTTAATATAGTTTGCTATTAGCTCTCTATTTTTTCTATACCTCTATTCATCTTGATTAAATGTTATTTGGGTTCATGGTCCATGAGCAGGAGACGTTTACAGTACTTTGAGAAAAACTGAGTAACTTGCCTCCTTAGTGTATTTATCTGTCTTAACTTTCTTTCGATTTCCCATTTCCCACTGTGTCTTACATCTAAAACCTGTCCTTTCAGTCTCTTTATAAGACCCCTTTAGTAAAAAGAAAGTCATCAATAGAAGAAAGGAGTTACAGTAGCAGGAAAACAGAGGGCGTTTTAGGAGAGGTTTCTTTAGAAGTGGGTGTGACAATAGAACTGAGAGAAACAGGAATTTGGGACTTGTGAGCCAGATCAGATTTCAATACAACATTGCCAATTTGCCTCATGGAGAATATGTTGTTAGTCACAAATACAATGATTCCTGTGACCAGAGTAACAATTGTAAACATTAGGGCAAGAAAAAATAAAACATGAGGGTACGATGTGTTCCACCCTCCTTTTCCCCCAGCTGGAACTTTGTCAAGCAGCATTGGAGGTCGGTTGGGCTTCGCCAGAGTAGTACTGTATTTTATAAAAATAAAATACATTTTCTTTATCCAGTGTCGAGTTGATGGACATTTGGGCTGTGTCCAAGTTTTAGCTATTACGAACTGTGCTGCTATGAACATGGGTGCACATATATCACTGTGGTACGATTCTTTTAATTCTTTGGGGAAGATCCCCAGCAGTGGAATAGCAGGGTCAAATGGGATTTCCAGTCCTAGTTCTTTGAGGTATCTCCATACTGATTTCCATAATGGTTGCACCAGTCTACACTCCCACCATCAGTGGAGCAGCGTTCCTCTTTCCCCACAGCCCTGCCAGCATTTGTTATTGGTTGATTTCATGATAGCAGCCATTCTTTCTGGAGTGAAGTGGAATCTCAGCGTTGTTTTCATTTGCATCACTGGATGACCCATGATGTTGAACATCTTTTCATGTATTTATTTGCTATTTTTACATCTTTGTGTGAGAAATGTCTGTTCATTTCAGATGCCCATTTTCAGATTGGGTCTTTAAATTTGGGAGGTCTGATCTTTTTAAGTTCTTTACACATTTAAGATAGTAGACTTTTGACTGAGGAAAAGCAGGTGAAGATTTTGTAGATTGTCTCTTCACACTGCTGGTGGTTTCTCTTGGTGTGCAGAAGCTTTTTAATGAGAAGACATCCCACTTGTTGATTGTTTGTGCTACTTCACAGGTAACTGAGATTTTGTTCATAAAATCTTTTTCTTCACTGATGTCTTCAAGAGTTCTACCTAACCTCTGTTCCAGCCAGTTCAGCATTTTTATTTTAATATTTAGATCTATAATCCATTTTGGTTTTAATTTACTGCATGGTGAGAGATATAGGTTTCATTTTCATCTTTGGCAAGTTGAAACCCAATTTTTCCAGCAACATTTATTAAAGAGGCTATCTTTCCTCTAGTGAGGGTGTTTGGCTCCTTTATCGAACATGAGATGATTGAGGGTGTATGATGTTATTTATGCATCTTCTAATTTGTTAAAGTCGTCCTCAGGTCTGATTTTTTGCCAGCACCATGCTGTTTTTATCACAGTAGCTTTGTAGTACAGTTTCAAGATGGGGATTGTGATATCCCCTGCCATGTCTCTGTTACCTAGAATTGCTTTTGCTATTCGGTGTCTCTTCTCATTCCAAATAAATTTTTGGATTGCTTTCTCAAGGTCTGTGAAGTATGCTGCTGGGATTTCAATTGGAATTGCATTGAATCTATATAGCAAGTTTGGAAGTATGGCCATTCTCATTATATTGATCCTTCCTACCCAGGAGCAGGGGATGTCTGTCCATTTTCTCATATCACTTCAATCTCTGTTTTCAGAGTGCTATAGTTTTCAGAAAAGAGGTCCTTGATTTCTTTTGTTAGGTTGTTTCCTAGGTATTTCAGTTTTTTGGATGCTATTGTGAAAGGAATTATTTGCCCTATTTCTGACTCAGTGAGTCTGTTATTTGTGTAGAGGAAAGCTATTGATTTTTGTGTGCTGACTTTGTAAAGAGCTACTTGACTAAATTTGGTTATTAAGTCTAGAAGACTTTTGGTGGTGTTCTTGGGGTCTTCTATATACAGTGTCATGTGATCTGCAAATAATGACAATTTGATTTCTTCATTTCCTATCTTTATTCCTTTTATTTCTTTCTCTTGTCTAATTGCTGTGGCTAATGTTTCCAAAACTATATTGAACAAGAGTGGTGATAGTGGACATCCTTGTCTTGTTCTTCGTTTTAGTGTGAAGGATTTCAGTTTTTGACCATTTAGCATGATACTGGCTGTTGGTTTTTCATAGATGTCTTTTATCAGTTTGAGGTAGAGACCATGATTTCCATTTTTTGGTAGGATTTTTATCATAAATGCATGCTGGATTTTTTCAAATGCTTTTACTGTTTCTATGGAGATAATCTGATAGTTTTGTTCTTGGATCTATTGATATCGTGTATTACATTGATTGATTTGCCTATGTTGAACCATCTCTGCATCCCTGGGATGAATCTCACTTGATCAGGATGTATCATCTTCATGATGATCTTCTGCACTCTACTTGCCAGTATCTTATTAAGAGTTTTGCATCTATGTTCCTTAGTGAGATTTTCCTATACTTCTCCTTTTTGATTGGGTCTTTCTCTGCTTTGGGGATCAAGGTGATTCTTGCTTCCAGGAATGAATTTGGGAGTATTGCTTCCCTTTCAATTTCATTGACGAGTTTAAATAGTTGTGGCAATAGTTCCTCTCTAAATGTCTTGTAGAATTCAGTAATGAAGCCATCAGGGCCCAAGCTTTTCTTAGTTGATAAGTTTTTAATTCATTGGTTGATATTGGGTTGTTCAGAATTTTTAGGTCTTCTTCATTCAACTTTGGTAATTCATATGTATCTAGGAATCTGTCCATTTCTTCTGTGTTTTCCATCCTATTGGCATATAGGTTCTGGAAGCAGGTATTGATGATTCTCTGGATTTCTGCTGGGTGTGTTGTAATTTCACACTTTTCATTCCTAATTGCATGGATTTGGGCCTTTTCTTTCCTTTTTCTGATAAGGTTGGCTAAGGGTTTGTCAATTTTGTTGATTCTTTTGAAGAACCAACTCTTGGCTTCATTGATTGTTTGTATCATTCTGTTAGTCTCCATTGCATTGATTCCTCTTCTGATCTTTAAAATTTTCTCCCTTATATGAGCTTTGGGTTTGTCCTGCTCTTCTTTTTCTAGAAGCTTGACATTCAGCATCAGGCTGTTTAATTGGGCTAATTCTGTTTTCTTAATATACATATTCACTGCAATAAATTTCCCCCATAAGACTGCTTTCATTGTGTCTCATAATTCCAGTATGTTGTATTGTCATTGTCATTTAACTGAAGGAACTGTCTGATTTCTTCTTTAATTTTCTCTGTGACCCATTGGTTATTCAGAAGTATTTGTAAAATTTAGTGTTTATGAAATTTTCACGTGTTTATGAAATTTTTCCAGTTTCTTTCACTATGGATTTCCAATTTCGTTGCACTATGATCTGATAATCTACAGGGGATAACTTCAATTCCTTTGCACTTACTTAAACATTTTCTATGTGTGAGTATGTGGTCTATTTTGGAGAATGATCCATGTGCAGCTGAGAAGAATGTGTATTCTGATTTTGTGGGTTGGAAGACTCTGTAAACATCTTTCAAGTTCATTTGTTGAAGAGTTCGATTGAGTTCTAGTATTTCATTAATTATTTTTTCATCTAGTTGATCTATCTCTTTTTGATAGTGGGATATGGAGGTCCCCCACTACTATTGTATTAGTGCATTTATGACATTTTATGTCTGTTAGTATTTGTTTTATATAGCTGTGCGCACTAGTGTTTGGTGCATAGATATTTATGATTGTCATCTCTTCCTCTTGGAGTCTTCCCTTTACAAGGATGTAGTGTCCTTCTTTGTTTCTCTTAATCAGTGTGGGTTTGAAATATACTTGATCTGCAAAGAGGAAAGCTACTCCTGCTTTTTTTTAGGTTCCTGTCACATGGAGTATTGTTTTCCACCCTTTAACTTTCAGTCTATGAGTTTCTTTTTGAATGAAGTGTGTTTCTTGTATGCAGCATATTGTTGGATTTTGCTTCTTGACCCATTCTGCCATTATATTTCTTTTGATTGGTGATTTGAGACTGTTAACATTGATGGTTATAACTGAAATGTATTGCCTTGTCATTGCCATGTCTTTTTCTTTTTGTTGGGTTCTCCCTCTTTACATTTAATTTCTTTTCATGCCAGATGGGTTCATTCTGCTTTACTTCCTGGGTTGTGATCCTCATTGTCTGTTCCTAAGATATTGTCTAAAATTTTTTCGAGTGCTGCTTTGGTATTCATGAAGTTCCTAAGGTGCTCTTTGTGATGAAAGTATCTTATTTCTCCATCAATTTTGAAAGATAGTTTTGCAGGGTACATTAATCTGGGTTGGAGGCTGTTTTCTTTTAGGGCTTGGAATATATCACTCCAAACTCTTCTTGCCTTGATGGTTTTTGTTGAGAAGTCTGCTGTGATTCTGGTGGGCTTTCCTTTGTATGTGATTTTTTTCTTTTCTCTAAGTGCTTGTTGAACTTTGCTCTTCTGTTGAGTTTCTGGAATCTTCACAATTGTATGCCTACGTGTAGATGCTTTTTGATCAAGTCACTTTGGAGTCCTTTGTGCCTCACTTATTTGTATGTCAAATTCTTTTCCCTTGCTTGAAAAGTTTTCTGCTATTACTTCTGTGAAGAATATTTTTATGTTGTCTGCACTCTGTCCTGTTTCTTCTTTGAGTCCAATCAGTCTTATGTTATTCTTTGCATCATGTAGCAGCTGCTGGATTGATTTCTCATGGTCTCTTACAATTCGAAAGCAATTTTTCTTTTCCTGGTCACTAATTGCAATATTATCTTCTATATCTGAAATTCTGTCCTCACATTGGCTCATTCTGCTGTGTAGATTTTCAATGGAGTTTTTAATCTCTTGGAAATCTATTTGCATCTGTTTCATGAATTCCATTTGTTTACTATGTTGGGATTCCATCATGTTCCTCAGCTCCTCTCTAGATTTATTAATTCTGTCTTGCACTAGGAGCACAATCTCTGCTGTTACCTGAGAAGTTGTTTCTGATTTCTAGATCCTCTTTTGTTGCCAGTTCAGGGAGTCCAGGTGGTTATGTATCAGAGTATTTCATCTAATTTCCCTTTGGGTTTGCTATAGGTGATGTGGAAGTCTGATTTTGAGACTTACTTGTCTTCTCATTTTGACTTGGGCGGATGCTCTTGGCACCCATGCGGCTCACCTCTTCTGAGCTGGGAGAGGTGGGATAGCAGCTCAGAAGCCCCTTCCTCTGGTTTGGGAGTGGTAGAATGGACAGTGGCCTGGAAGCCCCTTTCTCTAAGCCAGGAGTGGTGGGATGATGGCTCAGAATCCCCTTCCTCTGGGCCGGGATCAGTGGAACAGGACATTGGCCTGGAATTCCCTTACTCTAAGCTGGGAGTGGTGAGATGGATTGTGGCTGTGAAGCCCCTTCATCTTGGCCAGGCACAGTGGGACCATGACTCAGAAGTCCCTTCCTCTGGGTCAGGACCAGCGGGATGAATGTTGGCCCAGAAGTCACTCAATATAAGAATTTTCTAGTGCTCTAAACTTCTGCAAAGAAGACATCTAAATGGATAATAGACACATTGAAACATATTCAGTATCTACAATGTTTTGGAAATGTAAATCAAAATCACAAGGAGATACCATTGCTCATTCAGTAGGAAAGCTTTCATCAAACAGCCAAATAAAACGTAGTTTACTTTTTGACAAAGATATGGACAATTTGGAAATTTTGGTCCATTTTGTGAGATATAGCAATGATGCTGCCCTTATGAAAATTAGTGTAGGTATTGATAGAGTTCGCAGCTAGATAAATTTACCCTGACAACCCTACATCCTAAAATGGCCCCTGCCTACTGGAAACAGTCACTCCAGAGAGAACAAAAAACCTGCTTTTACCCAGCTAGCCCCCAGTCATAGCCAATCATCTGCCACCACCACACTCCCCCAGCCCTTGTAAACCTCACCCAGTCAACCCCTATTTGCTGTTCTCACCATTGTTTGAGACAGCCCGGCAGCTCTGTCCCTTAATAAAAGCCCTGCTTTGGGTATTTGTGTTTTGGTTCATTGTATTTCTCTCAGATATTACTAAAAAAAGGAATAGAACTTGAACATATACTGGTAATCTCCCCTTTGGATGTCTATCCAAAATAGGTAATGCAGAAACACAAGAGCTATTTGTATGGTCATTTGTATAACAGCATATTTCATGGCAGCTTCAAGGCAAAAACTACTGAAATTTTCATCTGCAGACAAATCTATAAACAAAATGTTCCCAAGGTAATATACTCCATTTACTTGCCACAACATGAACAAACATTGATGACATTATGCTAAGTGAAAAAAGCCAACCCACAAAGATGAACCCTGTGTAAATTCATTGCTATGAAGTACCCACCATGGTGAAAATCTTAGAGATATATAATGAAATGAGGTCATCAGGTGCTGGAGGCAAGGTGCTGAATAGAGAGAAGAGGTGATGTTATTTAGGACATACACAATTTTAATTCAGTAAGATGGAAATATTCTGAAGATGTATTGTAGTAAAAAAATTCACAACTGTATGAAAGTACTTAGTGCTACACAACTATAAAATTTGAAATAATTTGCACATTTTCTACATATATTTACCTTAGTATAAGAGTCAAGGACTGGAAGTCCCATTTGATCCCGCTATTCCACTGCTGGGGGTCTTTCCCAAAGGATTAAAAGAATCATACCACAGTGATATATGTGCACCCATGTTCATAGCAACACAGTTTATGATAGCTAAAACTTGGAAACAGCCCAAATGCCCATCAATTCGAGATTGGATAAAGAAAATGTGGGGCTTTTTTGTAAAATGGAGTACTACTCAGCCATAAAAAATGAGAAATTAGAGACATTTATAGCTAAGTGGATGCACATTGAGGCAATACTCAGGTGAAATAAATAGGACACACATGTATAAATACTGAATAGTTTCTCTGCTGTGAGAAACTGAAAGTGTAAATAAGGACTAAAATGTATAATAGGTAATATGAAATAGGAAGAAAAGGGGCAAAGGGGAAGGAAGTGGGAGGGCTAGGGGAAAGGATAGAAGGGAATGGGATTAATATGAGAAAATGGAAAAATCGGAGCAAAATCTTTGTCAATAGGGAGGAATGGAGGGGTTGAAGGGAGGGCTGGGCAAGGGTGAAAAATAAGAACCAAGAGAGACTATGTAAAGGTGAAATTTCCAACGATGAATGTCATTATATTGTATACCTAAAATGTACCAATGATTAGAATGAATAATCGGTAATGCAAAATAGGAAGAAAAGTTCCAAAGTGGTAGGGGTAGTGGGAGGGGCAGGAGAAAGGAAAGAAGGGAAAGGAAAAATGCTGAGAAATGGAAAAAATGGAAATAAAGTCTTTGTAAATAGGGAAGGGTGGAGGAGGTGAAGGGAGGGCTAGGAATGGGGAAAAAATAAGAACCAAGATTCATTATGTAAAGGTACAATTCCCAATGAGAAATGTAATTGTGTTGTATACCTACAATGTACCAAATACAAGAATTTAATAAAAAAAGTGTCAAGGAACATTAAATCTACTGCAATTCTTCTGAATTTGGATTCCCAATGCACTTGAAGGTAGATAAAGATGTATCCAAAACACTGTTAGAATGACTAATAGTCTACTTTATGACCTGTGTAAGTTTGCAAAGGAAACGTTAGTGGAGTAGATTATTTTTTATAAATTTTTTTGAAATCAATATCAGAGTAGACTGTTGCAATCATGTTACATTTAGTTAAGAAATTTCAATTCAGCAGTAGAAAGTAGGATATTGGAAATCACTAATGCACTGGACACTACAGCAACTTTTGTCTCCTGTTGCTGGAACAGTCCTCTCAGTGACACACTGTCCATGAGATGGTCAGTTATCCTGACTTCAGATATGGAAAAGCAGCACGGGACTGAAAAGCAAATGTCACATCAGATCTGGTATGGGACACTCTACCTCAGGAGCACCAGTCAGTATCTTTTCTATTCTTTTTTTTGGGTACCAGGGATTGAACTTGGGTCCTTGCACTTGCGAAGCAGGTGGCAGAACCACTGAGCTAAATACCCAAACCCATGGTCAGCCTCTGGCTGTTTCTCCACACCAATGTGGACAAGTGTTACAATAATGTACTGTATTGTGTTGTGCACCCAACTTTCAAACACTGTTTCTGACACAGGAGCAGTCTTGGGCATCTAGTATTTGTTTCAATAGTGCAAAGGAGCATTTTCACACAAAAATAAATCTATTCATATAGGGACTTTTACTCTTCTGCTCTGTGGAATGAATATAAGTAATCTATATGAAGCCCAATGTAAACATACCCACTTACACTGCTTTTCTTAAGTTCTCCTAGAACTATGCAATGTAGATGTGATCATTACTGACATTTACATGGTAAATGCACACAAGAAGCCTTGGAGAATGGAGTCAGGCAGCAAAGCAGCAGAGACTTTGGTCAGGACTCTGTCCTGCCTGAGAGGAGAGATGAAGGCAGGGACTTTACTGACTGCCCTCACATGCTGTCCCCAGGAGTGTGACAGGGTCTGTCCAGGCCTGAGTTGGATTTAACCCTAATAGTACTCCCTTCAGGGTGACACATCCCATGACATTTTACAGATGAGAAAGCTGAGATGGAGAGATGATAAATTAACTGTCCTAGCATGCCAGCCATGAAGGCTCCCACACATGTACCCCAGTGTGTATAAAGTATATATGTAACTGTGATCACATGCACACATGATAACTGTCTACACATGTGTGTAGGGCATCTATATAGGCTTATACATATTTATATATTAAATATAAGTACATGTAAACATTTTTTATTTAAAAATAACTTTATTATCACACACACATGCAAAAATTAAAACCATTGAAAGAAGAACAATGCAAGGAAAAAACCCTACAATAATATTCAAATACAGTAGAGCTATACCAAAACAAAACTGAAAAGCACTTAAACATTTACCTTATACCTTAAAAAAAACTCAAGTACCAACAAGACACCAGAGGATGTGATTTATTTTAGAAAAATGCCAAAAACCAACAGTGAACAAATAGTGGTCTGGAAAAAACCCTCCAGTTAGCTAGCATACTCCACATAAGCCAAACTTCTCAGTAATTTAAATTTCAATGCAGTCATATGACACGTGATGGAAACACAATCCAAGAAAAATGTTATTAGGCAACTTCATCTATGTGTATCCTTAATTATACTTTCAGTTTCTCACACTAGAGAAACTATCTGGTATTTACACGTGTGTCCTATTTGTTTCACTTAAGAGGATGGCCTCAGTATGCATCCATTTAGCTATAAATGTCTCTAGTTTCTGGTTCTTAATGGCTGAGTAGTATTCCGTTTTATAAAAAAAACATATCTTCTTTATCCAGTGTCCAGTTGATGGGCACTTGGGTTGTTTCTAAGTTTTAGCTATTACAAACTGTGCCACTATAAACATGGGTGCACATATGTCATTGTGGCATGATTCTTTTACTTCTTTTGGGTAGATACCTGGCAGGGGGATAGCTACGTTGAATGGGACCTCTAAGCCTAGTTCTTTGAGGTATCTCCGTAATGATTTACACAGTGATTGCACCAGTCTGCACTCCCACCAACAATGGAGAAGGGTTCCTTTCTCCCCACACCCATGTCAGCAATTGCTATTGGATGATTTCTTGATAGCAGCCATTCTTTCTTGGGTGAAGTGGAATCTCAGTGTTGTTTTCATCTGCATCTCTCGAATGACCAGTAATGTTGAACATTTTTTCATATATTTATTTGCTGCTTTTACTTCTTTGAGAAATGTCTGTTTCATTTCAGATGTCCATTTTTGAATTGGGTCTTTGAATTTGGGGGGGGTCTGATTTTTTTTTAGTTCTTTATATATTCTAGACAGTAGTCCTTAGTCTAAGGTACAGTTGCTGAAAATTTCTTCCCACATTGTAGGTTGTCTCTTAGCTCGGTTGGTGGTTTTTCTTGTAGAGCAGAAGCTTTTTAATAAGATGAGATCCCAGTTGTTGATTCTTTGTGCAAGTTCCCATGCCACTGAGGTTTTGTTCATAAAGTCTTGTCCTATACCAATGTCTTCAAGAGTTCTACCTAACTTATCTTCCAGCAAATTTAGTGCTTCTGTTTTAATATTTAAGTGTTTAATTCACTTCAATCTTATTTTAGTGCATGGTGATAGGTATGGGTCTAGTTTTCATCTTTGGCAGGTTGAAATCCACTTTTTTCAAGACCATGTATTAAATAGGCTATCTTTCCTCCAATGAGGATGGTTGGTTCCTTTGTCAAAGATGAGGTGGCTGATCATATCTGTAGTTGTTTCTGCGTATTCTAATCTATTCCACTGATCCTCGGGTCTGTTTCTTTTCTAGCACCCTCCTTGTTTTTTATCACAGTAGCTTTGTAGTATAGTTTCAAGTTGGGGATTGTAATACCCCCAGTCATATCTCTGTTGGCTAAATTTCTTTTGCTATTCTAGGTCTCTTCTGGTTCCAAATGAATTTTTGGATTTTTTTCTGTAGTTCTGTGAAATATATTGTTGGAATTTCAATTGGCATTGCATTAAACCTATATAATAGTTTTGGAAGTATGGCCATTTTCACTATATTGGTTCTTCCTATACAGGAACAAGGGATGTCTTTCCATTTTCTTATATCTTGCTCAATTTCATTTTTCAGAGTACTATAGTTTTCAGTGTCGAGGTCTTTGGCTTCCTTTGTTAGACTGACTCCTAGATACTTCATTTTTTTGGATGGTATCGTAAAAGGAATTGTTTCCCTAACTTCTCTCCCAGGGAGTCTATTATTTATATATAAAAAGGCTATTGTGTTTTGAGTGTTGACCTTATATTCAGCTACTCTACTGAATCTGTTATTTAAGTCTAGAAGTCTTTTGGCAGAGCATGTTGGGTCTTCTATGTAAAGTATCATATCATTAGCAAATAATGACAGTTTAACTTCTTCCATTACTATTTTTATTCCTTTTATTTCTTTGTCTTTTCTAATTGGTGTGGCTAATGTTTCAAGAACAATATTAAACAGGAGTGGTGATAGTGGGCATCCTTGTCTTGTTCCTGATTTTAGCATGAAAGTTTTCAGTTTTTGACCATTTAGTATGATGTTGGCTTTTGGTTTTTCATAGATAGCCTTGATCAAGTAGAGATAAAGATCTTCTATGCTAATTTTCTTTAGGGTTTTTGTCATGAATTGATGCTTTATTTTGTCAAATGTCTTTTATATATCTATTGAGATGATCACGTTTGTTGTCCTTGACTCTGTTAATATAGTGTATTATGTTTATTGATTTATAAATGTCGAACCATCCTTGCATCCCTGGAATAAATCTGACTTGGTCAGGGTGTATGATTTTCTTAATGACCCTCTTATGACCCAATATCTTGTTGAGGATTTTTGCATCAACATTCATTAAGGAGATTGGCCTGTAGTTCTCTTTTTGGGTTGTGTCTTTCCCTGGTTTTGGAATCAAAGTAATACTTGCTTCCAGGAGTGAATTTGGAAGCTTTGCTTCCCTTTCAATTTCCTTGATGTGTTTGAAGAGTAATGGTGATAGTTCTTCTTTAAATGTCTTGTAGAATTCATCAGTGAAGCCATCAGGACCTGGGCTTTTCTTTGTTGTTAAATGTTTTATTACATTGTCAATGTCACTCCTTGTAATTGGGGTGTTTAGAATTTCTATATCTTCTTCATTTAACTTTGGTAATTTGTATGTATCTAGGAATCTGTCCATTTCTTCTGTGTTTTCCATTTTATTAGAGTAGATGTTCTCAAAGTAGGTATTGATGGTGCTTTGGATTTCTGCTGGATCTGTTGTGACTTCACCTTTTTCATTCTTGATTTCATGGATTTGAGCCTTTTCTTTCCTTTTTCTGATAATGTTGGCTAAGGATTTATCGATTATTTTTTATTCTTTCAAAAAACCCAGCTCTTTCATTCATTAATGTTTTGTATCATTCTCTTAGTCTTATTTTCATTGATTTTTGCTCTGGTCTTTATAATTTCCTCTCTTGTACAAGCCTTGGGTTTGTTATGCTCTTCTTTTTCTAGGAGCTTGAGGTTCTGCATTAGGTTATTTAACTGAGTTCTCTCTGTTTTCCTGATATGGTCATTCACTGCTATGAATTTCCCATGTAGAACTGCTTTCGTTGTGTCCCATAGATTCCTGTATGTTGTACTGGCATTATCATTTACTTATAGAAACTGTCTAATTTCTTCTTTAATTTCTTCTGTCACCCATTGGTTGTTCAGGAAGGTGTTATTCAATTTCCATGAGTTTCTGTGAGTTTTGTGGTTTCTTATGTTACTGACCTCCAATTTTATTGCACTATAGTCTGATAATATACAGAGGATAACTTCAATTCTTTTACATTTAATTAGACATTTCCTATGAGCTAGCATGTGATCTATGTTGGAGAATGACCCATGTGCAGCCAAAAAGAATGTGTATTCTGTTTTTGTGGTGTGGAACACTGTAAACATCTATTAAGTACATTTGTTCAATAGTTTGGTTCAGTTCTAGAATTTTGTTGTTAAGTTTTCATCCAGATGATCTAATTGTGATAATGCAGTATTCAGATCCCCCACTACAATTATATTAGAGCTTATTTGGTTTTACATGTCCATTAATATTTGTTTTGCATAGTTGGGGGCATTAGTACTTGGTGCATATATATTTATGATTGTCATCTCTTCCTCTTGGACTGTTCCCTTCACAAGGATTTAGTGACCATCTTTGTCTCTCTTAATTAGTTTTGGTTTGAAACCTACTTTGCCTGCAAATAAAATTGCTACCCCTGCTTTTTTATGGTTTCCTCTGGCATGGAGAACTGTTTTCCATCCTTTTGCTTTCAGTCTATGTATTTCTTTTTGAGTTAGATGTGTTTCTTGTATATGACATATTGTTGAATTTTGCTTCTTAATCCATTCTGCCAGTCTATTTCTTTTGATTGGTGAATTGAGACCATTAACCTTGATAGTTACAATTGATAGATATTGACTCATCCTTGTCATGATGTTTGACTATTGTTGGCTTTTTTATATCTTGTTTTGTTTTTGTTTCTGTTTTTGCCCTTTCCCTTTAATTTCTTACCTTGCCTGGTGGCTTCCCTCTGTTGGACCTCATGGAGTTGTGACCTTCATTGTCTTTTTCTAGGATAATGCTTAGGATTGTTAAGAGTGCTGGTTTGGTGTTCATGAAATTTCTCAGGTGTTCTTTGTTGTGAAAGTATCTAATTTCCCCGTTGATTTTGAAAGATTATTTTGCAGGATACAACAATCTAGGTTGGAAGTTACTCTCTTTTAGGGCTCAAAATACTTGACTCCAGGCTCTCCTTGATGTGAAGATTTTTGTTCAAAAATCTGCAGTGATTCTGATGGGCTTTCCTTTATCAGAGATTTGTTTCTTTTCTCTGCCTATAGGATTTTGTTCTTCTTTTGGGTTTCTGGGACCTTGATTATTATGTGTCTAGGCATAGATTTTCTTTGATCATGCCTTGTTGGAGCTCTATATGCTCACTTATCTGTATGTCCAATTCTCCACCTCTGTCTGGGAAGTTTTCTATTTTTATTTCTGTGAACAGTTTTTAATGTCAATTGTATTTTCTCCTGTTTTTCTGTGGACTCCTATCAGTCTTATGTTATTCTTCTTTGAATCATCTAGCAGCTGCTGGATTGATTTCTCATAGTCCCTTACTATTTTTAAGAATTCTCTGTTTTCATGGTCCTTAACCACAATCCTGTCTTCTATATCTGATATTCTATCTTCAGATTCCCTCAATCTGGTATGCATGCTTTCAATGGCATTTTTAATCTCCTAAATATCTGTTTGAATCTGTCTTATGGATTCCATCTCTTTCTGATATTGGGCTATCATGGTTTCCATTCCTTTCTTATGCTGGGCATTCATGGCTTCCAGCATGTTTCTGAGCTCATCTACTTTTTTATCTGTTCCTGTTCTACATCCTCTAATTATGACTTTCACTCTGCTCACCATCTCTATAGTTATCTGGGAGGTTATTTCTGCTTTGAATTTTTTTAAGCCTCATTTTCCTGTTTTGTTACTTCCTATGCTATCAGTTGAGGGTGTCCAGGTGGTTTGTTATCAAAATTTTCCACATAGTTTTCCCCAGAAATTGCCTTTTGTGGGGTGGAAGTCTGTGTTTTTGACTTGCTTAAATGTCTTCTCATTTTTTTTGGTACTGTCAGTTATAAATCAATGAGTCTCAGTAAGCCAGTCACAGACCCATGAAATTCAGGGGGATTTCTGGCTGCAAGTCCCAAACTGAGCTCCCTGTCCTCCTGCAGTGTTGAACTCTGTAAGGTTCTATTACAGCTTCCAGCTATCTTTCCCTTGAAAATAATCCAGGCTTAAATGGGAGGTGATGATTCCTCCAACTTACCAAGTATGGTGTTCCGGGGTGCCTATATTGCAGAGATTCTTTTCACTTTTCCAGTGGGCTTCAGTTTTCATCAGGGAGCCTTAGAGAGGCCCTCTCTCTGTTGTTCACTTCTGCACCTCAGGACAATGGCCTTTATAATCCCTGTGCCTCTGTAGTGTGAAACCTGATAGCTGCATAGCCAAGAGGCCAGAGGTATGGGGGGGGTGTTGGTTGTTGTTACAGGCACCCACGTCACCAAACTGGTGGCCAGTGGGCCTGCACAGGTGGGGAGATGTCCTCACATTCTCTTGGATGCAAGTGAGTGCAAGTAAACATTTTTAAGTATGTTTATTTAAATATCTTTGTGTAATAACTTGAAAGAAGGGTGGTTCACATTGCAATAATAAAAAGAAAAATAAAAATATATTTAAATCAAAATTTTCTACAGGATATAAATTATTCAGAAAGTATGTGAAAATCTTGCTGCACTAGATGATTACTTCAGTGTTTAAAAGTTACTCACTTTGGCATTTTCCTGCATTATCTTTTATCACCTTGTTTTACTATTTTTCCAATTGATGCTGCCACAAATGTAAACATTGCCAAAGAAAAATGTTTTGAGTGTCTAAATCAGGCCTTATTTCTTAATCTCAATGACAAACTGTCCCTGCTAAGAGAATTAGATGGTAGAGCAGCACCTTTATGACCTTGAGTAAATCAGGTACATATTCAGCAACATAAACAAAATTCTGCAAATGCTTCCCATGAAATAAAATTAATTCTGCATTATCATCATTTGTAATCCCTCTGCATCATTTCCTTCCATAGCCCTCTTTTTCTTAGACTTCTATTTAGAGTAGAAAATAAGATGCTGAATACACCTCTTTTTGGATTCCTGTATTAATAAAATACATAGACTTTTCCAGTATAGATTCCTCTTCATATCAGAAATAAGAGAAGCACAGTCATTTATATTGGACATATTGAAGAACACAGGGACTAAGTGAAAGAGCTGGGAACCAAGGAGTGGCACCCCCAGAGTCAGCACCATGCAGTTTCCATTGAAGCACAGGCTCCCCCACTCTGCTCCCTGTTAATAAGAGGATTCTCAGAGAGGGAGAATACAAATCAATACTGCTTTCACTGCATCTGTTCGGATCATTTATGGAGGTGGAGCAAGACTGAATTAACTGAAAAGGCCTCCAGTCATTTTGTAGAAAGTTTTCAAAGAACATTCAGGAAAGAGTTCTTAAAGCTTTTAAATGAAATGAATTGTCAAAGATTTAAATAGAAATTGCATAAGTAAATGATTATTGCTTACAGCCAGGACACTATTGACCTGTTTTGCAGAAATCTGATTCACTTTTCTCTCCTCAGGACACATGACCTGTCCCTTGCTCTTGATCTCCCAGAAAGTGACCTTCCTGGCTTACAGGTCAACCTGAGGATGGAGTCAGTTGTATGGGGAGGGCCTTGACGTTTCTGACCTTGGACAGCCAACCACATCTTTGTGAAAAAAGCTGGTCCTACCTGAGTCTCCCTACCTATACTGAGATATATTGTACTCTCTACTTGTTTAACTAGAATTCTCTACACTGTAATATGACCATAGAAGAATATCAGAAGTCAGAGCAGAGCCCAGATCAAAAAGAGCATCAGCAAGAGACTTAAGCTCCATCAGTGCAACCTCCAAATTACCTTCTCTCCAACAGTACTCAGCTGGATATCAGTGGGTCAGTGCACCCTGCACTCTCTCACCCCGTGACCTGACCACCTCTCCCAGAACTCCTGATCCACTCAGTGGACAATGATCCCACAGTCACAGGAGAACACAATCCTGTTTCTGAGTGGACCTTTTGAGTTCTGTCCTGACAAATGTACCTATGAACCTCTCGCTCCCCACCTGGCATTTCAGAGACCTCCAGGAGACTGAGCAGCCACCAGGATTCTGTCCTCCTGTAGCTGCCAACTGAGTCTCAGGACTGCTGTGACCCTGGGGAATGTCCACTGAGACTGATGGGAGGGGGCAGTCACCAGAGACATGGCCTGGGATGAGGCCAAGGTGAAGACAGTTCCATCTGGGGCACTGAGATCTCTCCAGGCTGCAGTGGGGAGGAACAGACAGGTTCCTGGGGACCTTTCCAGGATGCCCTGCTCTTGTTTGTCATGGCACATCCTATGTCAATGCTGTAGCTCAGTGCATGCGTGGGTATGATGTGCTTGCATATATTGATTATTTCCCACTTTGTAATGGAAGAAAGTGCATGAAAATGAAATGCATTAAATAAGAGCATGTAAGTAGAAATTCTTAGAATATCACATACAGGTTATTCTAAAGGTTGCAACTATTTCCTTTGGAAATGTTCATTGAGTTATGAAACAATTTGATCTTCTTAAAATGGATAGTGAAAATAATATGGACATTGTAGGAAGTTATTTACAAAATAATCAGTAAATAATTTTGTTACAAATAGAAGCTTAATCATGTACACAAATTTCTCATTTCCAAGAAATTATGGATTTTCTTCAGAAATGAATAATATTGTACCAATTTTTTGTGTAAAGGTTTTAACAATATTTTAATTGTTACTATTCAGGCAGAAATGATTCCTGAAGTTGAAATTCACAGACTGAATGCCCTTGTATCTGTAAACTGAAGCACCTCTGTGTGACCCTCAGCAAATTTCCCTGGATATTACAGCAGGGTGCATCTGGTCCTCTAAGCACCCAGGGACTGAACTGTGAGGAGGAGGCGGGGCCGAGAGACTTTGTTGGATGTCAACAGAGGGCCTGAGGAGGCTTCCATGACCCAGAGATTTCTCAGTGGCATCTGCTGCTCCCTGGGCCAAGTCCTGGGACTTGAGGAGTAGACACAGTTGGAGCTTAGCATGTGGGAGGGACCCAGGGTCTCAGTCTGACCAGGGCAGTGGCATCTCCAGGGAGCCCTGGGCCTTGTGTAGGTGTTGCAGGGTGAGGCAACCAGGACACAGAAGGACCAGGGCATCTCCTGATCCCAAGCTGTCCCGGGAGACCCAGAGCACTGTCATCCTGAGGGTGCTGTGCAGGGGCATGTCCCAGCCTTCACCTTTGGCACTGGGACCCTGCAGTGAGCATGGATAGCCAGGGACCTGGGCTCAAAGGAAAGAAATCAGGAGTCAAAACGAGTAAAATGCAGCTGTTGCTCTTACTCATCTCAGAATGTCTCCCTTTTGCCCACAGAAATTATTCACTACAGCACACAGCACTGTAGATGAGCAGTCCTATTCACTCATTTTTAAAATGAAGACCATTCTGTATCCCAAACAGCAAGGCTTGTGTGACAAAGGTTTCTGAGGTACATTCCTATGGCTTAGACTCTCAGGAGTCAGAGGCAGGAGGACAGCTTGAGCCCAGGAGCTAAAGGCTACCTTGAGCAAAATAGTGACACCTTGTTTCAAAAACACTGTGGGGAACTTTTGAAATTAGGACAAACCATTTCTACACAGATTGAATGGGAAGAACATGGATGGATTTCTGTGATTTATGAATGGGCATCAATGTGTTATGTTTCATTGTAGAATCTATAGTTGAAAGATAATAATTTATTTTTTCATGTGTTGGGCTCCATTTTTAAACAATGTCACTCAAAATGTACTGCATTTTAGGTGGGAATCTTATATGCTGATGGGAATCATTGCTTACAGTTGCAATGTATTGAGAACATAGATCCTGAAGGTCAGCAGGTGAGAGGAATTAGCAGTGATCCTGAGGTACAAGAAGTTTCTGTCCTCTGTGCTGTCACACTGTCAGTGTAAGTTCCTGATGTACAATAGTAATTGGCATGTGTAGGTGAAGATGTGAACTCAGGAAGCTTTCCTTGATAGATTCCTATTACACATGAGAAAATTCAATAACAGGATTTACCCAATCACATAAATTTTGAGAGGTCAAAGTAAGAAAAGACAATGGGATAAGTGTGTTCAAAGGAGTGTGAGTATTTTCAGGGGGATTCAGAGCAATGTGCTTTTTACTGTAATTTTTAAACATTAAAATAATTCAACAAATGTTTTGATCACACAATACCTTCAAAAAGACTGCAAAGTTTTTCCATTTCAATATCTCCATAAAGATACAATATTGTACTTAAAATGATGAAAACTTTAAGACCAATACTTTTATTGAAAAGCTGTGACAAAGAAAGCAAGAATGTATATAAAAGAACACATAATTTTTATCATATCATACCTCAGAATTTTTAAATCTTAAACCTGAATTCTAGTTTCTGAGGCCTCAGTGTTAAACATGCTTCTAATGACTATGTATTGCTGAATACACTGAGGCAGAAACTTGCCTACATTGTTGTAGAGAGGAACTTCCCAGCCACTCTTCCTAGTGCCCCCAGCACCTCCTTGTTCCTCAGGCTGTAGATCACAGCGTTGAGCACTGGGGTAAGGATGGTGTAGAAGACAGCCACCACCTTGTCCTCTTCTGGAGACCAGAAGGACTTTTGGTAGAGATAAGTAAAAACAAAAGTTACATAGTAGAAAGTCCCCACAGTGAGGTGGGCACTGCAGGTGGAATAGCCCTTCTTCCTGCCTTCCTGAGAGTCCGTGTGGTAGACAGCAAGGAACACTTTCCCGTAAGAACCTAGGATGACCAGGAAAGGGAACAGGAGAAAGAGGAAGGTGCTCACAAACACAATGTACTCATAGACCCAGGTGTCCATTCAGGCAAGAGTCAGCATGGCTGGGATATTGCAAAAGAAATGATTGATGGTTCTGGACCTGTAGTAAGGGATACAGAGGGCATAGACTGTGTGAGCAGAGGAGTTTACAGCATCCATTGCCCAGGATCCCAGGATCATCAGCACACACACTCTTCTGTTCATGTGGATGGGGTAGTGCAGAGGGAAGCAAATAGCCACATAACGGTCATAGGACATAGATATCAGGATCAGTGCTTCTCCACATGCTAAAGTCCTGAAAAAGAAATTCTACACCCCACACCCAATGAAGGAGATGGACTTGTTTCCAAAGAGGAAACCGGAAGCCATCTTGGGCACAGTGGCACAGATGTAAATGAGGTCCTTGAGGGAGAGCTGGCTGAGCAGGAAGTACATGGGTGTGTGGACCTGGGCATCCAAGAGGATGAGCAGGACCATGCACAGGTTGCCAGCCAGGGTCAACAGGAAGATGGGGAAGGTGAAAGTGAAAAGGAAAAGGCCAAGGCTTGATGGGGGGGAACAGGCCCAAGAGGATGAATTTGCTAGAGGTATCATTGTAATTTTCCATGGTGCACTCATATGGTTTGTCTGAAGACAGAGACAACAGTGATACATAAAGATTACCATTAGTCAATTCTGAAAATTTCCTTAAGATAATTAGCATCTGCATGATTTATTAAATTGTAAAACAAAAATAATACTCAATCTTACCTATTTAAAAATATTATTTTTCTCCTGAGAAATTAATATTTTATGAAGCATCTACTATTGAAAACATTTTAAGAAATATAAAAATTTGCAGAGCAATAATATTTCTATTAAAATTTCAAGAAATGTGAAGTATATTTACCCATGTGAAGTTAGAAATCATCAAATGCTGATGTACATTATTCAAAAGGAAAAATTATGAGAAAAGAAAAAAGTGGAAATGAAATCTGTGTAAATAGGGAAGGGCCCACAGGTAATGGGGAAAAAGTAAGAAGCAAGATACATGATGTACAGGTACAAGCACCCAATGATAAGGGTAAACATATTGTATACCTAAAAAGTACCAATAAAAGAATTTAAGAAAACAAAACAAAACAAAAATTGAATAGAAAATGAAAGTAAATGTACATTATAGGTCCATATCATGAATAACAATTTAATTCTCTCATGGTATGTCTTTTGCATTCATATTTACTTCTTCAGACTTGATTGTAATATTTCAGCAAACTCTGACTTTTAAGAAAAGGATATTTCCTTTTTAGAGATCCTTGTCCAATAACCCCATGTGAAACTTCCTTACATCAGATGTCAGTATCATGTTATTTTTCTTAGAAATCATGAATGTAACCTTACTGTCACCTCTTCGACAAAGTCATAGTAATTCCTACTCTTGAGTTTAAATGTTACCCATCATCCATTCTCTTTCCACAACTCCCTCAGTATCAGAACATGAATAGTGCTCTGTATGATAGAGATAAGACATGAAGGTGGATAACAGGGATTTTAAAAGATGCCATGGTCATTCATCACTTGGCAAATGTAAAGCTAAATCACAAGATACCTATGTACATTCAGTAGGAAAAAATTCATTAATGAAACAAATAAAACAAAGTACTTTATGACAAGAATATGGAATACCTGTAAATCTTTGTACTTTTTTTGAAGTCATTTCAAATGATGCTGCCAATAAGGAAAATAATATCTTGATGTCTCAAAAATGAAACAAAATTTGAACATGAAGTTGTAATTCCACCTTTTCCGTGTATGCCTAGGAGGTAATGCAGACACTCAAATAGCTGTTTATATGCCATTTTAATACCTGCAAAATTCACAATAGCCACAGGTGGGAAACACAAAAATTCTTCATCCACAAATGTATCCACAAAAATGTGATATGCATATCCAGGGATTATTATTCCTTCTCTTAAGGGGAAGGCAAGTTACAACATGCAGGAGCACTGATGATGTCACACTGAGTGAAAGAAGCCCACAACAGGAGTACAAAAGCTGCATGGATGCACTTTAGGAAGTGGAGATGGTGGAATGGTGGGTGCTATAGGCTTAATGAACAGAGAGAAGCTGAGACAGACTTAATGCTTACAGAGTTTTGGATCAGTATGGTGGGAAGATCTGGAGATGGAGAGGTGCTAACTGCCACAGGAGGATGACTCAGATCCTTCCCACTGTGCTATAGCAATGGTAAAGTCCTGAACTTTACCTCACACATCTTTACTATAACAGAAATGCCACAAAACTCACGCTTCTTAAAGTTATTCCAAATATGTTATAAGGCAATAAGGGCTGGGGATTTAGCTCAGTGGTTCCACTGCCTGCTTTGTAAGTGGAAGGATCCGAGTTTGATCCCTGGTACCAAAAAAAAAAAAAAAAAAAAAAAAAAAAAAGAGAGGCAGTTAAAGCCTTGGCATCCTGACCCATGTTGGAGGAACTTATATTTCACCATTGTTTGAAATGTGCTAATTTGCAAATTAAAATTTAGAGAAATAATTGTTTTCAGAAGATCTTTAGAATCAATATGACAGCAATATATTGAATAAAGTTGTCCTATTTAACTTTTATAACTACCTTCATTATTAAGAAATAAACAATATGCATGGGTGTGTGATCAAATCTGCTATGGATAGTGTAACTCATGAGTGTCCTTTCAGCATTTTCATTCTTATCCGAGTTCCCCTGTGCTAACTTTAAAATACAGCCCCATATCCGGTTGTGTGCATAAAATTCCAGCACTATCCCTGACAGAGAAGAAACCTCAGTCATCAAGTTATTGGTTTCACTAACACAGATGAACATTTTTCCTGTGGAAAAATAGCCTGTATTTATTCTTTTTACCTTTTTATTCTTTAGTGAAATAACTATAAGTAAACTATCCAGAGTGTATTTTAAACATTTTACTTACTTTGATTTTCTTATATTCTCAACAAAATGTGGAATGTAGATGTCAGAGGAGCCAACATGGAGGAAAACATGGGCAGGGAGACTCTGAGGATTGAGTCTTGACCTTAAGAAGCAAAGGCCTTGGGGCAGGACTCTCCTATCTGAGAGGAGAGGAGACACAGGAATCACTCACTGTCCTCACACATTGTCACCAGGAACCTGTCCAGGTTTGTCCAGGATGCATGTGAATTTAGTCCTAGCGGTAGTCTCTTCAGGTAGCTATAGAACATGACACTTTGTGGTGAGAAAGCTCAGATTCAGAGCTTTTAAGTGATCCATCCTAGAATGCCAGCTAGGAAAATGTACACACACATGTATATAAATATATATAAAGTTTCCACAATGTATAATGTAATGTACTTGTAATTGTAATGTATATATGTTAATGCACACAGTGGTTGTACAGTATTTATAGAAATAAATACAAACATATTTAAATCTTTCAAAACTGTGTGGCCAAATTATTTTTCAGTTATCTTTGGTTAATGATCCTAAAATAAGTGGTGTTCACATTTTAATCACCCAAAACAGAAATGAAAACAAAAAGAAGAAAAAAATATTAAAATATAGATTTTCTACATGTGATAAATTATTTAAAAGAGTGTTAACATTTTTTAAAATACAAATGTTTAGACTTAAAGTTAGTCATGTGGGCATCTTGTGTTTCCTTTATCACCTGGTTTTACTCTTTCCACTTGACTCAGCAACAAATATAAATACTCTCATAGAAAAATGCTTTTTAAAAGACTAATTGGTAATTGATATCTTATTCCCTATGACACAAGGTCCCTAATAGGAGAATTTGACAGCAGAGAATCATCCTCGTGATCTCCAGTGTAAAGCAGGTGGATATTTAACATCATCAGTGAAATTCTCCAAGTGCTGCCCACACATTACAATGAATTCTGTGCTGCAGTCCACTGTTGGGAGTAATTCTACACAATTTTGGGGAAAAAATCATTTGATTAGGCCTAGTTCTCCTGCCTACAGGCCAGCTATGGCATTTTGAGACAATTCCATGTTGGCCTTGGGCACAACTGAGACTTCAATGGTCCAGTGGTGCTGTGATGCTCCAGGACAAGATTACCTAAGCTGAAGACATCCTGGGAGGAACAAAATCTTCATCTGTGTAGTTCCTCATTGATCTAGGAATTCTGCTGCTCCCCAGTCATCTGTTACATTTATTTCTCCCCATGTACTTAACTCTGTCCAGAGTCATTTGTTACATTTGTTTCTCCCTATGTACTGAATAAAAAGTGTGCCTAGCTTAGGATCTTTCCTCTTTGTGGCCCAGAGCAGCACTGATCAGGCCCAAAGCTCAGCTTCTTCTCCAAGTCTCATTATTTTTACCTTTCCTGTATAATAAGTTAATTTGCCTTGTGCTGCTATGGCTCCCAGGGGACTAGGACTCACTGCAGACATTCTAGTAATGTCCCCTTTCCCTGTTCCCTACAGTCCACATGTATCTTTATGCTTCCATTTAGAGTTTAAAATAAGATACTGAAAAATGTCCCATTTTTATTTCCTGTACTAATAAATTACATGGATTCTTTGAAACATAACCTTCTTGTCATAGCAAGAATAAGAGAAGCACAGACACTTGAGTCACTGGTGCCCACAGAGGGACCAAATGATAGATCTGGGAACCAAGGATCAGTGCCCCCCAGAGTCCGCACCAAGCAATTTCCTCTGCAGCACAGGCTCCTCCACTCTGCTCCCTGTTGACCAGAGTACTTTCAGAGACAGAACTTTACACAGCTATGCTGTTTTCTTTGCATTTGTTCTGATGACTTATAGAGGTGGAATAAGACTCTAAACTTATCAAAACATATGTTTCCTTAATCTCACATTGCAGAGAGTTTTCTAAGAAATCCCAGATTGAAATTTAAAGCCTTTAAATGAAGCAACTGGGCAAAGATTTAAATACTAATCAAATAAATAAATACATATTTCTCACATCTGTGACACTATCTGCTCTGTTTTGGAGAAATTGGAGTCACTTTTCTATTCTCAGGATTCCAGACCCTCCTGGCTTACAGGTCAACCAGAGGATGGAGGAAGGGGTGTGAGGAGGGCCTTGAATTATCTGGCTCTGGAAAGCCAGCCACAGATTCATGCACAGTGCTGGTCCTGCTTGAGTCTCCTTACCTATACTGAGACATAGTCTACACTCATCTCAGTAAACTAGAATTCACCATACCATAAAATGAGTGTTGTAGGATCTCAGAAGTCAGAGAGGAGTGTTCTCACAGTGTGTGCACAAATCCAGGGTGATTCCCCTTCTCTGCAGTTTCCTGACAGATTCTATTATGCCAAGTGAGCCAGGAAATCACCAAACACTGGGACAAAGACAGAGTTAAAACTAAAAGGAATTTATTCATGCATGTGGACTCCATCCTCTAGGAGAAGTGAAGCCCAGAAACAGGGGACAGCACAGCTTTTATAGTAACTCAAACAAAGAAGTTCAGGGAGAGGCCAATATGTCCTTCAGCCAGCTGTGAAATATCTTTCACAACCCAGTTTTTTTTCAACCCACCTATCTTGTCAAGATAAGACATTTTGTGGCTACAGGGTTCAGCAGTTACAGGGAGGCACCAGGGACCATCTGTTCCTGGGGAGTGATAAAGCATGTTTACAGAAGCAGAGTGAGTTCTTAGAAAAATGGCTATCTTGTGGGGAATTCCAGCACTCTGTAAGGGGAGTGGTATGAGGAGAGTTCATTCACAGGCCAAGATGGCATTTCTTAGGTTCACTTTGGTCTCACATTCCCCACTGGTTTTTGTACAAAATCAAACCTTTGATTTATCTCTGTCATTTTTTCTCAGGCAAGGCTTTATACATTTGATCCAGCATCATAATAGTCAAATTTAATAATCTATGAACCACTGAGAGCATTCCATACAGTAAGGTAGGCATTGTATGCAACAACATGATAACAAACATATGATTACAATTATGACTACAAGAAAAATCTGTTTTAACCATTGCATATTAGGCAACCATTGAGTTAACCATTGAAACAAATCCCATCCTAATTTTTCATTATGTATTTTCTCTGTCAATTCTTCTAATTGCTTTATTTTTTCCTGAATCCCTGGGCTATTGTCAGTCATATTAAAACAACACATATTCTTTATTTTTTCACATCCTTGATTATGGAACAAGAGCAAGTAATCTATTGCTGCCCTGTTGTCTAGTATAGCCTGTCAGTGTTCTTGTAACTCCTGATTAATTAATGCCAAGGCAGATGAGGTAGCATTTAGACCTTTGACCACCTTGCATGCCAATTTTCATACTGCTTTTTCTGCATGAATTCCTATGGTGGGCTGAGCAAGCACAGATATTATCATAGGTATCACTTGAGCATCTGTCAAGAGACCTACATCCTCATCACATCCTAGTTCAGTATAGGGTGACCAATATTTAATTCTTTTGGGCACTATTAAATCAGTTCGATCTGCCAATATTATGGCCAAGTGACGTAGGCAGCACCGAGTCTCAGACAAGTAGGCAGGGATATAATTAAACTTTACTCCTTCACATGTATAAAACCATCCCGATGGTAAAGGCACATGACCATCACTGTATATGATTTTTTGTTCCTCATAACAGGACATTTTTTCTAACCTTTTTAATCTTAGACATTTTGTAGTACAATTTTTATATATAGCACATTGTGTATTTTTTAACATAATCATGTGAGGTGTATATAACTTAATAGCATTTTTTGGTTTAGAATAAGAGGGGTTCCCCCAATTGTAACTATCTTTATATGTAACATTTTTTCCTGGGATGTCTTTAAACAGAGTATAAGGTTGTATCAGACTCAAGGGAGTGCACACTGGGATGAGACAACTCCCTAATGCATAATGTAAATTTATATATACATGTAAACAGAACTCAGACAAATTAAGTGATAGTGCCAGCTGAATCCAAACATTACCAGTATGATCCAATTGTTTTTGGGGTAATGTTACCAATGTTCCAGAAAATATTAACAAGAAGGGGATGTATTTCCAACCTGTTCCAGTCTTAACTTTTTGTCGCCTGGTTGACTGATGACCCTCCATTTGTCCTCTGGGGAGTCCTCAGGAGTCACTTTGATGTGGCAGTGATGTATCCATGGTGCTTTTCCTGTGACCTTTACGGCAGAAGGCATCATCAAAATCACCTGGAAAGGCCCCTCCCATTGTAGCTCCAGAGCCTTAGATGAATGTCTCTTTACCAGCACCAGATCTCCAGGCTGAAATTTATGCTGGGTGACATCAGGTTGAGGGGCCAGCCTGGCCTCCCAAACTTAATTCCGCAGTTCTGGTTGGATTACCTGGAGGGCTTTTAAAGAATTTAGCAAAACATGATTCTCACATTCTGATACATTTTCCAAATTTACCCTGGGCACTAAGAGGGGTGGTCTCCCAAACATGATTTCATAAGGAGTTAACTTTTCTATATATGGAGTGCACCTAGCCCACAAGAGGTCCACTGGGAGGAGGTCTGGCCAGCTTCTTCCTGTTTCTAAAACAAACTTAGTTAATGCTTCTTTTAAGGTTCAATTCATCCTTTCCACATGCCCTGAACTTTGTGGCCGATAGGCACAATGAAGTTTCCAATCAATGTTAAGGGCCTTGGCCACCAATTGAGATAACTTAGCCATGGAGGCTGGGCCATTGTTGGACCCCAGAGTATGGGGGAGGCCAAATTGGCGGATGAGCTCCTGTAACAACTTTTTACTGACTATAGTAGCTGTCTCTCCCTTAGTGGGGAAGGCTTCTACTCATCCAGAGTAAGAATCTACCCAAGCCAACAGGTGCCTATATCTGCAGCTGGGCTTGACGTCAGTAAAATCCAATTCCCAAAATTCCCCAGGATGCGCACCTCAGCATCAGGTTCCCTCGTTTCCCCTGGGTGTTGTCTTGGCATTTACCTGGGTGTGTATCTGGCACTAAATGCAAACATCCTGGACCATGGCAACCAGCTTAGGAGCTAAGAACCCGGAACTTATCAATTGTCTGAGTTTCTTTTCTCCTAGGTGAGTAACCAATGTATTTGTTGAATTAGCTGTCAGCCAAGAGCCTGAGGCAAGCAGACTTGGCCATTGGAATGACTCCACCATCCATTTTTGTCTTTTATAGCTCCCACCCAGGCATTTTGTTCCTCTTCCTCTGATGAGTAATGTGACTTAGTCAGCAGCTCAGAAAAACCTTTAAGGAGCAGGGTGGGGACCATCCCCACTGGTTTTCTAGCAGCCAGTTTAGCAGCTAGGTCAGCCTTTTGGTATCCTATGGTCTCCAGTGTGTTGGGCCTCTGGTGTCCCTTGCAATGTATTATTGCCACTGATTTAGGCTTCCATATGGCTTCTAGTAAAGCTAGGATCTCATGTTTATTTTTGATGTCCTTTCCTCCTGATGTGAGTAGGCCCTGTTGTTTATATATCTCTCAATGAACATGTATGTGATGGACCAGCCATCACCAGTTGAAAGGTTCCTGAATGGGGGAAAGGAGGACTGAGAAAATAAGACAAAGAGACAGAGTCGGGAGGGCTCCCAAGACCGAGCAAGCAAGCTTATTTACACCTCTCTTTTATACACTCAGTGAGTTAGGTCATTAATCATGACCTTTATACAAAAAACACCTGCTTCCTTGTTTACTAGTTTTCAGAACATTCCCCGCCCTCAAGGGCTACTTTGTTTCTTGAGGTTACAGATCATTCATCTTGTTTCTAAGGCAACCTCTGAAGGTAAGTATCGGAGTTGGCAAGGACATGGTTCCCCATAACATAATCTCCTAACTATTTACAATGGAGGGTAAATTTAAAATGGAACTTTTTGGCTGACACTGCTCCCCACATCTCCCCGTTTTATTTATTAGATGGCCATGCCTGTCTTAGGTGAGATCTCAGGACAAAATCCCACCTTACCCGTCATAGGGAAGAGAAACTTCCCTGCCTTAGGTTGGTAAGAGATTTTTCTGGTCTCAAACCTGTCATTGACTAACCGGCCTCTTAAGGGTGATCAATTTTTGATAATGTAATTGAACAGCCACTGTTGAGAACATGAATCTAACACACTGGCTGAATACCATGAAAAGAAGAAACATAAACAGAAATCCACCTATGAATTATTGAAACATTTTGATACCCGAATTTTACACAATTTGACAATGTACAATTATTACATGTTACATTAAATTGACGAGTTCCATTTTCATAAAGGCTTTAAGATAGAGTAGATCATAGCTCCTTAGTCTTCGAGTCAACCAAACTGTGTAAGAGGAATCATTTAAAATATTAAGAGGTTGGGGAGGGAAGTTTTTAATCACAAATATAATGGCTAGCAACTCTGACCTCAGTGAACTAAGGCCCAAGTGGGGAGCGTTCAGGGGAGAGATAATCACCCCTTTGCCAGGCCTCACAGAGGGCTGTACCTACCGTTCCCATGATAACAAATGACTTGCAGAGAGTTTAGTAGTTTACATTGGGATAAACAAGGTGTAACAGAAGGCTTGTAGAGAGTTCAGTACATCTCCGGCAAACAAGATATTAACAGTCCAAGAATAACAAGGAACTGAGCTGATGTTTGTTCTCCCAGGATGTTTCTTGTCCTGGAGAATCACAGCATCACTGGATCACTGAAGTCTCAGTTGTGACCGGAGGCCAAACTGGAGTTATTCTGTAGCTTGGCTGTAGGCAAGAGAACTAGGCAACCAAATGATTTTTCCCTAGAATTATGTAGCATTGCTCCCAACACATGTACAGTTGCAAAGGCATACCAACTGTCCATATAGATATTAACAACCTTTCCCTCACCCAGGTTTAAGGCTTGAGTGAGGGCTATCAACTCTGCTCATTGGGTTGAAGCTCCATGGCCTAGGGCAGTGGCTCATCTCATTGCTCCCTGGCCATCTACCACCACTGCCCCCACATACCTGACTCCTTGTTCAATGAAGCTGCTCCTGTCCATGAAGAATGTCTCCTCAGGGTCCTCCAGGGGCACATCCTGCAAATCAGGCCTGGTCATGGTTATGTCCTAGAGGGTCTCCTGGCAGTCATGTAGTGGAGTCATCGGGTCTGAAGCTGGCAGCAGGGTCACGGAGTTTAGGGTAGTGGCTTCTGTGAACTTGATCCAGGGCTGGTCAATCAGGAGTGCCTGATATTGAGTCAGTCTAGTGTTTGATATCCAACACTCAGAGTCTCCTCATAGCATGGAGGAGACTGCATGTGGCATGCTGATCATGGGCCCCTGACCCAAGCTTAATTTATCTGCCTCCTTTACAAGGAAGGCTGTCACTGTGATGGCTCTGAGACAGGGTGGCCAGCCAGCAGCCATAGGGTCAAGTCTTTTGGACAAATAAGACATGGGCCTTTTCCAGGGTCCTAAAGTTTGAGTAAGGACCCCTTTTGCCACTCTATCTTTCTCAGCCAAGAACAATTAGAAAAGCTTTCTGATGTCTGGGAGGGCTAAAGCTGGTGCCTAAACAAGGGCTTGTTTTAAGGTCTCAAGTGCCCTCTGTTCAGTCTCTGTCCATACTAAGGGTGTGTTCCCTTCAGCTGTGGCTGCATATAAGGGCTTTGCGTTCTCCGCAAACCCTGTAATCCAGAGTCAGCAGTAGCCAGCAGTTCCCAGGAACTCATGCACCTGTCTTTTTGTGGTGGGTATTGGGATCTGTAATATAGCTTGTTTCCATCTCTGGGACAATTGTCGAGTGCCCCCATCAATTTTGTACCCAAGATAGGTGACCCGGGAGGCACAGATCTGGGCCTTTTTGGCTGACACTCAATATCCCAGTTTCTGTAACAGTCTCAACAAGTCTTTAGTAGCTGCCGTACAGGTGTCCTGATCATCAGCTGCTACTAGGAGGTCATCTACATACTGGAGAAGGGTCACCTCATGATGAGATGCTCTGAATGGAGCCAGATCCCTATTTAGAGCCTCATCAGACAAGGTGGGAGAATTTTTGAACCCTTGTGGCAGTCTTGTCCAGGTCAGTTGTCCCAAGTACCCTCCTTCAGGGTCCACTCATTGGAAAGCAAAAAGAGGCTGACTCACCTCGGCCAATGCCAGACTGAAGATGGCATCTTTGAGGTCCAGCGCAGTATAGACTTGTCATTGTGGGGGCAGGAGGCTTAGCAGGGTATAGGGATTTGGCACAGTGGGGTGTACAGTCTCAGTTATTTTGTTTACCTCTCGGAGGTCTTGGACAGGCCTGTAGTTGGAAGGACCAGGCTTTTGGACAGGCAGGAATGTAGTGTTCCAAGGCGATTGGCATGGCTTTAAGATTCCAGCATCTAAGAGTCTGTTGGTGTGTGTCCGAATCTTTTCTTTTGCTTTTTTCATGATGGGCTACTGTTGGACAGAAACAGGCTGGGCATTGGACTTCAGACTAACCATCATAGGAACTTGATGGCTTGCCAGCATAGGGGTGTTAGTTTCAGCCCACACAAGTGGAAACTCCGTTTGTAGATCACCAATCATCCCAGTTGAATTGTCCTCTGGCTCTGAGAGCATCAAGTATTCAGAAGCCAATGGGCAAGTCACCATAACTTTGACAGTCCCCCATGGGATGCCTAGTTTTAGGTCTGCCTTTTCCTCTGTAAAGGTAATTGTTGCACTCAATTTTCTTAGCAGGTCCCTACCTAGCAAGGGGTATGGACACTCTGGAATCACCAGAAAGGAGTGGATCACTTGCCTGTGACCCAAGTCTACTGTTCATGCAGTTGTCCATTTATAACCCTGAGTGCCCTTGCCAATAGCCCCCTGTACCAAAATCTCTTGTGTTGTCAATTTTCCCAAAGGTTTACTCAGTACTGAATGGGCCACCCCAGTATCTACCAGGAAGTTGGTTGGTGTGCCCCCTATTTTTAATTTTACCATGGGCTAATGGGGGCTCAATTTGAATGATCCCTGACTTTCCTATTTCATATCTTCAAAGGTCAGAACCTCCTGTGTCTTTTTCTGGTTTTGTCCCTCTTTTTCCTTTTTGAGGGGGCACTCATTTTTCCAATGTCCAGTCTGTTTGCAATAGGCACATTGGTCCCTTCCGAGTTTAGGCCATGGGGGTCTCTCTGACTTAGGTTTCCCAGTCTGTTTACTTGTCTCACAGTTTTTGAGAGCAGCAATAGTAACTTTTCCTAGCCACTTGGTGACTGCCTCTTCCAGGGAGTCCCAGTTGTCAAAAACCTTTTGTGCTATACTCAGGAGCTCGGAACTGTTCTTTCTCTCAAATCCTTCCAATCTCTGAAGTTTCTTTCTAATATCTGGGGCCAACTGAGACACAAAAGCCAGAATTATTCTGGCTGTGCTTTCTGGAGCATCAGGATTAATAGGTGTATAGACCAGATACATCTCTAGAAGGTACTCCAGGAAAGCCACAGGCGACTCCATCTTATCCTGTTTTACCTCACTCACCTTGGTCAAATTAGTCAGCTTCCCAGACACTTGGCAGAGTCCCTGTAAAAGGTGCTGGCAGTAACTGGTCAGGTCTCTCCTACCTGCATCGGTGTTGGGGTCCCAGTCTGGTCAGTGGGTTGGCACCTCGGTCTTTGCTCACTGCAGATAAGCTGGAGTGCTGGGACTGAGGTCTGGTTTTTCTCCCAGAGCTGCCTTAGTGGCCTCTTGAAAAATCCGGTCCCACTCCTCCGTAGTGAAGAAGGTGTGGAGCAGCTGCTGGCAGTTGTTCCAGGTAGGTTGATGAGTATGGAAAACAGATTCTAGGAGGTGAATCAAGGCCTGGGGTTTTTCTGAAAAAGGGGGAACTTGATTTTTCCAATTATAAAGGTCACTGGTACTAAAGGGAATATACACGAATCCACCACCTGTCTCGACCTGTTTTAAAGGAAGGACTGTGGATGTTACTTGACTAGTTGTCCCTTGTGACTCATAAGTTTGTGCCGATCAGGTATGAGGGGGAGACAGGGGGTCAGATGGTGTGGTTGGGGCAGAGGGATTAGTGAGGGTGGAATCAGAAGGGGAGTCAGGGTCTTCTTCATGTTCTTCATCCTGGGCCAGATATGGGGGCAGATGAGGTCGGAAGTCCTCTTCATCCTGTGGATCCTAGAAAACCTTATTTTTAAAAAGAGGCTTAGTAACAAACACATCTGCCACCTCTTGGGAACTCTGCCAATGGAGGAAATGACAATGGACCTTATTTTCACTAAACCTAGGTGACTGGGCGACTTTTGAACAGAAAAGAAAAGAGGGGGGGTCTTTAACTAGGTCCATCCAAACATCAATGAAAGGGAACTGATCTGGGTGATGGGGCCCTCCCTTTCCTGTGACCCAATTCCAAATCTGTTGGGTAGTCTGAATGTTAAGAATTCCCACCCTTAGCCATCCCACCCCGAACAACAGCCATTCTAATTGACACAGGGTATGGAGTTTTCTTTTTGAGAACTTGATGCCAAACTCATCTGCTTTGTGTGGGGTATAAATCTGAGAGAAATGTTGTAAAACACATTTAAGGGGGGTGGAGGGGGTAGAGTGTCTGGCTCCCATGGCTTGATGTAGAACAGAACTGAAAGCAAAATGCACACAGAGCAAGCCAACAGACAACAAATAACAGATACACAGATATTTAGACAGACTATAGCCTTCTCTACCAAAGGGATAAACTGACTGGGAGACTTCCTGCCATCACAGCAAAGTCCCAGGCATGGGAATTAGCACTGTGTCTGACTTCCCTTTTGCCCTCTGCAGGATCCACTGACTGAGAATCATGAGATTCTTACCTGACCTCTGGAGGTTTTCCAGATAAACTCGCTTCAGGATGTCTGGAATTACCTGAATCCGCCACTGGAGGCCCAAGCTCCCAGGGCCCTGATCAAATGGTCAAGATGGCCTCCCCAAGCCTATCTTGAGCCATGGGAGCCTGAGACAGGGGCCGTCCACTGGACAGAAGTCACTAAGTGATGGTGATCTCGCTGGGGCCTCCAAAACTGTTATGCCAAGTGAGCCAGGAAATCACCAAACACCAGGACAAAGACAGAGTTAAAACTAAAAGAAGTTTATTCACCCATGTGAACTCCATCCTCTAGGAGAAGTGAAGCCCAGAAACAGGGGACAGTGCAGCTTTTATGGGTAACTCAAACAAAGAAGTTCAGGGAGAGGCCAATATGTCCTTCAGCGAGCTGTGAAATATCTTTCACAACCCAGGTTTTTTTCAACCCACCTATCTTCTCAAGATAAGACATTCTGTGGCTACAGGGTTCAGCAGTTACAGGGAGGCACCAGGGACCATCTGTTCCTGGGGAGTGATAAAGCATGTTTACAGAAGCAGAGTGAGTTCTTAGAAAAATGGCTATCTTGTGGGGAATTCCAGCCCTCTAAGGCGAGGAGTATGAGGGGAGTTTATTCACAGGCCAAGATGGCATTTCTTAGGTTCACTTTGGTCTCACAGATTCCACTGGAGAAGGCATGGGGAGTGCACAGCATTCTATGTTATTTTACTGACTAATATTAACAAATCTTATTTGACATTTGCAACTGCTTGTTTTCCATTGTCTAGAATGGGATAAAGAATAATTTTTAACATATTAAGAAGATTACAATGCCCAGTAATTAATTTTTGTGTGTACTTGGATGTTTCTAAATTATATACTTTCAGGAAGTTCCACAAGGATGCAGTAGTATTTAAAGAACAAATATAGAAATAGGCAGAAAGATATTTTTGGATACACAGAAATAGATTGCATTGCTATATCCTTTGAACTTTGTTCTGGACTGAGAATGACTTCTGCTTTACTGTACATGTTCACAGCTGAAAGAAGAGCTTTAAATCTGCATCTACTCCAGGATTTGACCTTCAGAAAGGTAAACTCAGGCTGCTCAGCTCTCTCTGAGTATGCAGAGACAAAAACATGGATGCATACAGGCTGCCCATGGGAACACACAGTGTACACACTCAGGGCGTGACTTGGTTGAGGACAGCACTGGACAGTGGTGTGGGTTTACAGTCTCTACCACTAATGCTGCCATCGCATCTCCAAATTATCAGCATCAGTGTAACATGGTTGTTTTCAATTAGGACTGTACAGTGACATGGAGTTCAGATTGTCTCTGTGGACCATGCCCATTTGGTTTTCCAAAAA
Organism: Heterocephalus glaber; assembly: GCF_053883595.1. Classification (NCBI taxonomy): domain Eukaryota; kingdom Metazoa; phylum Chordata; class Mammalia; order Rodentia; family Bathyergidae; genus Heterocephalus; species Heterocephalus glaber. The sequence continues at coordinate 45,900,158 of NW_028258308.1, forward strand.
GTTTTTGCTGATCCCGAAGGCAGGTATTATTAATATTATTTTTCTGAAACTGTGTGTTCTGTACATGAAGAAAATGATATATAAGAGAAGTAAATTAAAAGTATAAGCACTACAATTTAGCACAAATTGAATTTGAATGCAAACTCTGGATAACTATAATACAGCTACTATGCACACATTGCCAGCATCACTTCCAAAAGGCTTTATAAAATTTTGAAAACAAAGTTATTATTTCAGTTTGGTAAGTTAACCAGTACTATTTTTCTTTTACCATAAGGTCCATTACATATTTTCATATTGAAATAATATTTATAATATCCAAGTATTTAAATCCAATAAAATGAATTCATGGAAGGTAAAATAGAAAGCAAGGGAAGAGTAATGAAATAACAAAGCCTCAGATAAACTCTCATCACTCATAGAAAAACAAAGAAAACAAGCACAGAAAAAGCCAAACAAAATCCGAGGACAAAGAAATGTGCTCTCAGGCCGAGGATTTAGCTCAGTGGTTTCGACGCCTGCCGCGCAAGCACAAGGACCCAAGTTCGATCCCTGGTACCAAAAAAAAAAAAAAAAAGAAATGTGCTCTCTACTATCTTTGCTGTGAACTGGACTCTAAATGATGACTTTGTTCTTCAGTTGTCAATTAAGCCTGGGGACAGCGAGTGCAGAAGAACAAGCTCTCATCCCTTCCTGACACCACTGCTGCCCTATCTGGAGAACAGGCTCATGATGAGCTGATTTCATTTCTGGTGTCTGCACCTCATAACCAGGATTTCTGCTGCACAAGGGCTGGTCCTCAAACTCCACTACCAATCTGCTTCTGAGGCTAAGTCCTCTCAAGCACATGACAGTTTCTCCTTCCATAACATGTATAAAAGTAAAATTAGGATTCATACCACAGTTCCTCCCCACTTTGAACCACTCACTTCCTCCATTAGCTGTTGCACTGTTCAGCTTTCAACTTGCTGCACAAGGAAACCAACACCCATATCATAGAGAAGAGAGGTTTAGTTTGGCTCAGGACTGCATTTTAGGGGCAGCTGGCTTCAAGTCAGGAAGTTCATAGTGGAGGGGCCAGGAGAAACAGAGCTGCTCAGGTCAAGGTGGCTGGGAAGCTGAGTGATTTGGAAGGAACATCTGAAGAGACTTAAGCTGCATCAGCGTCACCTCCAACTGACCCTCCCTCAGCCAGCACTCAGTTGAATATCAGTGGGTCAGTCCACCCTGCACTCTCTCAACCTTACCCCAAGCACCTCTCCCAGATCTCTGATCTTCTCAGCTGACAATGAGCCCACAGTCACAGGAGAACACAGTTGTGTTTCTGAGTGGACCTTTTGAGTTCTGTCCTGACAAGTGTACCTACAAACATTTCAGAGACGTCCACCAGATGGAGCAGCAGCCAGGATTCCATTCTCCTGTAGCTGGTGACTCTCAGGACTGCTGTGTGCCTAGGGAATGTCCACTGAGAATGACAGGAGGAGGCCAGTCACCTAGGATATGCCCTGGCCTAAGGCCAAGGCGAGGACAGAGCCCTGTGGGTGCTGACATCTCTCCACACTGCCTTGGGGAGGACCAGGCAAGTTCATAGGGACCTTCCTGGCTGTCCTACTCTGTTTGTCATGGCACCTTCTATGTCATTGCTGTAACTCAGCGCATGCCTGGGTATGATGTGGCTGCAACTATTGATTATTTCCCACTTTGTTTGTAGTTGAAGAAAATGCATAAAAATGAATGCATTTAATAAGAGTATGTAAGTAGAAATACAGTATCATAAAAAGGTTATTTTAAAGATTCTAATTATTTGTTTTGGAAAAGTTCATCAACTTATGAGACAATTTTATCTTATTAAAATAGATAGTGAAGATGATGTTATTATGGATATTGTAAAGAGTTATTCAGATAACATTCAGTAATTAATTTTTGTTACAAATAGAAGCTTAATCATGTTCACAAGTTTCTCATTTCTAAGAAATTATGCATTTTCTTCAGAAATGAATAGCATTGCACCAAATTTTTGTGTAAGGATTTAATGATATTTGAATTGTTAATATTCCAGGTGAAAATGATTCCTGAAGTGAAAATTCTTAGACTGAGTGCCCTGGTCTCTATAAGCTGAAGTGCCTCTCTGTGACCCTCAGCAAATTGCCCTGGATCTTACAGCAGGGCCTGTCTGGCCCTCCAGGCCCCTGGTGACTGACCTGTGAGGTGGAAGAGCTGAAAGACCTTGTTGGATGTGGAAGCAGGGCCCAAGGAGGCTTCCATGACCCAGAGATTTCTCAGTGGCATCTGCTGCTCCCTGGGCTAGGTCCTGGGACCTGAGGAGGAGACACAGTTGGAGCTCAGCCTGTGGATGCAACCTGGGCCTTGGTCTGACCAGGGCAGCAGCATCTCCAGGGAGCCCAGGGCCTTTTGTCGGTGACACAGGGTGAGGCAGCCAGGACATAGGAGGACCAGGGCAACACCTAAGTCCCACTTATCACTGGAGACCCGGGGCACTATCATCCTGAGGGTGCTGTGCAAGGGCCAGGACCCAGCCTTCACCTTCTGTACTGTGACCCTGCAGTGAGCATGGATGGCCAGGGGACTGGGCTCAATGGGAAAGAAATTAGGAGTCAAACCTTGAGTAAAGTGAAGCTGTTGCTCTTAATCATCTCTGAATGTCTTGGTTTTGCCCACAGGAATTATTCACTAAAGCACACAGCTCTTTAGATGAGTAGTCTTATTCACTCATTTGTAAAGGGAAGCCCATTCTGTGTCCCAAAGAGCAAGGCTTGGATGGTGAAGGTTTCTGAACTGCAGTGGCACATTCCTATGTGTTAGACTCTCAGGAGGCTGAGGCAGGAGGACTGCTTGGGTAAGAGAGTTCCAGGTTGGACAGGACAGCAACAATTTTTCTCAAAAAACATTTTAAAAAATCTGAGAAACAATGAAAGGAAACCTAATGAACTCATATTCAATAGGATATAGGTTGGTTTCTGTGCTTCATAAATGGGATTATATTAGTTCTGAAGAAGAGTTGACAGATGCTATTTATTCTTTTCCACTTTCCCCAATATTTTGCCCAATGTCAAGCTCAGTGCACTGTGTTTTAGGCTGGCACTTTTACTTGCTGATATGGTCATTATTTGGAGATGGAGTGCACTGAGGAAAAAGAAGTCATGCTTTGAGGTGTGAACAGTTTAAATGCAGAACACACAGTAAGGAAGATTCAGTCATGTGGAGAGGAAGAGTAGGTCCTGGGGTCAGCACACAGTTGGTGCAGGAAGTGACCTTAAAGTAGAGACTTTCAATGTTCTGGGCCATCACAGGGTATTAATGTGAACATGGGCTGTATAAAGCAGAGGAAAAGCATGTTGGAAGATATGAATTCAGGACATTTTCTTAAATATTCCTAACAAATGAGAAAACTGCATCATTGAATTATCCAATCACTTGCATTTTGAGAGACCAGAGTGTCATGGAATGGGGAAGCTGATGTCAGGCACGGTGACTCTGACACCTCCTTTGGGTGCTGCATTCAGTTTAGCACAAACATAACATGAGCCACAGAGGAAGAAACGGCCTAGCACAGATGATTGCACACCACATTATGCAAAATGACATCATCACTCCATGTCCCCTAGACTTGCTCAAGAACAATTTCAAGGTATCATAGATTTATTTATTCATTCATTTGTTCATTACATTTAAGATGTAAACTAAGATGCTTTGATATACAAACAGAGTTGATCAAGATAATGAGCAAATTCACCTATGCATCTTCCATTGTAACAATGTATTTGTATTCAATATGGGCAACTAAAATATACTTTTAAAACATTTTATCATGCACTACAATATTATTAGATATAATTGTGTGAGTATGCACTCTAGGTCTAACTAGCAAATCTACCTAGCTGCCCTGTAGCATGGGACATGCTTCTTCTCATTTCCTCCTTCAGGACCCCAGTAAGCACCAGTAATCACCATGCTACTGACTGTTTCCATGTAATTCACTTTATTTTATGTCCAACCAATAGGTGATGTCATATAGTATTTTTGACTTTACATGCTAGACTATTGCTCTACTACTGTGGTACATCCCTGGACTTTTGAAAACTTTTTGCTGTGACAAACCCTGCCTACATTTTTCAGCTTTGTGTAAACTATATATTCCTCCCTAAGTTTCCAAAGGTGGAAATGGAAGCAAGTGATGCCAAGCTTGGCTAACATTTACCTTTTGTCCATCTGAAGGTGAGTCTGTTAAATAATTGGAAAAAGAGAAATGAACTAGTGTTGCTATAATAATATAATCATCACCAGATTCCACCTGTTTTTGATGAAAGTTACAAATCTTTCTCCACAAGAGGTCTTTGTGCCATGATGTTTGAATGATGTAGGACATTGGAGATGACAAAGACAGGGAGAGGTTTCCCTGCAATTGTGCATATGGAGCCCCCTCCTGAAATGAAAATCTGCCCCTGTCTAGCAGTGGTCACAGTCCACCAGGAGGCCTGGAGGGAGCAGCACACACCCACTTGTGTGTGACACGTGTTCATGACAGACTCTCCTCATGCCTCTGTCTTCCATTCTATTTTCATGGGACTGTGAAAGTGAGGCCATATTTCTTTGCTCTCATTGGGGAACAGTGGTCAAATCATTTGACAATTTGCTCCATCTCCCACGTTTGTTTCCCTGACCATAATCCCTAAAACACCTCTCACAGCTCTCCTATTCTTCACAATGAGCAGGTGAGTAAGACATTGCGCAGTCTGCTTTACACTCCTGATTCTGACTTCAACTTGAGATAGGGCCATTCAAAGAGAGTCTTCTTAAGAACAATGACTACAACAGAGGTGAATACCAGTCCACTAGGGGCTCTGTCTCATACTCTTCCAGCTTTGGATCACACTGAGGAGAGGAAGAGCCATGTGTACTGGAAATTGCCAAGGCAGCAGACTTCAGACCTGATTTTACTCCATCTCTGATGACAATTCATGTCTTGCATCTAGTTTTTAGGATTCAGTTCTCTGTTTAAATTTGAATAAACTCAAGTAGAAGATGGGGAAATTTTTTTAGAGATAAGCAGCTTCTGCAAGCTTTCTTTTTTCATAGCTTCTTATTTTTGCATAAATGCTTTCATTGGTACATTTTAGGTATACAACATGTTTACATTTATCACTGAGTGCTTGTACCTGTACATGATGTGTATGCATTCTTAATTTTTCCCAATTACCTGTGGACCCTTCCCACCTCCACCCTTACTTATTCACATAGATATTGTTTCCATTTTTTCCTTTTCTCATAATTTTTCCTTTCCCTTCTTACCTTTCCCATTCCCCTCTCTTTTCCCCTACACGTTTGGAACTTTTTGTCCTATTTCAAATTATAAATTATTCTTTGTAATCATTTTAATTGTTATTTACACTTTCAGTTTTTCACACTAGAGAAATTATTTGGTATTTACACGTGTGTCCTATTTATTTCACTTAAAAGTATGTGCTCAATCTGCATCCCTTTAGCTATAAATGTCTCTAGTTTCTCATTCTTTGTGACTGAGTAGTACTCCATTTTATGAAAAAAATCACAACTTTTAAATCCAGTTTTCAGGTGATCAGCATGAGAGCTGTTTCGAAGATTTATCTATTACAAACTGTGCTGCTATAAACATGGGTGCACATATATTTCTGTGGTATGACACTTTTAATTTTTTGGAGAAGATAAGCAGTAGGGAAATAGCTGGGTGAAATGGGACCTCTAGTCCTAGTTCTTTGAGGTATCTCCAAAATGATTTCCACAGTAGTTGCACCAGTCTGCAATCACACCAATGATGGAGAAGGGTACTTTTCTCCCCACAACCCTGCCAGCATTTGTTATTGGTTGATTTCTTGAAAGCAGCCATTCTTTCTGTGGAATCTCAGTGTTATTTTCATCTGCATCTCTCAAATGACCAGGGATGTTGAACATTTTTTCATATGTTTATTTGCTATCTCTACTTCTTTGTCTGAGAAATGTCTGTTCAGTTCAGATGCCCATTTTTGAATTTGATTTTTGAATTTGAGGTGTCTGATGTTTTTCAATTCTTTATATATTCTAGATATTAGGCCTTTGTCTAAGGTACAGATGCTTAAAAAAATTCCACATTGTAGGTTGTCTGTTAGCTCTGTTGGTGGTTTCTCTTTCAGTGCAGAAGCTTTTTAATAAGATGAGATCCCAGTTGTTGATTCTTTGTGACTGTTCCTGTGATACTGAGGTTTTGTTCATGAAGTCTTTTCTTATGGCAGTGTCTTCAAGAGTTCTACCTAACTTATCTTCCAGCAAGTTTAGTGTTTCTGTCTTAACAATTAGATATTTCATTCACTTTGATCTTAATTTAGTGCATGGTGATAGTTATGGGTCTAGTTTTAATCTTTGGCAGGTTGCAATCCAGTTTTCTCAGCACCACTTTTTAAACAGGCTATCTTTCCTCTAATGAGGGTGGTTGGCTTCTTTGTCAAAATGAGTTGACTGAAGTTGTTTCTGCATCTTCTAATCTATTCCACTGATCTTCAGATCTGTTTCTTTGCCAGTACCATGCTGTTTTTATCACAATAGCTTTGTAGTGTAGTTTTAAGTTGGAGATTGTGATACCCCTAGCCATGTCTCTGTTGCCTAGAATTGCTTTTGCTATTCTAGGTCTCTTCTGGTTACAAATGAATTTTTGTATTATTTTCTCTGTGAAATATACTGTTGAAATTTCAATGAGCATTGCATTAAATTTATGTAGCAGTTTTGCAAGTATGGCCATTTTCACTATATTGGTTCTTCCTATACAGGAACAAGGGATGCCTTTCTGTTTACTTAAATCATCTTCGATCTCTTTTTTCTGAGTGCTGTAGTTTTCTTTATAGAGGTCTTTTGCTTCCTTTGTGAGGTTGATTCCTAGATATTACATTCTTTTGGATGCTATTGTAAAAGTAATTGTCTAATTTCTCTCTCAGTGAGTCTGTTATTTGTGTATAAGAAGGCTACTGTTTTTTGAGTGTTGACCTTTTATCCACCTACTCTATTGAATAAGTCAATTAAGTCTAGAGTGCTCTTGGTAGAGTTTTTGGGTCTTCTATGTAAAGTATCATATCATCAGCAAATAATGACAGCTTAAATTCTTCCTATCATATCTTTGTTCGATTTATTTCTTTTTCTTGTCTAACTGCTGTGGCTAATGTTTCCAAAACTATATTGAACAGGAGTGGTGATAGTGGGCATCATTGTCTTTTTCCTTGATTTTACTGTGAAAATTTTCTGATTTTTAAAAAATTATTTTATTGCTATATTGTAGGTATACAATATGTTTACATTTATCATTGGGTGGTTGCACCTGTACATAATGTATCATGATTCTTATATTTTTCCCCATTACCTGTGCTGCCCCCAGCCCTTCCTCCATTCCCTATTTAAATAGAGTTCATTTCTATTTTTTCTTTTCTCATAATTTTTCCTTTCTGTTCTTTCCTTTCCCCTTCCCTTCCTACCATCCCTACAGCTTTGGATCTTTTATATTTCAAATTATCAATTATTGGTTCCACCACTCCAACCCAGAGGTAGGGGATTCCAGGCCACCTTTCCACCACTCCCAGACCAGAGGAATTGGCTTCCAGTCTGCTGTTCCATGGCTCCCAGCCCAGAGGAGGTGAGCCACGTGCATGCCAATAGCACCCCCTCACCCCATTAAAATGAGAAGACACATAAACTTGTCTCCAAATGAAACTTCCAGATCACCTATGACAACCCCAAAGGGAAATGAGATGGAACAATCTGATACTCAACAACCTGGACTCCCTGAACTGGCAACAAAAGAGGATCTAGAAAAAATGAAATCAGAAATAATTTCTCAGATAAGAGCAGAGATTGTGCTCATAGTGCAAGATATGATTAATAAATCTAGAGAGGAGCTGAGGAACATGGTGTAATTCTAACAAAGGAAACAAATGGAAATCATAAAACAGATGCAAACAGATTCCCAGGAGATCAAAAACTCCATTGAAAGTCTACACAGCAGAATGAGCCAATGTGAGGACAGAATTTCAGATACAGAAGATAAGATTGCAATTAGTGACCAGGAAAAGAAAAATTGCTTCAAAATTCTACGGGACCATGAGAAAGCAATCCAACAGTGGCTAGATGATGCAAAGAAGAATAATATAAGACTGATTGGAGTCAATGAAGAAACAGGAGAGAGTGCAGATGATATATAAGAAAAAAACTATTCACAGAAGTGATGGCAGAAACCTTCCCAAGCAGGGGAACAGATCTTGACATATAGATAAGTGAGGCATATAGGACTCCAGATACACTTGATTAAAAACAAAACTACACATAGGCATGTAATTGTTAAGATTCCAGAAACTCAACAGAAAAACAAAGTTCTACAAGCAGTTAGAGAAAAGAAACAAATCACATCAAAGGAAAACACATCAGAATAACAGCAGACTTCTCAACACAAAACCTCAAGGCAAGAAGAGCTTGGAGTGATGTATTCCAAACCCTAAAGGAAGATAACCTCCAAGCCAGATTGATGTACCCTGCAAAACTGTCTTTCAAAATTGATGGAGAAATAAGATACTTTCATGGCAAAGAGCACTTTAGGAACTTCATGAACACCAAATCAGCACTCAAAAAAATTTTAGACAATATCCTAGGAACAGACAATGAGGATCACAACCCCAGAAGCTTAGCAGAATGAACCCATCAGTCGTGATCAGAAATTAAATGTAAAGGGGGAAAATCCAACAAAATGTCATGACAATGATAACTCAATATGTATCAGTTATAACCATTGATGTTAATGGACTCAATTCACCTGTCAAAAGAAATATACTGGCAGAATGGATCGAGAAGCAAAATCTCACAATATGCTGCATAAAAGAAACACAATTAATACAAAATAAAACTCATAGACTACAAGTTAAAGGGTAGAAAAGAATACTTCATGAGACGGAATATGAAAAAAGGCAGGAGAAGCTATCCTCTTTGCAGATCAATTAGATTTCAAACTAACACTGATTAAGTGAGACAAAGATGGATACTATATCCTTGTAAAGGGAACAATCCAACAGGAAGAGGTGACACTCATAAATATCTATGTGTGAAACACTAGTGCACCAAACTATATAAAAAATGCTAACAGACATGAAAAGTCATATATGCACAAAACATAATTGTAGTAGGTGACCTCAATACCCCACTGTCACAAATAAATAGATCAACTGGACAAAAAATGAGAAATGAAATACTAGAACTCAATCAAACTCTTGAACAAATAAACTTAACAGCTCTTCCCAGAGTGTTCCACACCACAAAATCAGAATACACCTTCTTTTCAGCTACACAAGGGTTGCTCTGCAAATAGACCACATAGAACATGTTGAAGTAAATGGAAAGGAATTGAAGTTATCCCCTGTATATTATCAGACCATAGTGCAATGAAATTGGAGATCCATAGCAAAAGAAACTGCAAAGATTTCATAAACACATGGAAATTGAACAACACACTTCTGAATAACCAATGGGTCACAGAGGAAATCAAAGAAGAAATCACACAGTTCCTTCAATTAAATGACAATGACAATAGAACATATTGGATTCTATGGGACACAATGAAAGCATTCTTACAAAGGAAATTGATAGCACCAAATGCACATATTAGGAAAACAGAGTAAGCCTGTTGCTGAACTACAAGCTTCTAGAAGAAGAAGAGCAGGACAAACCCAAAGCTCATACAAGGGAGGAAATTATAAAGATCAGAGGAGAAATCAATTAAATGGAGACTAAAAGAATGATACAAAAAATCAATGAGGCCAAGAGTTGGTTCTTGGGAAGAATTAACGAAATTGACAAACCTTTAGCTGAACTTATCAGAAAAAGGAAAGAAAAGGCCCAAATCCACTCAATTAGGAATGAACAGAGTGACATTATAACAGACCCAGCAGAAATCCAGAGGAGCAGAAATTCCTACTTCCAGAACCTATACACCAATAAGTTAGAAAACAAAGAAGAAATGGACAGATTCCTAGATACTTATGAATTACCAAAGTTGAATGAAGACCTAAAAATTGTAAACAACCCAATATCAACCAATGAAATTGAAAATGAAATTAAAAACTTACCAACTATGGAAAGCCCAGGTCCTACTGGTTTTACTGCTGAATTCTACAAAACATTTAGAGAGGAACTACTGCCACTACTGTTTAAATTCATCAATCAAGTTGAAAGGGAAGCAATGCTCGCAAATTCTTTCCTGGAAGCAAGCTTCACCTTGATCCACAAAATAGAGAAAAACCCAACCAAAAAAAGAGAACTTTAGGCCAATCTCACTAATGAACACAGATGCAAAAATCCTTAATAAGATACTGGCAAATAGAATGCAGAAGATCATCAAGAAAATCATACAACCTGATTGAGTGAGATTCATCCCAGGGATACAGGGATGGTTCAACATACACAAATCAAACAATGTAATACACTATATCTATAGAGCCAGGGACAGAAACCATATGATCATCTCATTAGATGCAATAAAAGCATTTGACAAAATCCATCACACATTTATGACAAAAAACCCTACATAAAAATGGAATAGATAGTCCCTACCTCAAACTGATAAGAACCATCTATGAAAAACCAACAGCCAGTATCACACTAGATTGTCAAAATTGAAATCCTTCACAGTAAAATTAGGAACAAAACAAGGATATCCACTATCACCACTCCTGTTCAATATAGTTTTGGAAACATTATCCATGGCAATTCGAGAAGAGAAAGAAATAAAAGGAATAAAGATTGAAAATGAAGAAGTCAAATTGTCATTATTTGCAGATACATAATACTCTATATAGAAGATCACAAGAACGTCACCAAAATTCTTCTAGACTCAATAATAAATTCAGTAAAGTAGCTGGATACAAGGTCAACACACAAAAATCAATAGCTTTCCTCTACACAAATGACAGACTCACTGAGAGAGAAGTAGGGCAAATAATTCCTTTCACAATAACATCCAAAAATCTGAAATGCCTAGGAATCAACCTAATGAAAAAAAATCAAAGGCCTCTTCTCTGAAAAGAGCACTCTGAAAAGAGAGATTGAAGATGATATCAGAAAATGGAAAGTAATCACTTGCTCCTGGGTAGGAAGGGTCAATATAGAGAAAGTGGACATACTTCCAAAATTATAATATAGATTCAATGCAATCTCAATTGTGTTCCCAGCAGCATACTTCATGGAACTTGTGAAAACTATCCAAAAATTCATTTGGAACAAGAAGAGACCCAGAAGAACAAAAGCAATTCTAGGTAACAGAGACGTGGCAGGGGGTATTATAATCCCCAACTTGAAACTATACTATAAAGGTACTGTGATAAAAACATCATGGTACTAGCAAAGGAACAGACCTAAGGACCACTGGAACAGATTAGAATATGCAGAAACAACTGCAGACACACTCAGCCATCTCATGTTCGTTAAAGGAGCCAAACACCCTCACTGGAGGAAAGATAACCACTTTAATAAATGGTGCTGGAAAAATTGGTTTTCAAAATAAAAGTGGACCTGTATCTCTCACCATGCACTAAACTAAAATTTAAATGGAGTAAAAAATCTAAATATTAAAACAGAAACACTGAACTGGATAGAATAGGGTTTAGGTAGAACTCTTGAAGACATTGGTGTAGGAAAAGATTTTATCAACAAAACCTCAGTTGCCTGTGAACTAGTACAAACTATCAACAAGTGGGATCTCTTATTGAAAAGCTTGTGCACAACAAGAGAAACCACCAACAGTGTGAAGAGACAACAATGTGGGAAAAAATCTTCACCTGCTGTTCCTTACACAAAGGCCTACTATTTCAAATCTATAGAGAATTTAAAAAGATCAGACCTCCCAAATTTTTCTTTCTTTCTTTTTCTTTCTTTCTTTCTTTCTTTCTTTCTTTCTTTCTTTCTTTCTTTCTTTCTTTCTTTCTTTCTTTCTTTCTTTCTTTCTTTTTTTTCTTTCTTTCTTTCTTTCTTTCTTTCTTTCTTTCTTTTTTGTATTAAATTCTTTTATTGGTACATTGTAGGTATACAACACAGTTACATTTCTCATTGGGAATTGTACCTTTACATAATGAATCTTGGTTCTTATTTTTTCCCCATTCCTAGCCTTCCCTTCACACCCTCCACCCTTCCCTATTTACAAAGACTTTATTTCCATTTTTTCCATTTCTCATCATTTTTCCTTTCCCTCCTTTCCTTTCCCCTGCCCCTCCCACTACCCCTACCCCTTTGGACCTTTTCTTCCTATTTTACATTATCGACTATTCATTCTAATCATTGGTACTTTTAAGGTATACAATATAATGACATTCATCATTGGAAATTTGCACCTTTACATAGCCTCTCTTGGTTCTTATTTTTCACCCTTGCCCAGCCCTCCCTTCAACCCCTCCAGTCCTCCCTATTTACAAAGATTTTGTTCCTATTTTTCCATTTTCTCATATTAATCCCATTCCTTTCTGTCCTTTCCCCTAGCCCTCCCACTTCCTTCCCCTTTGCCCCTTTTCTTCCTATTTCACATTACCTATTATACATTTATTCCTTATTTACACTTTCAGTTTCTCACACCAGAGAAACTATTTGGTATTTACACATGTGTGTCCTATTTATTTCACTTAAGAGTATCACCTCAATGTGCATCCACTTAGCTATAAATGTCTCTAATTTCTCATTTTTTATGGCTGAGTAGTACTCCATTTTGTAAAAAAACCACATTTTCTTTATCCAGTCTCCAGTTGATGGTCATTTGGGCTGTTTCCAAGTTTTAGCTATTACGAACTGTGCTGCTATGAACATGGGTGCACATATATCACTGTGGTATGATTCTTTTAATTCTTTGGGGAAGATCACCAGCAGTGGAATAGCGGGGTCAAATGGGATTTCCAGTCCTAGTTCTTTGAGGTATCTCCATACTGATTTCCATAGTGGTTGCACCAGTCTACACTCCCACCATCAGTGGAGCAGGGTTCCTCTTTCCCCACAGCCCTGCTAGCATTTGTTATTGGTTGATTTCATGATAGCAGCCATTCTTTCTGGAGTGAAGTGGAATCTCAGTGTTGTTTTCATTTGCATCTCTTGAATGACCAGTGATGTGGAACATTTTTTCATGTATTTATTTGCTATTTCTACTTCTTTGTCTGAGAAATGTCTGTTCATTTCAGATGCCCATTTTTGCATTGGGTCTTTAAATTTGGGAAGACCTCCCAAATTTAAATAGTCTGAAAATGGGCATCTGAAATGAACAGACATTTCTCAGACAAAAAGTAGAAATAGCAAGCAAAAGCAATTCTAGGTAACAGAGATATGGCAGGGAGGATTACAGCCCGCAAATTGAAACTATAATACAAAGCTACTGTGATAAAACAGTATGGTACTGGCAAAGAAACAGACCTGAGGAACAGTGGAACAGATCAGAAGATGAAACAACTTCAGACACAGCCACCTCATCTTTGACAAAGGAGCCAAACTTCCTCACTGGTGGGAAGATAGCATCTTTAATAACTGGTGTTGGAAAAATTGGGTTTCAATTTTTCAGTGATTAAAACTAGACCTATATCTCTCAAAATGTACTCAACTATAATTGAAATGGATTAAAGATCTAAATATTAAAACTGAAATGCTGAACCAGCTGGAAAAGAAGTTAAGTAGAACTCTTGAAGACATTGGCATAGGCAAAGATTTTATCAACACAATTTCAGTTGCCTGTGAAGTAGCATAATCAATATCTGATCTCTTCTTATTTAAATGCTTCTGCAAGGCAAGAGAAACCACCAACAGAGTGAAGAGACAACCCACAATGTGGGAAAAAATTTTCACCAGCTGACCCTCAGAAAAAGATCTACTATCTAGAATCTATAAAGAATTTGTAAAAATCAGCCTCTCAAATTTAAAGACCCAATCCAAAAATGGGCTTCTAAAATGAACAGACATTTCTCAGACAAAGAAGTAGTTATAGCAAATAAACATATGAAAAAGTGTTCAATATCACAGGTCATTTGAGAGTTGCAAATGAAAACAATGCTGAGATTCCACCTCACCCCAGAAAGAATGGCTGCTATCATGAAATCAACCAATAACAAATGCTGGTGGAGCTGTGGGAAAAGAGGAACACTGCTCCACTGCTCTTGGAAGTGTAGACTGGTGCAACCACTGTGGAAATCATTATGGAGATACCTCAAAGAACTAGGAATGGAATTCCCATTTGACCCAGCTGTTCCCTTGCTGATTATAGTCCCCAGAGAATTAAAAGAATCATACCACAGTGATGTATGTGCACCCATGTTCATAGCAGCACAGTTTGCAATAGCTAAATCTTGGAAACAGCCCAAATACCTGTCAAGTGGAGAGTGGATAAAGAAAATGTAGTTGTTTTAAAAAAATAGAGTAGTACTCAGTAGTACTTGTCCCACAAAAAATGAAAAGTTAGAGACATTTATAGCTAAATAGATGTACATTGAGGTGATACTCTTAAGTGAAATAGAGGACACACATGTGTAAACCCCCAATCGTTTCTCTAGTGTGAGAATCTGAAAGTGTAAATAAGTACTAAAAGGCATAATAGATAATGTAAAATAGGAAGAAAAAGGACAAAGGGGAAGGGGAAATTTGACGGGTAGGGGAAATGAAAGAAGGGAATGGAATTAATATGAGAAAATGAAAAAATGGAAACAAAGTCTTTTTAGATATGGGGGGATGGAGGGGTTGAAGGGAGGGCAGGGGAAGGGGGAAAATAAGAACCAAGAGAGATTATGTAATGGTGCAAATTTCCAATGATGGATGTCATTATACTGTATACCTAAAATGAAAAAATAAAATAAAATTTTAAAAAAACATCAGCAAAATTTCCTTTCTTCCTATATTGATAAGAAAGACAGGTAAACAGATAGTGAAATACAGACTCAATTACTAGAATCACAAATATAAAAGCACATATCACTACATATTTTGTATACAGAAAAATGAATACAAATGGATACTATAAATAATTGAATCCCTCGATATTAGAAAGGTAAATTAGAGAGTAAAAAAGAACCATGAATTACCAAAACTATTTGAAGTCAATACCATTGGTGTGAATAGATAGGTACCAAATAAAGTGGTTTAAATTAATGCACACAAATAAACAATGGTTGTAAAATACTGTTCAACATCACTAATCATTGAGAAAAAGCCAACTTAATTGACAATGAGATCTAATTTTCCAATACAGTGACTATTATCAAAAATATGAAAGATAACAATGTTTATAAAAGAGAACTGTTTTACATTGTAAGTGAGGATGGTGAAATTAGCATATTCATTGCAGAAAAGGGTATGACAGTACCTTAGAAAATAGGATTACCTGTTGTACAGCAATCACAATTCTGGATGTATATTTAAAGCAAATGAAATCAAGAGCTTGAGGATAGATCTGCAGCACACTTTCCCTGCAGCATCATTCATGATATCTGAGCTATCGAAAGTGGAATATGAAGTTTGGAATATGGAAAGTGGAATATGGAAAGTGGAATATGAAGTTTTTTTTAATACATCTAGGTGCTCTGATGTTTGGTGCACATGTATTTACAATTACATCCTTTTGATGAATAGAATTTTTAATCATTATGTATTCATAATTTCTTTTCACATGAGAATTTTTACTTAAATTATATCTGATATGCACACAGCTACTTCTAGCTATTTGGATTTCCTTTTCCATGAAATATTTTTCTCCTCCATTTTCAGTCTGTAGATTAATGCTGAAATGAGTCTATTGTGGTAGTATTTTGCTAAGCACTGGTTTTTTTAACCCATTAATATGTTCAGTCTCTGTATGGTTTCTAACTGGATAATTTAGTCTATTTATGTTTAGAGTAATTAAGGATACATAAAGAGTTCATATTACCATTTTGTTGATCGTATTGTGGCTAATGTGTAGATTATTTTTCTTTCTTTTTTTGTTCTCGTCCCTTTTCATTTGATGATTTTTTTTTTGGTGATATGCTTTATTTCTTTCTTTTTCCTCTGTATCTATTTTAAGTCTTATATCAAGTATCTAGTCTATTCAAGCTGAACAACTTTAATCACACAAAAAACTCTGTACTTTACTGCCCCCTATGGTTTATATTTTTAATGTCACTATTTATATATTTTATGTTTTGTGTGTCCTTTAATAAAATGTTGCAGCTAGCATTTAATAGCTTTAACATTTTGTTGGAGATGTGTTTTCCACAACATCATTACAATATTAAAATATTCTGAATTTTAGCAGATACTTCTTAATTCAGTGACTTTTAATTCATTTATTTTCATGTTTTTCATAAGGATCCTTTTATTTTGGTTTAAATATTCCCGTTTTCTGCTTCTTGTAAAGAAAGTATAATAAGAAAAAACTCCATTTTTTTATCTGAAGAGTTCTTTATTTCTCACTTAATTTTTAAGATCAGCTTTGTCATATAAATTATTCTTGTTTTAAAGAAATTTTTCTTTTTTCCAGTCTTTTGAGTACAGCATCCAATCTCTTTTGAGCTGTGAAGTTTCTACTGAGAAATCTGCCATTAGCCTAATGACACTTCCCATGTATTTTAGGAATTCCTTCTGCCTGACTGCTTTTCAGATTATTTCTTAGTTTTGACAATTAGACTGGGATATGTATTGCAATGTTTCCTTTCGCCTATATGTGGCTGAAGACACTTGAGCTTCCTGTCATTGCTCTTTATATCTTTACTCAGAATTAGGGTACTTTCAGTAGTTGTTTCTTAAAAAAACCTTTCTGTCCCATCTTTTCTTCTTTCAAGCTGCTATAATAAAATAATTATTACCTCTTTTGATCATATCCTCCAAACTCCATTGGCTTAGGATTTTTTTCTATTCATTCTTTCTTAACTCTTCTGCATAGATATTTTCAAAAAGCTTGTTTTGAAGATCATTTTTCTTATTAAGGCCATTATTTATAAGTATCAAATTTTTTCCATTTTATTCATCATATTCTCAACTTCAGAATTTCTGGGGTTGTTTTATTTTATTTATTTCTTGAGCTTCTCATGGGTTTTGGGTGCATTTTCCTGGAGTCATTGACTTGGTTCTCTCTGTTCTCTTGTAGCTTGCTTTTCTTCTTTAAAATATTTATTTCAAATTTACTTTTATACAAATCTCTCTTCATTTCTTTTCTGTGGTAGTTGCTGAAATTTTTGTGTTCCTTTGATGTGCTTTTTTAAATGTTTCTCATTTCTTCATGTAAATGTCTGTCCATGTGTTGGAGGATTCACTTCTTTTGGACCTATGGACTGGATTTTGTGAGCAAGACCTTTTGCTATGCCTGGATGTGAGGGTGGTGGCTGGGAGTGATGTGGTCATTTTAGCTCGAAGAGGAAGCAGGGCCACTTTTCTCTGTATCTCTAGTGCCTGAGGTCAGCATCCACAAAGATCTCAGGGGTATCAGCAGATGAGGCTGCAAGCATCATCACAGCAGGGAGGGCTCTCATAGTCTTTAGCAGTGGAGGTTGCTGACGTCCTTCTGACTTCTTCTCTTTGGCAGTGGAAATGTGATAAAGGGTATCAGGTTTGCTCCCAAGTCTATTCCTGAGTAGTCTCACAGTGGAAATAAAACCACTGCCTGGATCATAACCCCCATGGACCACTGATGAACCTGTGGTCTGAAGCAGGCACACATGTGGAGAAAACACAGCTCCTTGATCTGGAAAGAAGTGGTGGTGGTGGCCAGGATGCAGATCCCCCACTGCTGCCTTTGAAACTTTGAGCACAGCACAGGAACTTACAGAATAGACAGCCAGGTTCTAGAGATTAGAGTTTCTGGAAGGGTTCTAGAGATAAGAGGGTCTGCCACTGGTCTGGAAACTAGGATGTGGCTGTGGCTGGCTCCAGTGTCTGTGTCACTGGCAATCTGCTCACAGATATGATACCAGGTTCTGGAAGTGGATGTGCATGAGAGAGTAGTAGCTCCACATCCAGGGTATAGGACAGCTATATCCATTGTTCGATATCTCCAATGTCCCAGGTGTTGGCACTTTATATCAGCACATCAGGTGAGGTCTATAACACTGATATCAGGTAGTGTCTGCATCTTCTTGTCCCAAGGTACTCTATTATGGATGCTGGAAACCTCCCCAAAGCTCCTGTGCCACTGGCCTGACCAATATGGTGGAAAGGTTGGCAGGTGGTGGAAAATTGAAATTTGGGGCTGGGTGAGCAATACTTTTTTTTCTTTTGGTACTGGGGATTGAACTTGGGTCCTTGTGCTTGCACAGCAGGTGGCAAAACCACTGAACTAAATCCTTGCCCTATGGGTGAGCAATTCTTGTCATTGGGGACTGGGCCTTTGAATGATGTGAAACCATGGCATGTCCCTTTTCTCTATATTATTTCCAACCTTGTTATGTTAGTGGTTTTGCTCTGCCTATGCTCCTGCCATGATGCACAGGCTTTCTATGGGTCCAACATGATGGTGTAAAATGGTCATTGGCTGGAACCTTCAAAATTGTGAGCAAATTAAATCTTTTGTCTTATATGTTAACTACATCTGGTGTTTCATTATAATGAAGGAAAGCTGGCTGACCTGCAGGTAAAGCCAGACTGCAGTGGCTACAGTCATGGGTTCTTGAGAACAGGCACACTCACTCAGCTGCAATCCAGATGCTGAGGGGGTGTGTGTACAGTGGCCATGGTGCAAGCTTCAGAGTGTGTGTGGAGACTGAAGGAGTGGTGGGTCCATCTTGGAAGGCATTAAGTGGCTCTTCCTGGAGGTCAGGGCACCACAGTTCCTCCCTCTACAAGGAGTTCACTGCAGGCATGGATGGTGGTTACTCAATGGGTAGATTTGCTGAGATCTTCTGCAGACCAAGCAGCTGAAGCAACAGTGTCACCTCTGTGTGTGGGCCAGGGTGACATTCTCAGCCCTTCCTTCACCCTGGCTTTTTCTGGATATCTCCGGTTGGCCTGTTTGCATCTGTTTATTCTCTATTTTCTACGCCCTTGCATTACTGCAGGTTCTTAGTTCTGCAGTTCAGTCTTCTAAAGACTATTTAGAAGTGTTTACTGTCTATTTGACATTTTATGGAAAGATAAGAGATATAACTTCTTACACTACCATCTTACTGATGCTTTCTATAGTAAGCATTTTAAAACATCCTATTATGATATTGTTAACATTATTATGTTATGATAAGATCATCTTTTAGAATGCTAAAGCAATACTCTATTAGGAATCATTTGGCAGTTTGTGAACAGAATACACACAGGAAATGAAGATTCATTTACTCTCACTTGAGTGTGAATTATATGCAAATTACTGTAACATTTCTATATTTAGAGATTTGGATAAGAATACTTTTTACATGGCATCACTCTATTGTTCCTGGGAACAAAAACTCTCATCTCTAACACTGTAAGTCATAAACATGATTTATACAGTGAAATGCAATGCATTAATTCACATTAATGATTCACAAATGCACTGTCTAACCTAGACCCACAGAGTTGAAATTTGTAGTAGAAAAAATTCAAGTTCACAATAATATAAATATGTTTAAATATTAATCTCTGTGAAATAATATTAAGAGCACTTTAGGGATATATATATATATATATATATATATATATATATATATATATATTTTAGATAAACTGTAGACCCATAACCCCATAGAGATTCACTACAATTAATTATACAAACAATATATTGAAGTGAAAAGTTGTTTTAATTTAAAACTGCAAAATCAATCTAATTTTTCTTTGCATCTATACCTTTAAATTATCCCATTTTGGCATCATGCTTTTATATTAGGATAGGAGGAGAGCATGCTTTAATGTTAAAACCTTGACATGCAACTTGTAATTATTGAATACAAAGGAGAAGCTGGAAGCAATTAATTAGTTTGGCATATTTCAGAGAACAGTAACTTTACTGAGTTGAGTCTCATTCTCTATTGACTCTCACCATAGAAATCATAATTTTTGTTTCCCTTTGAGTTTGTGAATAAAGATTTCTTATTGGTCACTGATAATTTCCCTTAATTCTTCTAATATACTAAGGCTTCAATTAACCACTAGTTCCAAGAGGACAAAATGAAGTTTGAGCTCTTGATAATTAACCAGGAAAGCTATTTAAGCAGGCTCTATGGATGCTTAACTTCAACAAATTCATTAAAAGTTTTTAGCCACATTCCCAGAAGTATGATTTAATGGGCCTCTGAATGATACTCTTCCAATTAAGGCCTCTTCTTCCCATAATTCACTCAGGAGCACATATTTGCCATGAGTTAGTGTCACTGTCTTTATCAATCAAGACCTCCATTCCCATTGGACTGAAGCAAAATAATAATAATAATAATAATAATAAAAATCAAAGTATCTGCATACCTAGATTCCAGGCACTCTGATATGTCATTTAGCTTGTGTCTCCCAACTTTATTGATGACCTCTTGTGCAATAGGCTTCATGACTTTCCTCAAATGTTTAGAATGCATATAAATATATATATGTGAAGGGTATCATAGTTCAGAAACAAACTTTGGAAGAGATTGGATTGCCAACCTAACTCTCAGGCCTAGAGAGTTGGTGAGATGTTATTGTTTCCAGTCTTTCTTTACATCCTAATATTTAATATGCAAGAATTTAATGACACTAAGTAATAATCCATCAGATAGTTTTTAACCAATAGTTTTCAGTTATATTAAGTATTACAAAAAAGGATGAGAGATTAAAGTATATTATTTCTGAGATAATTTTCATCTCTTACACTTGTAACATTACTTCTTTGCTTTCAGTGTAAGATAGATATCAGAGTGCTAAGACATTCCACATGAGTTTAAGTCATGATATGGATCCAACTTCCTCTTTCATTTCCTCCTTCAAATTCTTTTGGCTCTCCTTAGCCACTCACTTAGATTGCACTCATGAAAAAAAAATAAACACTTAGTGCTCAATGCCAGGTAGCCAAAGATCCTTTACAATCGTTATATTTTTGTCCATCCCTCATTTTGGAGGGACCCTAAAGCAGAGGAGCAGTCTAGTCTCCCTCTCTATACTTCATTCATAAATTCACAGCAAGCTCAGCTCTTTACAGGCACTGCACAGGGCAGGGCAGGGAGCAGGTTATGGGGACTCAGCCAGGATCACACAGTAAGAGACAATTCTCCAGGAAAACTAAAAATCTTGTATGCATTAAAACTTGGATTCCAAACAGTTTGAATCATTCAATTTATTGAATAATAGAGTTGAATTTATTGAACTCTATTGTAATGGAAAAAAATGAGGGAACAGCTAAGCATACGACCTTTGTTTATGACCCCTTGCCCAGGTGTTTGGAGGTTTGAGCAGTCTGCATGAACCTTCTGGCCCCGCTCCCTGTCCATCCTGATGTATTCTTTCTAACTTACTAGGCCTACTGCTGAATCTAGCCTTAGGCTTTGGTGGGTATGAAAACAATCTCCCTCATAAGGAGCCATGTCTGTGCATTCAACAAATCTCACACATTCATGGTTCCTGTGTCTACAGAGACCCACCTCACAATGAGGATTACTTTATGAAAGGGATAAAATTTTTCCTTGTGGATGACATGTTTGTACTCTGGAATTCCATCACTTGATTGTAGGCACACAATAAATGTCACATGAGATCAATCTGAATGATAATAGCATCTTGTAATATCCATGATTCTAGCAAAACTTTGATCCAAATTCCAGCATTTGTTTTGTTTTGTTTTGTTGTTCTTCTTCTTATGGCTACTCATTAAAATGAAATAATCTGTCCTTTATTTTGGAAATGCCATCACCCTTTGAATAGCATAACCTATATCTTTTAATATTTATTTTTATGATGAAGCTCTGAATTTCATAAGATTCATCTTCTACTATTTGAAGTAACTGTGTTTCACAAGGCTTCCAGTATACTGGCCAGTTTTTATTTACCAAATCCACACAGCATATTTTCAATATTTTGGTGACTGATTTTTTTTCTATTGTGTAACAAGGTAGATTAGATTTCTCTAATATAGAAATAATACATATAATGCAGTAAAATAGTTAATTAAAATATTCTAGTGATCACTGTTTAAAAATAAAATGAAATGTAAAAATAATTATAATATATTTATTAAAGCTAATATATCCAAAACATTATTATTTTAATTAATAAACAATATCAAAATTAATGAGGAACTATATTATATTATGAAGTCTTTACAGACAAGCCATGTCTTTCACATTTCTAGTTTATATCATTTCAAACAGTAAATTTTTATTGAAAGTACTTAATCTCTACTTAAATTTACTAAAATTTGATGTTGAAAAATTATAAATGTATATCCACAATATTTTAAACTTATTCAAAAGGGTGTTTTCATTGAATTGAATAGCCAAAAGTCACTTTCAATACTTACATTACAAATTTACAAAATGGACTTGTCTTTTTGAAGATTGTTTGACTTTAAGTTGAAGGAAAACCATATCTACTTTGAAAGTTGGCTTTTCCAAGTCATTACTGTTAAATTTTTAAAAATTAATAGGTAGGGCCTAGGATTTAGCTCAGTGGTTCTGCCACCTGCCTCACAAGTACAAGGTCCCTAGTTTGATCCCTGGTACCAAAAAATAAAAATTAATGATACATTAAAGTAAATCTAAATGATGAATGATGATTATTAACAATGTTTTTGAAGAGTTTGTGGATTTTATATAGAATTCAGGTAGTTGTATATTAAAACTAAATTTTCTATCATGTGTAACATCATAAAAGTTGCAAAACTGTAACTACTGAATATCATAAATATTTCAATTTCAACATAAACTCTTACACTTCTCTAGACCACAAATAAATTTTAGTGGTTGTTTTTTCTGATGACTTCCGATTTAGGTCACACACAAATGGATGCAGCTGACTACATATAAAGCACATGGCCACATGTCAATTATTGAAGTGTTTGCTGTATATCATGCTTTACAAAGTTGAATTGTAGCAAAATACACAATCATTACAAAATTCTTCTTTAACACAGTCAGTCCAGATTTTCATGGAATACAAAAATCATTAAATTCACTCTATTCTGTTCTAAAATTTAATCAATTTAGTTAATTGATTTCTTGGTGAATTAATTGATTACTTGGTGAATTATTATAGCAATTAGAAGTTTAACAAATTTATCAACTATACCCATGATAGGTTCTCCTGGAAGCTGAGCATAAATATTTCTGGTGTGCACCACATGTGGGATGAAGCACATGATGGATGAAGGGAGTAGGATTTGTTACATTAAAAACTATTTTTATATGCAGCAAAATTACATTTAAAATATAAAATAACCTTTTAAAATATTTTCCACATATTCTAACTGGATTTGATTATGCTGCAATCAAACATAAGTATGTAAACTTAATTCACAATTAGGATGAGTATTAGCACCTCTGTTTCATGTGGAGTTTCTCAGGATCTGCCCCAACATGCACTCTACCAGTTCTTGCTGGTGAGTGCTGGTAATGCATGATAGCTCTTGAGAGTACAGTTCCTTTTCTCCCTTTTGGGACTCACTTATACTGTCAGCACCAGGTTATACTCTAATGTAAACATACTGATGTCCAGGAGTGCAATGAGGTGTATCCTAAAGCAGCATATGTTGTCCTGTGGGGGTGCAAGCCTCTGCATAGTTCTGCTTGAAAGGTGTGGCTAGATTTCAGTCAGGAGGCCTGGACCACTTCAGTACTGCAGAAGAACACAGGAAATCCAGAGATGGGAATCCAGAGATGGAAATCTAGAGGCAGAAATCCATAATCCCACCCTTGAATGGGGTTCCCTTCTTTCTCAGCCAGGGCCTTAGTATAGCAGACTTCCTTTCACTGTCACTTTAACTTTTGGGAGAGCAATATAATTTATTCTAACTGCTTGATTTTGACTGAGCATTCTCTGCCCTCCAGTGTAGGAGACAAGTGCTTCCCAAAGAGACCCTCTGGCTTTCATGTTAGCATTCAAATGATAACCATGCACATCTTTTGATTATTCTTTCACAGCATCAAAAGACATTCCAGTTGCAGGTCTTACTATCACATTTCTTAAAGTCATGACATCTTGCATCGGATAATGCATTTACTTTCCTGTGTTATCTCAATTCTCTACTGTGTACTATTATAAAATTTGGAGCAAGACATGGTGCAACACACCTGTAATCCTAGCATTCTGAGAAGCTGAGGCAGGAGGATTGCAAATTTCAGCCTAACCTAGGTATCTTAGCAACTTAGCAAAATCCTGTCTCAAAATAAAAATAATAGTAAAAAAGTCCCAGGAGTGTAGCTCAATGTGAAGGCCCTGGGTTCAGTTGCCAGTACTGCAATATAATAAAGTACAATAAAATAATAAACTAAAATTGTCCTCTGGTTTGCTCCAGGGATGTTGTAGGGTCCAGGATGGGCTCCTCACTAGCATCTGGTGCTCAGGTTTGAAGCCCTTCAACAGCATGGCTCCATCCACAGGGCTCATGCAGTTGGGATGGGGCTCTCAAGTATTCCTGAGTTGATCACAGTCCCACACTGAAAAGCATGCTTGGCCTCCCATGTGAGTCAGCCCTGCAGCTGAAGCAGTCTCAGGGATACAAAGCTGCAAACTGACTTCTGGCTTCATTCCTGGAAGCTGAGAAACAAATCTTTTAGGAACAGGGAAGAAAGACCACATGTGAGTAGTTAAAGATGCTAGAGTTTTATGGGTTTTGCTCTGACCAACACTATCAGATCTACAGCATTGTGCATACACATCACACTTCAGATTTTCCTGGACATTCTTTCCACATATGTTCCTCTCTATGTAAAATGAAATCAGGCAGGACAAGTCTGCAGGGAAGTGAGGATTCTTCTGGGTGTGATGCACATACCATGAAGCCTGGGACAGAGTAGAGCAATTGAGAGCTCATCAAGGATGTGGTGCTGCTTGTCTCTTCAAGCCCCCATGAAGGACACATTTTCTGATCAACCTCACTGTGCAGCAACAGTTTTAACTGGAAACTCCACCCCAGCATTCCCATTTCCCTGGGCCATTGAGTATCCTCATCAATAGTAAACTAAGGAATATCTGGCCTTCCCAACTCATTCCCAGTAAGCCATCTTTGGATCCATTCAACAGCCAACCAACAAAATAAGCTATGAGCACCTTTTCTAAACTCCACACACTGTGCCATTGAACCAGAATCCTTGTTTAATGGGTCCATATCAAAAATTTCATCATGTTTCGTATTTATTCTCCTTCCATCATTACCTATTCCCATGTCGATCTCCTGGATCTCTGCTTATATGGATGAGAAAACTCAAGCTCCTTGTGATTGTCAAAGCCTCCTCATAGGTCACCTTGTGTGCCTCACCTTTAGGAGCCTTTGGAGATTTGAGTCTGGTTTTAGGCCTTGAGGCAAAAGTGGATGGTGAAGACAGTTCCCAGGAGCCTCAGCACTGTCTTGCTGACTGCACTGGGGCAGTCACTCCTCCTTCACAGCAACACAGTGTTCGTTTGCTCAGATTGAGATAGAGGCCAACATCACAGGAATTCAGGATCGTGTTGCCTCTGCCACTGAGGGTGAAAAATCTCTTCCTCTGGAAAAATAACGCCCATCAGGATTTAGGAGCTCAGTATCCTCAGCCTCATCAGGCTTATCTGAAATATCCCTATTCCAATTTATGGGATCCCATTATTTTCCAATCAGTGCCTGACTTTAACTGCAGAAACATTTGAGGCTGAAGATTAAAGTTGTGCTGTAATTCAGCCAATTACATTAGTTACAAGGGCCAGAAATTCCCTGGTGAGTCTGCCTTGGAAGACTAAAGAAACAGAAAACCTCAAGACCAATGTCCAGAGGTGACAGAGAGCCTGGAGCTCCTCCAAAATGGGTGCACTTACTTCTTCCCCTTTTTATTCCACCCAGACCTCAGGCCTGAAGGTTGCTGCCCCCACATCCAGTGTATTCCCTCTCTGTGTGCTGAGAGTCACCCTCATTGCTTGTCTGTCACCCAGACACACACATACACTGGCCTGCTTTGCTAAACTGCTGGGCATTTCTTAGTCTATTCAAAGGACCCCCTTAGAAACCCTCCCTGTCCAGTAACTTAGAAGACACAGGCAGAAAAATATAATTTGGGAAGTAAATAATGATGAGTCAATAGTTAATTATATAATCATTGAATTTTCTCTGTAAATAAGATTTCTATAAATACAGAAATGGTGTAGAAAGGGCAAGGGAGAATAAAACATGGGACAGAAATGTCAGCAATGTAGCATTACCCACATGTCAAAAAATTATTCGCCTTGCAATGAATAATCAGAAAATAAAATTAGGACAACACATTTATTATAATAGTATCATAAATAATAAAATATCAGCAAATACTTAAAAATAAAATAATAAAAAATTTGCACACAACAAGCTACAAAATGTTCAAAGAAATTTGCAAGAAAGATACCCTGTGTTTATGAATTAGAAATCTACTGGTAAAACAAAAATTTGCTTAAAATTAATCTGTTGATGCAATATCCTTTCTAAAAATTCTTGCTATTACTTTTATAAGAAATTTAAAAAATTATCCTGACATTTATACTGAAGTTTAAGAGATTTCTAGTAACTGAGACATCCAGAAATAACAAATTTGGAAGACTCAGTTTGCAACTTCAAACTTTCTATCTATCAGAGTTTTATACTCAAGGCATCTACTATCATGAGATAGAGGTACAGATCCATGAAATGGAAATAGATGTCCAGAAATATGTGGGTAAATCTACAGTCAAACATATTTTGATGACATAAGAGGAAAACTGTAAGAATTTTAATAGGTGGTGCTGTTACAGCTGGGTGTCCACATGGAAAGAATGCAACTGGACATGTACCTCATGCTTTATAAAATGCCCCAGTGACATAACTATGAGTTAAAACTGTTAAAGAAATAAAGCCTAAATCTAAGATTAATATTTCTCAAGATATATCAAAACTGGAATACTTAAAATGATCTAAGTCAGATTCAATTAAATTATACATTTTTATAATTCAAAGGACAATTTCAGTAAGTGAAAAAATGTTTCACTTGATGGGAGAACATGTATTCATATTATACATCTGAGAAAGTTTTGTTGTCCAGAAGATATGAAGAAATTTAAACAAAGAAAGGGAAAATGACTCAGGTTAGCATCACTAGTCACTCAGGAAATACACATAAAATCACAGTGAGATACAACTCCCTAACAAAGAGAATGGTATAAAGAATGGAAAACAGCAAAATGGTGAGAACCTGGAAATACTAAAAGCACATTACATTTGCTTGTGGACATGTAAACTTTTGCAGCCAATGTGGAGAACATTTGGGCAGCATTTCTAAAACTTAGAGGCTGTTACTATGTGACTGAAAACATCCATTTCAACATACATACCCAAGGGAACTGAAAACTTGTGAATGAATGTCTGTAGAAACATTAATCATAATAGCAAAAACATGGAAATACTCCAAATGTCCATCAATTATTAGGCAAACAAATCAAATATAGCAAAATCACATAAACCAATATTATTAACTTGTACAAAAAAATGAGTTACTGATACTTCAATCTGACATTCCCCATGGGAAAGAAGCCATTCCTAAAAGACCACATACTGTGTATTTCCACTTATGTAGTGTACAAAATAGGCAAATCTGTAGACACAAAATACAATGGCTGCCCTGAGGAGGATGAGCCTAAAGCCTTCCACAGCCAGACACAGAGTAAGGTTGTTACAAGGAAGGGCGATCAGCCTAGTGGTGCTGCTCTGTCTGTGGCAGCATCCTCCTCCAGGAGATTTGTGAGGAGGGTCACAGAATGGGGCTCAGGGTCAGAAAGGAGTGGACTTTAGCATCCATGTTCATTGAGGTTCATGCACAGGCTGCTCCAGATGGAATGTCTTTAGAAGTAAGGAGGGACATGGAGAGCTCCAAGGGGGTGGAGCTACACTGTCAGTGACAAAAGTACACCCAGTGCCAAGACAGCCACTGCAGTGAGGTCAAGGCTGGTTTTTCTTTTGTTTTCCTGGAATTTGGGTTGTGGTCAGTGGTGGTAACTAACTGGGCTTTTTTCCAGTCCACTGTGGGCTTCTATGCTCACTCTGGGAGAGGGAGATTTGAATGGTCACACAGTCAACCAATGTGGTGACCAAAACCCATGGGACAAGTGCAAAGCCATGCAAAGGTGAATGAGGCTTCACTGGGAACAGGCTAACCAAGTTTAACTTGAGGTGTGTGTCCCAAAGTGGGACTGAGTGGGATCAAAAAGTGTAAGTCTAGGTAAGTGGAGAGTTCACCAGCAGGTTTTATGTGCCCTTCTCAGGAAGCCATGGAGTTTTATCTTGATGTTCTGCTGTCAGTTTCCCAGCCCCAGCTAATTTCTGTATATATACTCTGTCAAATCCATGTCCTTGTAGGAAAGTTGATGGGAGCTAGAGACCATCTTGGTAAGGGAAATAAACCAGACATAGTACATTAAATATTACACATCTTCTATGAGCAATCTAATGTAGACAGACAGAGAGAAGGACAGAGAGAGAGAGAGGGAACAATAAAGTAGAATGTATGCTATTTGCTATGAGGAAGGGGATTGGGGGAAGGAGAAGGGATGATAGATGGGGTAGTAAGGACAAAGTAATAAAAATATGTGCACCTAGCAATATTCCAAAATGAATCTCACTATTCTGTATTCTTTTAAAAATTATTTTATTGGTACATTTTAGATATGCAACACATTTACTTTTCTAATTGGGAACTTATACCTTTACATGATGTATCTTGGTTCTTATTTTTTCCCCATTCCTAGCCCTCCCTTCACCCCTCCACCCTTCCCTATTTACAAAGACTTTGATACCGTTTTTTCCATTTCTCATCATTTTTCCTTTCCCTTCTTTCCTTTCCCCTACCCTCTCACTTCCCCTATCCCTTTGGACCTTTTCTTCATATTTCACATTATCAATTAGTCATTTTAATCATTGGTACATTTTAGGTGTACAATATAATGGCATTCATCATTGGAAATTTGCACCTTTACATAATTTCTCTTGGTTCTTATTTTTCCCCCTTCTCCTGCCCTCACTTCAACCCCTCCATCCCTCCCTATTTACAAAGACTTTGTTTCCATTTTTCTGTTTTCTCATATTTATTCAATTCCCTTCTTTCCTTTTCCCTAACCCTCTCATTTCAATGTTAATATTCTGTATTCTTAGTATGACACAATAAGATAAACATGGAAACTAGGAAAAGAAATAACAATTGCAAGAATAAGGTCAAGAGGGAATAGGAAAGAAATACTGAAAATTGTGTTTACTTTTCAGAGTAATAAAATTGCTCATAAATAGATTATTGTTAATGTTTAGACAAAGCTATGAGTATGTTCAAGACTACTCAATTTTGCACTTAAACTGGTGCATTTTGATCCATGAATTTCACTAAAAACAAAAATATTGAGAATATTCTACTAGGCAAAAAGTATTTTGTAATTGCCTAAACAATGCAATCAATTATATCCCATGGTCATGTCATTAAACCATAAAATCTAGGTTTAGTAACATGAATTAAAAATTATAAAATATTATCAAATAAAGGTTGGACTATAAGTCAAGAAAATCAGGGCAATTACTATGAGATAGGCAATGACTGTTTTCAATTCTCAAGGATACAGGACTTAGATACACAGACTACAATCATGTGATAAGAAATTGGAAAAATAAATGTTTTATCAAAGTGTAGCCCCTTTGTGGAACATTAAGATAGTTGATTCTGACAAATTTAGAAACTAGAAATACTGAAGAAAAGGTTGGGGGGGAGCACATTTCTGTAATCCCAGCTGCTCAGGAGACTGAGGCAAGAGAAATTCAAATTCAATGCAGTCCTATCTCAAAATAAAAGAAGAAAATTGGTGAGTGTGTAGCTCCATGGTGTGAGATTCTGGATTCCACCAGACCTCTCTTAATGCTAAAAGTTTTCATGTTGCTAAGACAAAAGCATTTCAGAAATGCAAAAAACAAGTACCATGTTTTTCTTAACATCTTCCAGTGTCCCTTCTTTAAAGCCACATTTTAAGTCTACTCCCTTACCTTCATGACTGACTTGTGCCGATTGACCTCTTGCTCACCTCTCCATTGTTATAGCCACCCTTCAGAAATCAAGGCTCTGCCTTCTTCCATGCCTCCCTGAGGTCCAGGAATATCACACTTTGCTTTTTCCTTGTCCTCTCTCCCACTGTCTCTCCAAACTGGGACACAGATTGTCCTCATGACCAAGGCTAGCCAGTGTTGGCCCTGTGAATCTGACAGACCATGTGGGAGCACTATTAAACACATACACAGAAACAGATACACACACAGACACACACACACATGCACACAAACACCTTATTTAACTGCAGTTCCTCACTCCAACTATTTCATTCAGATTGGTAACTTTCCAATTTGGAGGCTTTGGCACCTAAAATATCATAGATTTTCACAAAGCTAACTGACTTATAAAAATATTATCACAATTTGATAAATAAGGACAGCATAACAAATAGTGAAAAAAAGAGGCCTAAATAGGTGATTAGCATAAAGTATGTTAAAATTGACAGAATACTTGTTAGTATCAAAGTTCTTTTAAAATTTAATTTCACTTAATTTCTTGTAGAATTTGCCATTGAAGCTATCAGGACCTAGGCTTTTCTTTGTTGGTAAGATTTAATTACAACTTCAATTTCATTGACTTATATTGGGTGGTTTAGAATTTTTGTATCCTCTTGGTTCAATTTTGGTAGTTCATAAGTGTCTAGGAAATTGTCAATTTCTTCTGCATTTTTCTTCTTAATAGGATACAAGTTCTTGAGGTAGATATTCATGATCCTTTGAATTTCTGCAGGATCTATTGTAATTTTACCCTTTTCATTCCTAATTGTGTGGATGTGAGCTTTTTCTATCCTCTTTTGATAAGGTTGGCTAAGGGTTTATCAATTTTATTTAATCTTTCAAAGAACCAACTCTTGGCTTCATTGATTTTTTGTATCGTTCTCTTAGTCTCCATTGCATTAATTTCTGCTCTGATCTTTATGATTTCCTCCCTTGCATGAGCTTGGGGTTTGTCTTGCTCTTCTTTTTCTACAAGCTTGAGGTTTCACATTTGGTTGTTTATTTGAGCTCATTCTGTTTTCTTAATAGGGCATTCACTGCTATGAATTTTGCTCATAAGACTGCTTTCATTGTGTCCTATAAATCCCAGTATGTGTTATTGGTATTATCATTTAATTGTAGAAACTGTCTGATTTCTTTGATTTCAACCCATTGGTTGTTCAGGAGGGTGTTATTTAATTTCCATGTATTTATGAAGTCCTTGTGGTTTCTTTTGCAATTGATCTATAATTTTATTGCTGTATGGTTTGATAATAAGCTTGGAATAACCTCCATGCCTTTCCATTTACTTAAGTATGTTTTATGCACTAGCATGTGGGCTACTTTGGACAATGACCCATGTGCAGCTGAGAAATATGTGGATTCTGATTTTGTGGTGTGGAACACTCTGTAGACATATATTAAGTCCATTTGTTTAAGAGTTTTGTTCATTTCTAGTATTTCAGTGTTGATTTTTTTGTCTAGTTGATCTTTCTATTTGTTGCAGTGGGTATTGAGGGTGCCCCTACTGTTATATTAGTGTTTATTTCCTTCTTCATGTCCATCAGTATTTGTTTTATGTAGTTTAGTGCACTGATTTTTTGGTGTATATATATTTATGATTGTCATCTCTTCCTCTTGGATTGGTCCTTTATCTCTTTTAATTAATCTTGGCTTGAAAACCACTTTGTCTGCAAATAAAATATTTACCTCTGCTTTTTTCTGAGTTTGAGTCACATTGAACTTTTTTTCACACATATACTCAGCCACCTTGTCTTTGACAAAGAATCAAAACTCTCACTTGAGGAAAGATAGCCTCTTTAATAAACAGTGCTGAAAAAATTGAGTTTCAACTTGCCAAAGATTAAAACTAGACCCATATCTCTTACCATGCACTAAAATAAAATTGAAATGGATCAATGATCTAAATATTAAAACAAAAACACTAAACCTTCTGGAAGGCATGTTAAGTAGAATTCTTGAAGACACTGGTGTAGGAAAAGTTTTCATGAACAAAACCTCAGTTGCACATGAACTAGCATGAAGAATCAACAAATGGGATCTCATCTTTTTAAAAAGCTTCTGCACAGTGAGAGAAACTACCAACAGAGCTAGGAGACAACACAGAAAGTGGGAAAAAATTTTATCAGCTGTTCTTCAGACAAAGGACTACTATCTAGAATATATAAAGAACTCAAAAAAATCAGACTCCCCCAAATTTAAAGACCTAATACAAAAATGGGTATCTGAAATGAATAGACATTTCTCAGATGAAGAAGTAAAAATAGTAAATAAACATATGAAAAAATGTTCAACATGATTGGTCATTCATGAGATGTAAATGAAAACAATATTGAGATTCCTTCTCACTCCAGAAAGAATGACAGCTATCAAGATATCAATCAATAACAAATACTTTTGGTGATGTGCAGAAAAAGGAACACTTTTCATCTGTTAGTGGGAGTACTCACTGGTGCAACCATTGTGGAAATCAGTGTGGAGATTCTTCAAAAAACTAAAACTGGAGGTTCTATTTTATCCAGCTACTCTCCTTTTTAATATGTTCTCAAAAGAATTAAAACCATCATAAAATAGCAATGCATCTACATCCATGTTTGTGGCACCACAGTTTGTAAAGCTAATCTTAGAAACAACACAAATGCCCATCAACTGGTGATTGGATAAAGATGTGGTTCTTTTATAAAATGGAGTACAGCTCAGCCATAAAGAAAGATAGAGTTACTGATAGCTAAATTGATGCACCTTGAAACCATACAATTAAGTGAAATAAATAGGAAACATATCTGTAAATACCAAATTGTTTCTCTAGTGTGATAAACAAAGTGTGAATGAGGTGTGAAATGTACAATAGAGAGTACAGAGGAGGATTCTGGGTCAATGTGCTGTAGCTCCCAGTGCAGAGTAGGAGGCTTCCAGGCCAACCTACCCCCACTCCCAGAACAGAGCAGGCTTCTGGGTTGATGAGCTAGAGCTTTCAGTACAGGTGAGACTTCTGGGTCAATGTGCTGCAGTTCAAAGTGCAGAGTAGGAGGCATCTGGGTCAACATGCACCAGATCCCACTGCAGAGTTGGAGCCTTCCAGGTCAACCAAACAGTGCTCCCAGCACAGAGGAGGTGAGCCATCTGAGTGCAGCAGAACTGCCCCCAACCCCCATGCCCATTGAAAGGACAAAACACATAAAAAGCCTCAGAACCAGACTTCCAGATCACCTACAGCAACCCCAAATGGAGAGGAGATGGAACAATCTGATACTCAATGACCTGGACTCCCTGAACTAGCAACAAAAGAGGACCTGAAAAAAATTAAATCAGGAATAATTTCTCACATAACAGCAGAGATTGGGCCATATTGCAAGACATGATTAAGAAATCTAGAGAAAACATAGATTAGAAAAATAGAGGAGCTGAGGAACATGATGGAATCCCAACATAGGAAACAAATGGAATCCATAAAACAGATACCAACAGATTTCCAGGAGATTAAAAACTCCATTGAAAGTCTATGCAGCAGAAGGAGCCAATGTGAGGACAGAATTTCAGATGTAGAAGAAGATAAGAATGTAATTAGTGACCAGGAAAAGAAAAATTGCTTTAAAATTGTAGGGGACCATAAGAAATCAATCCAGCAGCTGCTAGACAATGCAAAGAAGAAAAACATGACTTATTGGAGTCAATGAAGAAACAGGAGAGAGTGCAGATGGCAAAAATTTACTGTTCACAGAAGTGATGGCAGAAAATCTCCCAAGCAGGGGAAAGGAACTTGACATACAGATAAGTGAGGCATATAGGGGTCCAAGTAGCCTTGATGAAAAAAAATACAGATAGACATATAATTGATAAGATTCCAGAAACTCAGCAGAAGAAAAAAGTTCTACAAGCAGTTAGAGAAAATAAAAAAATCACATACAAAGGAAAGCCCATCAGAATCAAAGCAGACTTCTCAATGCAAACCCTCAAGGCAACAAGAGCTTGGAGTGAAGTATTGCAAGCCCTAAAGGCAAACAGTCTCCAACCAAGATTGATGTACCCTGCAAAATTATCTTTCAAAATTGATTGTGAAATAAGGTACTTTAAAGAAAAAGAGCACCTTAGGAATTTCATGAATACCAAACTACCAGTCAAAACATTTGTAGACAATATTCTAAGAAAAGTCAATAAGGATCACAACCCCAGGAAGCCCAGCAGAACGAATCCAATGGACACAACAGGAAATTAAAAGCAAAAGGGGAGAATTCAACAAAAAGAAAAAGTCATGACAATGATAATTCAATACATATCAGTTATAACCATCAATGTTAATTTTCTCAACAATCAAAAGAAATAGACTGGCACAATGGGTCAAGAAGCAAGATCCAACAATATACTACATATAAGAAAAACACTCAATTCAAAAAGAAATTCATAGACTGAAAGTTAAAGGATGGAAAACAATACTCCATGTGACAGGAACCTAAAAAAAAGCAGGAGTAGCTTTCCTCTTTGCAGATCAAGTATATTTCAAACCCACACTGATTAAGAGAAACAAAGAAGGACACTACATCCTTGTAAAGGGAACATTCCAAGAGAAAGAGATTATAATCATAAATATCTATGCACCAAGCACTAGTGCCCCCAACTATATAAAACAAATACTAAGGGACATGAAAAATCATATAAGCACTAATACAGGAGTAGTGTGGCATCTCAATACCCCACTGTGACAAATAGATAGATCAACTACACAAAAAACTAGCAAGGAAATACTAGAACTAAATCAAACTCTTGAACAAATGAACTTAATGGATTTTTACAGAGTGTTCCATGCCACAAAATTAGAATACATATTTTTTCATCTGCACATGGCTTGTTCTTCAAAATGGACAATGTACTCCCCCTTAGAACATATTATGTAAGTGCAAAGGATTTGAAGTTATCCCCTGTATATTATCAGACCATAGGGCAATGAAATTGGAGATCAATAGCAAAAGAAACCACAAAAATTTAATAAACACATGGAAATTTAACAACACTCTTCTGAATAACCAATGGGTCGCAGTGTAAATTAAACAAGAAATTAGACAGTTCCTTCAATTAAATGACAATGACAATAAAACATATCAGAATCTATGGGACACAATAAAAGCAGTCTTATGAGGGAAGTTCAGAGCAGTGAATACACATATTAGGAAAACAGAGCAAGCTCAATTAAACAACCTGGTGCTGAACCTCATGCTTTTAGTAAAAGAAGAGCAGGACAAATCCAAAGCTCACACAAGTAGGAAATTATAAAGATCAGAGCAGAAATCAATGCAATGGAGACTGAGAATGATACAAAAGATCAATGAAGCCAAGAGTTGGTTCTTTGAAAGAATAAACAAGATTGACAAACCCTTAGCCAACCTTATCAGAAAAATGAAAGAAATGGCCCAAATCAAAGCAATAAGGAATGAAAAGGATGAAATTAAAAAGGACCCAGCAAAAATCCAGAGGATCATAAATACCTACTTTGAGAATCTATAGTCCAATAAGATGGAAAACACAGAAGAAATGGACAGATTCCTAGATATGTATGGATTACCAAAGTTGAATGAAGACCTTAAGATTTTAAACAACCCAATATCAACCAATGAAATTGAAAATATAATTAAAAACTTACCAGGTAAGAAAAGCCTAGGTCCTGATGTCTTCACTGCTGCATTCTACAAGACATTTAGAGAGGAACTACTGCACTATTGTTTACACTCTTTAATGAAATTGAAAGGGAAACAATACTCCTGATTTCATTCCTGGAAGCATGCATCACCCTGATCCCCAAAGTAGAAAAAGACCCAACTGAAAAAGGCAATGATAGCCCAATCTCATTAATGAACATAGATGCAAAAAACCTTAATAAGATACTGGCAAATAGAAGGCAGAAGATCATGAAGAAGATCAAAAATTGGAATAGACAGTCTCTACCTCAATCTGATAAAAGCCATCTTTGAAAAACCAACAGCCAATATCATACTAAATGGTCAAAAAGTGAAATTCCTCACACCAAAATCAGGAACAAGACAAGGATGTCTACTATCACCACTCCTGTTCAATATACTTTAAAACCATTAGCCATGGTAATTAGACAAGAGAAAGAAATTAAAAGAATAAAGATAGGAAGTGAAGAAGTCAAATTGTCATTATTTCCAGATGACATGATATTGGAAGACCCCAAGAACTCCACCAAAAGTCTTCTAGACTTAACAACCAAATTCAGTATGTAGCTGGATACAAGGTCAACACACAAAAATCAATAGCTTTCCTCTACAAAAACAACAGACTCACTGAGACAGAAATAGGGCAAACAAATGTTTTCACAATAGCATCTCAAAAACTGAACTACCTAGGAATCAACCTAACAAAATAAATCAAAGACCTCTTCTCTGAAAACTATAGCACTCTCAAAAGAGAGAATGAAGATGATATCAGAAAATGGAAAGATATCCCTTGCTCCTGGGTAGGAAGTATCAACATAGTGAAAATGGCCATACTTCCAAAATTGCTATATGCAATCCCAATTGAAATCCGAGTAGCACACTTAATGGACCTTGAAAAAGTAATCCAAAAATTTATTTGGAACAAGAAGATACCCAGAATAGCAAAAGCAATTCTTAGCCACAGAGACATGGCAGGGGGTATCACAGCCCCCAATTTGAAACTATACTACAAAGCTACTATGATAAAAACATCATGATACTGGCAGAGAAACTGATCTGAGGATCAGTGGAACAGATTAGAAGATGCAGAAACTACTCCAGACACACTCAGCCACCTCATCTTTGACAAAAGCCCAATCACCTTCACTGCAGGAAAGATAGCTGCTTTAATACATGGTGCTGGATAAATTGGGTTTCAACTTCCCAAAGACTAAAACTAGACCTATATCTCTCAACAAGCACTAAAATAAAATCAATCTAAATGGATTAAAGATCTAAATATTAAAACAGAAACATTAAACAAGCTGTAAGAGAGTTCAGGAAGAACTCTTGAAGACATTGGGGCAGACAAAGATTTTATGAACAAAACATCAGTTGCCTGTGAACTGGCAAAAACAATCAAGAAATGAGATCTCTTCTTAATTAAAATCCTTGCCACAGCAAGAGAAACCACCAGCAGTGTGAAGAGACATCCTAGAATGTGGGAAAAAAATCTTCACCTGCTTTTCCTCAGACAAAGGTCTGCTATCTTGAATCTGTAAAGAATTTAATGCCCTACTGAGGTCCTGAGTCGCTCAGAAGATGCTGACTCACCCTGCTGCAGACAGGCAGGTCTGCCATGCCCTGCCGAGGTCCCGAGTCATGTGGAAGATGCCAAATCACCCTGCTGCAGACAGGCAGCCACCTGGTTCCACACTACAAAGACACAGAGGACACCAGACCACCAGACCATGGTACTGAGTCCTGCTGCTCCTGGCCCAGAGGTAGGGGATTCTGAGCTGCCATGCCACTGTTCCTGGCCCAGAGGAAGAGGCTTCCTGGTCACCATCCCTCCTCCTGCTCCCAGCCCAGAGGAAAGTGCTTTTGGTACACCTTCTGTCCTGCTGCTCCTGGCCCAGAGGAAGGGGCTTCTGGGCCACCATCCCACTGGTCCTGGTGCAGGGGAAGGGGCTTCCCGGTCACCATCCCTCCTGCTGCTTCTAGCCCACAGGAAAGGGCTTTTGGGCCACCATCCCTACTGCTGCTCCCGGGCCCTGTCCCACCTCTCCCAGCTCAGAGGAGGTAATCCATGCAGGTGCTAACAGCCCCCCACCTCAGTCAAAATGAGAAAACACGTAAATAAGTCTCAAAACCAGACTTCCAGATCACCTACAGCAACCCCAAAGGGAAATGAGATGGAGCACACTGATATTCAAACTCCTGGACCCACTGAACTGGCAACAAAAGGGGATCTGGAAAAGATGAAAGCAGAAATAATTTATCAGATAAAAGGAGAAATTCTGCCCCTAGTGCAAGATATGATTAATAAATCTAGAGAGGAGCTCAGGAACATGATGGAATCCCAACATAGGAAACAAGTGGAATCCATAAAACAGATGCAAATAGATTTCCAGGACATGAAAAACTCCAC
The DNA here is from genome assembly GCF_053883595.1 of Heterocephalus glaber. Taxonomy (NCBI): domain Eukaryota; kingdom Metazoa; phylum Chordata; class Mammalia; order Rodentia; family Bathyergidae; genus Heterocephalus; species Heterocephalus glaber. The sequence continues at coordinate 45,938,412 of NW_028258308.1, forward strand.
TGAAAGTCTACACAGCAGAATGAGCCAATGTGAGGACAGAATTTCAGATATAGAAGATAAGATTGCAATTAGTGACCAGAAAAAGAAAAATTGCTTCAAAATTATAAGGGAACATGAGAAATCAATCCAGCAGCTGCTAGTTGATGCAAACAATAACATAAGACTGATTGGGCTCAATTTAAAAAACAGGAGAGAGTGGAGAGGACATAAAAAAATCTCTTCACAGAAATAATGGCAGGAAACTTCCCAAGCAGGGGAAAAGAGCTTGACATACAGATAAGTGAGGCATATAGGGCTGAAAATAGCCTTGATCAAAAAAAATCTACTGATAGGCATATAATTGTTAAGATTCCAGAAACACAACAGAAGAACAAAGTTCTACAAGCAGTTAGAGAAAAGAAACAAATTACATACAAAGGAAAGTCCATCAGAATCACAGCAGGCTTCTCAACACAAACCATCAAGGGAAGAAGAGCTTGGAGTGACATATTCCAAGCCCTAAAAGAAAACAGCCTTCAACCCAGATTGATGTACCCTGCAAAACTATCTTTCAAAATGGATGGAGAAATAAGATACTTTCATGACAAAGAGCACCTTAGGAACTTCGTGAATACCAAACCAGCACTCCAAAGAATTTTACAAAATATCCTAGGAACAGATATTGAGGATCACATCCCCGGGAAGCAAAGCAGAATGAACACATCTGGCATGACAAGAAATTAAATGTAAAGGGGGAGAACACAACAAAAAGAAAAAGTCATGGCAATGACAAGTCAATATGGTTCAGTTATAACCATCAATGTTAATGGTCTCAATTCACCAATCAAAAGAAACAGACTGGCAGAATGGGTCAAGAAGCAAAATCCAACAATATGCTGCACTTCATTCAAAAGGAAACTCATAGACTGAAAGTTAAAGGGTGGAAAACAATACTCCATATGACGGGAACCTGTGAAAAAGCAGGAGTAGCTTTCCTCTTTGCAGATCAAGTAAATTTCAAGCCAACACTGATTAAGAGAGATGAAGGACACTACATCCTTGTAAAAGGAAGAATCCAAGAGGAAGAGATGACAGACAATCATAAATATCTGTGCACCAAACACTAGTGTACCCAACTATATAAAACAAATACTAACAGACATGAAAAGTCATATATGCACTAATACAATTGTAGTGGGGGACCTCAACATCCCACTGTCACAAATTGATCAACTAGACTAAAAATAAGTAATGAAATACTAGAACTCAATCAAACTCTTGAACAAATGAACTTAACAGATGTTTACAGAGTGTTCCACCCCACAAAATCAGAATACACATTCTTCTCAGCTGCACATGGGTCAGTCTCCAAAATAGACCACATACTCACACATAGAACATGTTTAAGTAAGTGCAAAGGAATTGAAGTTATCCCCTGTATATTGTCAGACCATAGTGCGATGAAATTGGAGATCCATAGCAAAAGAAACTCAAAAAATTTCATAAACATGTGGAAATTGAACAACACACTTCTGAATAACCAATGAGTCACAGAAGAAATTAAAGAAGAAATCAGACACTTCCTTCAATTAAATGACAATGACAATACAACATATCAGAATCTATGGGTCACAATGAAAGCAGTCTTATGAGGGAAATTCATAGCACTGAATGTGCATATTAGGAAAACAGAACAAGCCCAATTAAACAACCTGATGCTGAACCTCAAGATTCTAGAAAAAGAAGAGCAGGACAACCCCAAATCTAATGCAAGGGAGGAAATTTTAAAGATCAGAGGAGAAATAAATGCAATGGAGACTAAGAGAATGATACAAAAAAATCAATGGAGTCAAGAGTTAGTTCTTCAAAAGAATCAACAAAATTGACAAACCTTTAGCCAACCTTGTCAGAAAAAGGAAAGAAAAGGCCCAAACCCATGCATTTAGGAATAAAAAGGGCACAATTGCAACAGCCAGCAGAAATTCAGAGGATCATCAATACCTACTGTGGAGAGCAAAGGGTTGAAACAACCCTGAGCCTTTTGAGATTCTTGAGTCAGATAAGAACATAATGAGCCAGGATATGAACCTGGTCCGAAAACAAGGATGTTGACTTTTAAAGAGAACAACAAATATAGAAAGGATTTGAATGTCTGCTGGACAAGAAAGTAACATTCCCAGAATTGTAGAGATATAATTGACCTTTTCTCTGTAAAAATAATTAGTCGCCTGATCACGAGGGGAGGAAGGGAGGGAGGCTGTGGGTGATGAAGGAGGATATATAAAAGGCTCAATAAAATGGGAAGGAGAAGGCTCTCCCTCTCCTTTTCTTTTCTCCCGAATTTGTGTTGTTTTTCTTAATCCTCACCCCTCTCCTCAGGTACTGTTCATCTGGTGATGGCTGGCTCCATCAACCTACTTCCAGAACCTATATGCCAATAAGATGGACAACACAGAAGAAATGGACAGATTCCTAGATACATATGAATTACCAAAGTTGAACAAAGAAGACCTAAAAATTCTGAACAACCCAATATCAACCAATGAAATTGAAAATGTAATTCAAAACTTATCAACTAAGAAAAACCTGGGTCCTGATGGTTTCACTGCTGAATTCTACAAGACATTTAGAGAGGAACTGCTTCCACTACTGTTGAAACTCTTCAATGAAACTGAAAGGGAAGCAATCCTCCCAAATTCATTCCTGGAAGCAAGCATCACCTTGATCCCCAAAGCAGAGAAAGACCCAACTGCAAAGGAGAATTATAGGCCAATCTCACTAATGAACATAGATGCAAAAATCCTTAATAAGATAATGGCAAACAGAATGCAGAAGATCATCAAGAAGATCATACATCCTGATCAAGTGGGAATGATCCGAGGGATGCAGGGATGGTTCAATATACATAAATCAATGTAATACACTATATCAATAGAGCCAAGGACTAAAACCGTATGATTATCTGCATAGACAAAGAAAAAGCATTTGACAAAATCCAACATGTATTTATGATAAAAACCCTACAAAAATTGGAATAGATGGTCTCTACCTCAAACTGATAGAAGTCATCTATGAAAAACCAACAGCCAATATCATACTAAAGAGTCAAAACCAGAAATCCTTCACACTAAAATCAGGAACAAGACAAGGATGTCCACTATCGCCACTCTTGTTCAATATAGTTCTGGAAATATTAGCCATGACAGTTAGACAAGAGAAAGAAATAAAAGGAATAAAGATAGGTAATGAAGGAGTCAAATTGTCATTATTTGCAGATGACATGATACTCTATATAGAAGACCCCAAGAACTCCACCAAAAGTCTTCTAGACTTAATAACTAAATTCAGTCAAGTAGCTGGTTGCAAGGTCAACACACAAAAATCAATAGCTTTCCTCTACACCAATGATAGACTCACTGAGAGGGAAATAGGGCAAACTATTCCTTTCACAATAGCATCCAAAAAACTGAAATACCTAGGAATCAATGTAACGAAAGAAATCAAAGACCTCTTCTCTGAAAACTATTGCATTCTAAATAGGGAGATTGAAGATAATATCAGAAATTGGACAGACATCCCCTGCTCCTTGGTAGGAAGGATTAATACAGTGAAAATGGCCATACTTCCAAAACTGCTATATAGATTTAATGCAATTCCAATTGAGATCCCAGCATACTTCATGGTCCTTGAGAAAACAATCCAAAAATTCATTTGGAACAAGAAGATACCCAGAATAGCAAAAGCAATTCTAGGCAACAGAGACATGGCAGGGGGGTATCACAATCCCCAACCTGTAACTATACTACAAAGCTACTGTGATAAAAACAGCATAGTACTGACAAAAAACAGACCTGAAGACCAGTGGAACAGATTAGAAGATGCGGAATCAATGCCAGACACACTCAGCCATCTCATGTCCAATAAAGGAGCCAAACACCCTCACTGGAGGAAAGATAGCCTCTTTAATAAATGGTGCTGGAAAAATTGGGCTTCAACTTGCCAAAGATTACAACTAGACCTATATCTCTCACCATGCACTAAACTAAAATCAATATGGATTAAAGATCTAAATATTAAAATAGAAACTCTGAACCAGTTGGAACAGAGGTTAGGTAGAACCCTTGATGACATCAGTGTAGGAAAAGATTTTATGAACAAAACCTCAGCTGCCTGTGAACTAGCACAAACAATCAACAAGTGGGATCTCTTCTTATTAAAAGGCTTCTGCACAGCAAGAGAAACCACCAGCAGTGTGAAGAGACAACCCACAATTTGTGAAAAAAATCTTCACCTGCTCTTCCTCAGACAAAGGTCTACTATCTCAAATCTATAGAGAATTTAAAAAGATCAGACCTCTCAAATTTAAAGACCCAATCTGAAAATGAGTATTTGAAATGAACAGACATTTCTCAGACAAAGAAGTAGAAATAGCAAATAAATACATGAAAAAATGCTCAACATCACTGGTCATTGGAGAGATGCAAATGAAAACAACACTGAGATTCCCCTTCACTCCAGAAAGAATGGCTGCTATCATGAAATCAACCAAAGCAAATGCTGGTGGGGCTGTGGGGAAAGAGGAACCCTGCTCCACTGCTGGTAGGAGTGTAGACTGATGCAACCACTGTGGAAATCAGTATGGAGATACCTCAAAGAACTAGGACTGGAAGTCCCGTTTGACCCTGCTATTCCACTGCTGGGGATCTTCCCCAAAGAATTAAAAGAATCATACCACAGTGATATATGTGCGCCCATGTCCATAGCAGCACAGTTTGTAATAGCTTAAACTTGGAAACAGCCCAAATGCCCATCAACTGGAGACTGGATAAAGAAAATGTGGTTTTTTAATAAAATGGAGTACTACTCAGCCGTAAACAATGAGAAATTACAGGCATTTATAGCTAAGTGGATGCACTTGAGGCACTGCTCTTAAGTGAAATACATAGGACACACATCTATAAATACCGAATAGTTTCTCTGGTGTGAGAAACTGAAAGTGTAAATAAGGACAAAATGTATAATAGATAATGTGAAATAGGAAGAAAAGGGGCAAAGGGGAAGAAAGTGGGAGGGCTAGGGGAAAGAATAGATGGGAATGGGATTAATATGAGAAAATGGAAAAATAGGAACAAATCTTTGTAAATAGGGAGGAATGGAGAGGTGGATGGGAGGGCTGGGCAAGGGTGAAAAATAAGAACCAAGAGAGACTATGTAAAGGTGCAAATTTCCAATGATGAATGTCATTATATTGTATACCTAAAATGTACCAATGATTAGAATGAATAATCTACAATGCAAAATAGAAAGAAAAGGTCCAAAGGGTTAGGGGTTGTGGGAGTGGCAGGGGAAAGGAAAGGAGGGAAAGGAAAAATGATGAGAAATGGAAAAAAATGGACATAAAGTCTTTGTAAATAGGGAAGGGTGGAGGACATGAAGGAAGGTCTAGGAATGGGGAAAAAAATAAGAACCAAGATGCATTATGTAAAGGTACAGTTCCTAATGAGAAATGTAATTGTGTTGTATACCTACAATGTACCAATAAAAAATTTAATAAAAAAATATATATAATTATTGTGCACCCAGAAAGAAGCTCCCTGCCTCCATCCCAGGCTCCTAGGGCAGTGAAACTCAGCCAGTCCCAGGACCTAGAAGGAATTTCCCCCACCGCCATCCCAAGCTGCTAGGGCAGAGAAGCTGAGCCCTGTGGGTACCAGAAGCACTCCCCCCCTCATAGAAATGAGAATACACATAAATAAGCCTCAAAAACAGACTTTCAGATCACCTACAGCAACCCCAAAGGGAAACGAGATGGAACATGCTGATACTCAACCACCTGGACTGTCTGAACTGGCAACAAAAGAGGATCTGGGAAAAATGAAATCAGAAATAATTACTCAGATAACAGCAAAGATTTTGCTCATGGTGCAAGACATGATTAATAAATCTAGAGAGGACACAGATAAAAAAATAGAGGATCTGAGGAACATGATGGAATTCCAAAATAGGAAACAAATGGAATCCATAAAACAGATACAAACAGATTTCCAAGAGATTAAAAACTCCATCGAAAGTCTGCACAGCAGAATGAACCAATGTGAGGATAGAATTTCACATATAGAAGAAAAGATTGAAATTAGTGAGGAGGAAAAGAAAAATTGCTTTTAAAATTGTAAGAGAACACAAGAAATCAATCCAGCAGCTGCTAGATGATGCAAAGAAGAATAACATAAGACTGATTGGAGTCAATGATGAAAGAGGAGAGAGTGCAGATGACATAAAAAAACTGTTCACAGATGTGATGGCAGAAAACTTCCCAAGGAGGGGAAAAGAACTTGACATACAGATAAGTGAGGCATATAGGACTCCAGCTAGCCTTAATAAAAAAATCTACACATAGGCATATAATATTTAGGATTCCAGAAATCAAACAGAAGAATAAAATTCTACAAGCAGTGAGAGAAAAGAAACAAATCACATACAAAGGAAAGTCCATCAGAATCACAGCAGACTTCTCAATGCAAACCCTCAAGGCAAGAAGAGCTTGGCGTGATGTATTTCAAGCCCTAAAGGAAAACAGCCTCCAACCCAGATGGATGTACCCTGCAAAACTATCTTTCAAAATTGATGGACAAATAAAATATTTTCATGAAAAAGAGCACCTCAGGAACTTCATGAATACTAAACCAGCACTCCAAAAAATTTCAGACAATACCCTAGGAAAAGACAATGAGGATCACAACCCCAGGAAACAAAGCAGAATGAATCCATTGGGTGTGACAAATTAAATGCAAAGGGGGAGAATCCAACAAAAAGACAGTCATGACAAGGCTTTTAAAACTTTTGACTTCATCTCCCTAATGAGGGTATAATTCAATCTTATTATTGTACTGATTAGTATTTTTCTGATTCTAGAATTGCACACCATTATTTGTGGTATACTGGCTATTTATCATCTTCTTATGTCTGCATTTTAATTGGATTGTCTATTAACGAGCTCTAAGAATTCTTTATATATTCTGCTCATAGGTTATATGCATTGTAAATATGGTCTGTTTAAGGACTACTTTTCATTTTAATTATGTCATTTAAAGTTCTAAATTTTGATGGAAACTCATTTATCAATTCTTTTTCTTTTATACATCATGTTTTTTGTATCCTAGGTAGTTCTTGCCTACCCTGAATTCATAAATATTTTCCCTTATAATTTCTTCTTAAAGTTTTATACTTTTAGGCTTTCTTATTTAGGTTCATAGATCCCTTCAAGTTATTTTCATGTATGGAAAAAGAGGGTTGAGGTTGATTTTTTATATACAGATACCAGGTGTTCTAGTGCCATTTGCTGAAGACACTGTCTCTTCCTTGGCTCTTGAATTGAGTTTATATTACACAAAATGCTAATGTTAAATAATCTTTCAAAACTCAGTGGACCATATATGTGTGGTTCTATTTCTAGATTCTCTGTTTTATTCAAATGATGTATATATCTTTCCTTACACCAACACTGCCTTGATTACTGTAGCTTTAGAAGAATTGTTAAAATCGGGTGCTATATGTCTTCCAACACTGTTTTTGTTTTTGTTTTTGGCTTTTCTGGGTCCTTTGTACTCCTACATATCTTTTAAATTTCAATATCCTGTTCTTCATTTATAGCAAATATACACAGACCTGAATTTTTATATATACCTTGTGTTTTCTAATCCTGCTAAATTCCAGTACAAGTTCTAGGGGCTCCTAGAGATTTCTTAGTATTTTCTCTGTAGATGATCATTTCATCCACATATAAAGATTTTGCTTCTGCCCTGCCAATCCTATCCTAGTTGTGTCATTTTATTGCCAGACTATTTTGGTTTAGACCTATGTTTCAAAGTCTAATGGACAGATGAAGAGTAGGCATATATGCCCTTGTTTCCCACTTTAGGGAGTAAGCATTGTATGGTCTCCATTCATAGAAGGATAGAAGGAGTTTTTGTAGGAAGTATGGAGTACATGTCTTTGATCTGTTGAGAAGGTTCTATTCTACTTCTAGTCTCCTGATAGCTTTTACCATGAACAGCTGTAGAATTTAGTCCAATACTCTTTCTCCAACTAGTGACAGGATCATATGGCTTTCTCCATTCCTCTGTTAAAATGATTACTTTTGGGGGTGGATCTTCCAATGCTGAACCAACACTGCCATCCCTATAATAAAACCACTTTCTACATACAAAAAAAAAGAATTTAAAAAAATCAGACATCCCAAATTTAAAGACCCAATCCAAAAATGGGCATCTGAAATGAACAGACATTTCTCAGACAAAGAAGTAAAAATAACAAATAAACATATGAGAAAATGTTCAACAACACTGGTCATTCAAGAGATGCAAATGAAAACAATGCTGAGATTCCACCTCACCCCAGAAGGAATGGTTGCTTTCATGAAACCAACCAGCAACAATTGTTATCAGGGCTGTTTGGAAAGCAGAACCCTGTTCCACTGGTGGTGACAGTGTATACTGGTGCAACCACTTTTGAAATCAGTATGGAGATAACTCAAAGAACTAGGACTGGGAGTCCCATTTGACTGCGCTATTCCCCTGCTGGGTATCTTCCCCAAAGAATTAAAAGAATCATACCACAATGCTATATGTGCACCCATGTTCGTAGCAGCACATTTTGTATTACCTGAAACTTGGAAACAGCATAAACGCCCATGAGCTGGACACTGGATAAAGAAAACTTGTTTTTTTAAATATATAAAATGGAGGACCATTCAGACATAAAAAATGAAAAGTTAGAGACATTTATAGTTAAATGTATGTATATAGAGGCAATACTCTTAAGTGAAACAAAAGGATACACAGTGGGATTAATATGAGAAAATTAAAAAATGGAAACAAAGTCTTTGTAAATAGGGAATGATGGAGAGGTTGAAGGGAGGGCAGGGGAAGGGGGAAAAATGAGAACCAAGAGAGATTATGTAAAGGTGCAAATTTCCAATGATGAATATCATTATGTTGCATATCTAAAATGTACCAATAATATAAATTTTTTAGAAATATACAATAGATATTATGAAATAGAAAGAAAATGCTCAATGGGGAATAGGAAGTAGGGAAGGGGTGAGAGAAAAGAAAGATGGGAAAGAAAAATGAGAAAAGAAGGTAATAATTGAAAGAAAGCCTCTGTCAATAGGAAGGGTTGGAGCATGGAAGGGAGGAAAGGGGAATGAGAAATAATAAGAACCAAGATATATCATGTACAGGTATAAATTCCTTATGATGAACATCATCATATTGTGGACCTAAATTGTACCAATAAACTCAATGAAAAAATATATACATTCATTTTATACTAAGGAAACTTTTCTTTGTCTCTTTTCTTTGGAACAAAGTTAAGTAAGATTTCAATTAGCTCTTCACTCAGGATACATTTTGGAGCAGCTCTTACGTTATTTTCTGAGTATACAGAAAACATTATTTAGTCACTTTGATAGCTCTCAATATATACATAATTTACCTGCATTTCTAACCAGAAAACCAGAGAAAGATAATGTAAGTAATACAATAGATATATGGAACTTGTTTCAGGTATATTAAAACTTCAATTCTGAAGGTAAATGAAATTATTCTTAGTGCATGTATGTTTCTTTATATATCTAATATAATTAAGCTTTCTGAAAATTTGTTATTTTCCCTCTGTTTACCGTATCCTACTTGTGTTAATATCAATGATTTCACATTTATAATGGGATATTAACATTATACTGTCATAGCATTACACAGTATCATAATAGCACCTTGGTGATAATAATTTATACTGAATCTGTAGTACATTTCTTTACAAGACTTGAGTACATAATATGGGGAATTGCATGACTGAGTACATGGAATGTGAGACAATATACTCAGTGTAAAAAAAACAACTATGAGAGAGAGGTAACAACCCAAAGAATAATACAGATATTTTTTCACAGATTCCATCTTTTCCTTTAGCATTAAAAATAAATCACATTTAGGAGGAATTTTTCCCCCCAATAGTCTTAGTAATTTCAGAACAAGAGAGCATCTTATAGGAATTTCTGCCCCTCAACCTCCCTCCCAGCATCTATATAAAAGGCACTACTTTATATAGACAAAGACAACTCATTGCCCAGTTTGTTGACAGAAATTTAGGACAACTTCATCTTGCTCATAAATTATATAAGTAGAAACATTCTTTCAGTAATCTACCAAATTCTTTTAGAACAGTATGATGATGGTACAAAAATATGTAAACAGACCACTGAGATGTATGTGTCCACAGGAGATGCACACAGGAAAGGTTCCTTACAGAACCAGGTTTCTAGTGATGGTTGCCACTCCTAGTCCTTTCTGCAGCTTCAACATGGCTTATGGAGCCTTGAGCTCTGGAGCCTCTGAATTCTCTGCAGCATTTTCCTTTCCAGTGAGGTCACCAGCCAGAATCCATGTGGCATTACAATTAGCCTAGACTGCCACTGCTGTTCCTTTACCTGAACCCAAACAATTGGATCTCTCTCAATGCCAAAGAGCACTGAAAATGGTGTTGCATCCATTTACAAAATGCTTTTATTAAATTCTTCTAGAATACACCAAGCTCAGTGATATTTTTCACAAAAATAGAGAAACAAAAGTCCTAAAATTCATATGGAACCCCAAAAGAAATCAAATACACAAAAATTACTTGAAAGAACAAAGCTGGAGGTGAATACTATGTGACTTCTAAATAGACCACAAAGCTTTAGTATCCAAATGGGAGTCACATGTCTGTAAGGAGAAACTTGCTGTTTCTATTACATGGGATAATGGTGTTTGCTATTAAAGAATCACTTTCACATTATTCACATTTCATTCTTAGTCTGCAAGCCTTCAGGGGATCCTTCTACCTAGAAGTTCTTCTGCCAAGAGCAAAAAGCAGATGAGGACAGCATAGGTCCTGTCCCTCCACTCTGAGTTGGCTGAGTCTCTACTGAAGGTCACAGCTCCTGCCAGGATCCTCAGGGCACAGCCCCTGGCAAATTGGCAGTGACTCCCCCTTCTCTCCATGCGCACATCTTACACAGAACATCCCTGGGCTACCTAGAGGGGGTGAATGAACCCACCTGCTTCCTACCCACCTACTGATAGAGTGATACTACACAGTAAGCCAGGCCCTTGCCTTGCCTCCATGTTATTTTTCTCCACAAAACATTTTATTCCAGAAATGTAACAGGTTGTGCTGCTCACTTTCTTACACAGAACTTAAGGCCAGGAGGCCTTGGAGTAAAGTGTTTCAAGTCCTAAAGACCACAACTTCTTATGGCAATTTATGTATCATATAAAACTTTCATTCCAAATTTGTAGAGAAATAAGTTATTTTCATGACAAGTAGTACCTCAAGAAATTCATGATCACCAAATCAACATTGCAAAAAATGCTAAAGGATTTCCCAAAAGAGACAATGAGGCTAACATGGCAAACAAGTAAAAAAGAATGTAAACACCTGCTGGGATGAGCAGTTAAACTAAAGGAAAATAATATAAGGTAATCAGCAATGAGAAATTGACAACATGACAGAAATAGTCAGTACCTCTCTGTAATAACTCTCAGTGTGAATGGTCTCAATTTCCCAATCAAGACACAAAATGACAGAATTCATCAAGAAGAAAACTTCAACAATATACAGTATAAAAGAAACACATTTAATTATTAGATGAGCCCACAGATTAAAAATCAAAGAGTAAAAAATATTCCATTTAATGGGAACCAGGAAAAAAAGTAGCAGTAGGTTTTTAATTTCAAACAAAGTGCATTTCATTACTTTCATTTCTTTCAAGACTGATCAGAAGAGACAAAGAAGGCCATTACATATTGGATAAGGGAACAATTTCACAAGAAGAGATAACAACTATAAACATATACACCAAATACTGGCATCCCCAGCTTCATAAAACAATACTAATAGACATGAAAAATCAGACATACACCAGTGGAGTTGTAATGAGGGACCTCAGTACCCCATGGTCACAAGTGGACAGATTATGCCAATGAAAAGGCAACAAAAATTATCAAAATTTAAACTAAATCTTCAAACAAATGGACCTAATAAATATCTACAGAGTGTCCCATACAATAGCAAAATAATACACACTCTTTCTCACCAGTACATGAGACTTTCTCCAAAATACAAAATTTAGTAGCCCATAAAGCATACAGAAGTAAATTCAAAAGAATCAATATTATCTCATATATATAGTGACATCATAGAGCAGTGAAGATAGAAATTATTAGCAAAAGAAACCACAGAAAATATGCAAACACATGGAAATTAAACAATACCTTCTGGAATAGTCAATGAGTCACAGATGTAATTAAAGAAGACATTAGTCAGTTCCTGCAAACAAAAATGCCAATACGACATATAGGAACTTATGGGACACAATGAAAGCAGTTTTAAGCGGGAAGTTTATAGGAGTGAATTCCCACAACAGAAAAACAGAGGAAGCTCAAATAAATAACCCAATTATGCAATACAATATCCTAGATAACAAGATCAATCCAAACCCAAATCTTGTACAAGAAAGAAAATGATAAAGATCAGAGCAGCAATTAATGAAATTGAGACTAAAAAAGTAAATCAAACAATCAGTGAATGGAAGAGTTGGTTCTTTGAATGAATAAACAAAGTAGAAAAAGTTTTAGCCAATCTTACCAAGTAATGAAAGAAAAATCCCAGATCAACACAATTATAAATGAAAAATCAAAATCATATCAGATTCTTCCAAAATCCAAATCATTGGCTTCTATTTTGAGAAAGTAAATAAAGTCAAAATTTTAGAAGACATGGATAGATTCCTAGATAGGTATGAACTAACAAAACTGAATCAAGATGATATTAATATCTTGAATAATCCAATATCAGTCAATGATATTCAAGAATAAAAAAATCCTGCCAAATCAGAAAAGCCCAAGTCCAAATAGACTCTCTGCCAAATGCTACAACAATTTTTAATAAGATATAATACTAATGCTCCTCAAATAATTTTATGAAATCAAAAGGGAACAGTTCTCCTGAAATCATTCCTGGAAGCAAGCATTACCATGATTCCAAAACCAGAAAAGGACACAACCAAAAACCTGAAGTACATGCTAATCTCTTTAATTAACATACATGTAAAAATCCTCAAAAATATACTGTCAAACAGAATGCAGGAAATCATCAGAAAGATCATACCTCATGACCAAGTAGGATTCATTGCAGGGATGCACGGATGCTTGAACATATGCAAATCAATAATCCTAACACAGCAGATAAACAGAAGCAGGGACAACAATCACATGATCATCCCGATAGATGTAAAGAAAGTCTTTAACAAAACCCAACATCCATCCATTCATGATTTAAAAAACTGCAGAAAATAGGAATGTAAGTTCTTTATCTCAGTGTAATAAAAGTCTTCTATACAAACCAACAGCCAACATCATACTAAATGAAGAGAAGCTGAAAGGTTTTCCTGTAAAATCAAGAACAAGAACAACACAAGGATGTCTGCTGTCACTACTCCTGTTCAATATAGTTCTTGACACATTACTAAGAACAACTAGACAAAAGAAAGAAATAAAAAGGATGCAGATAGAAAAGGAAGGCTTTAATTATTATTACTTTCAGATGACATGATCTGCTGCATAGAAGACACCCAAAATATTACCAAAAGACTCCTAGAAGTAATTAAAAAATTCATTAGTGTAGCAGGTTACAAACTCAACACACAAAAATCAAGAGTGCTCCTGAAGGGGAAGGAAAATGGATTAAAATATGGAACTGGGATATGTCATGAACATGTACTGATTCCACACAAGGAATGTAGACATTAGGTACTATAAACATGTATAAAAAGTAAAAGGAAGAAGATCAAAGTGTGTTTGGAGAAGAGAGGGAGCTGAAGGAAAAGGATGAAAAGGAGAATTAAGATGTGTTATCCACATGTACCCACCTTCCACTAGGATTGTAAACATTATATACTGCATGCAGGTATTAATATACTAAAATAATAAAAAGAAAGAAAAAATCAACAGTGTTCCTGTACACCAATAAAAATTTTACAATGAGTGAAATTAGGGAAGCAACACACTTCATATTAGCATAAAAAAACCCAATACTTAGGAATTAACCTATCCAAGGAAGTGAAAACTTTCTATAATAAAAACTACTTCACTTTGAAAAAGTGAATGGAAGAGGATGTCAGAAAGTGGGAGGATGAGCTCTGCTCCTGGATAGGCACACCCAATACAGCAAACTGGCCACACTCCCTAAACTTTTACACAGGTTTAATGCAATCCCAATAAAAATGTCAATCACACCCCTGACAGACCTCAAGAAAGAAGTCCCAAAATTCATATGAAACCAGAGGAGACCTAGAAGAGCAATAACAATTCTGAGCAACAAAGGCAAGGCAGGGGAAATCACAAACTCAGGCTTCAGGTTATACTACAAAACTACAATGATAAGAACAGAGTAGTATTGGTAATGATAAAAACAAAATAAAACAAAACAAAATTTAAAAAATCTTATGGTCAGTGGAACAGAATAGAGGATGCAAAAATAACTCCAGGCATACTGGCTGTGCACTAAAATCAAATAAAACTGAATTGAAGATATAAATATTAAAACAGAAATGATTAATCAGCTGGAAGACAAAATAAGTAAAACTCTTGAAGATATAGGCATAGGCAAAAATTTTCTCATTGGAACCTCAGTTGCATAAGCAATAATACCCAGAATCAAAGTGTATGATCATATTAAATTAAAGAAATTCTTCAGCATAGCAAAGGAGACCACTAACAGAGTGAAGAAACAACCTATAGAATAGGAAAAATTTCACAAGCTACTCTTCAGGCAAAGAACTAATATCTTAAACATGTAAATAATTCAAAAAATTAAATCCCTCAAAATAAAATATTGAATTAAACAATAGGCATCTGAAATGCCCATCTCAGATGACAAAGTACAAATGCCTTATAAATATGTGAAAAAATTTTCAACATCCTTGGCCATTTGCAAAAATAAAAATTAAAACAACACTGAGATTCCATCTCACTCTGAAAAGAATGTCCATCATCAAGAAATCAAGTAATAGCAAATGCTGGCAAGACTATGGGGAAAAAGGAACACTTTTTTGTTGTTGGAAATATAAACTAGGACAGCTACTATAGGAATCAGTATGGAAATTCACCAAAAAATTAAAAATAAAAATTCTATTTGATGCAAGGTCCTGAGTTCAATCCCTGGTACCAAAGAGAAAAACAACAAAAAAATTCCATCTGACCTAGCTATTTCCCATCTATGTATCTTCCTGAAAGAATTCCAGGCTTCATGTCACAGTGATGCATGCATACCCATGTTTTTAGCAGTACCTCATAACAACTGGTCAAGGGATAGGCCACAAAAAAATTCCTGAACATAAATTATTAGAAATGTAGTGTAATGAAGTTGAAGTGTAAAGTATTTGTGTTTATTTTCTTTCTTTGTGGTAAAAGTTAAGATGTTTTTCCTCTCTTGTTTTCAGATACCATTCTTTGCCCCTTGAGAGTGTGCTTGGAACATGTCTTCTGATGACCTTTCTGAGTTGAAGGATTAGTGGCTTTGACTTTCTTGTACTATGGTATTTATCTTTCTCTAAGTTTCAAATATTTTCTGTTACATTTTTTGGATAATTTATGTATCTTTTTGCCTCTTTCTACTTTACCTTGAATCCCAAGAATCTGTACTTTGCTCTTTGACATTTCCTCATGGATCCTGTGAGCTTTCTTTGTTTCTCTTGAATTTTAAAAAATGGGATTAAAATATTCCAGTGGATACAGTCATGTAAAATGACTTCAATGCAAGACAGATGTCTTTCAACTAGTGTAGAAATTTGGTGCAATAATACTAGCCTGTAGAAAACAATGTCTACCTTATTACTCTGAAATACTTCCCCAAGCAACCAGTTTGCTGCTCTCTTCACACTGCTGCTATCCTTAGGGATGTGAGAACATTCTAAGAGGCACAGAAATTCTCCACACTCATCCTGATGCCAGTGCTGTTAAGGGATTTGCCCTTACATGAGCAAATGCAGCTATAACAATGTCGTGTAATCTTAAAAGTATCATACATGAGAAATGAATTTACATTTAAAAATATCTCCATATAATGGACAAAGTGGTATGTAATAAAAGTTATAGTTGAGGGCCAGGGATTTAGCTCAGTTGTTCCACTGCCTGCCTCTCAAGCACAAGGTCCCGAGTTCTATCTCTGGTATCAAAACAACAACAACAATAACAATAACAACAACAAATTATGCTTGAAATCACTGAGTATCAAATTTGGGAAAAATAATCTTTCTTATGAAGTAATGACAACAACAGAGCATGTGGTCCATTGGATACCTGTTCTGTGAATTCCTTGGTAGAAGTTTCTGATATGTCACTGTATAGTAACCATGCTGATTACTCATTGAGATGGAGACTAAGCTCTTTCAACCCTGGGCAAAGATGCCAGTGTTGTCATGTCTTTGGTTCAACAAGAACATCAGACCCAAGCAGACTTGGCACATCACTGATGAGTTTTCCTAGGTTCTGTGCTACAGAAGATGGCAAGAGAAACTGAGTCTTGTCCATAAAGACACCATTGTTATACAACTGTAGTCACCTTGGTTTGGTTGTTATTATTTTTATCTCTACATTAAAACTAATATATTTGAGTGTGCACATTTTAACTTTTGATTACATGTTTGTAGGAATGATTAAATCAATGCTTGCATGTTGTTACATGTACATAATACACCTTAATGCGTTTTATTTCCCTTTCACCGCTCTCCCCCTCTCCCTCCTCCCTTCCCCCCTTCATTTGGTTTCCTCCTCATTTCCAAGAGATCTGTATTTCCTTGTTTCCTATTATTTGTCTTTTATTTTGCTATTTATTTATTTATTTATTTATTTGGTATCAGGGATCAACCTTGGTCCTTGCGCTTGCGAGGCAGGTGGCAGAACCACTGAGCTAAATCATCAGCCCCTTTTTTGCTCTTTATTTAAACTTTGGATTTCTCATACCAGAGGAAAGCTGGTGCACTCTGAATGGCTCGGGCTCCCTTTAAAGTTCACCATAACGTCTCTGATAATTATCTACTTATAAGTAAAGGGACTTCTGTGTAACACACCCAGCTTAAACTTATTTTTCTTTTGAAAACCATACATTTCTTTCTTTCTTTTTCAATTCTTAAGTTCTTTTATTGGTACATTTTAGGTATACAAGACATTTACATTTATCATTGGGTGCTTGTACCTGTGCATGATGTATCTTGGTTCTTATTTTTCCCCATTACCTGTGTGCCCTTCACCCCCCACCCTTTCCTATTTACATAGACTTAATTTCCATTTTCTTTCTTTTCTCATAATATTTCCTTTCCCTTCTTTCCTTTCCCCTTCCACTCCCATTACGCCTACCCCTTTGGACTTTTCTTCCTATTTCAAATTATCAAGTATTCATTTTATTCATTTTAACCCTTTTTACACTTTCAGTTTCTCATACTAGAGAAACTATTTGGTATTTACATTTCTTCAGGCATCCTCTTTTTCTTCAATTCTGTTTATTTTTAATTTGCTTGACTTCTTTCTTCTATTTCTTTCTTCTTGATTAATTATGCATTTGAAGCTCTTAATTCAGCTTTCATTTCTTATACTGGTGATGGAAGAACATAGGCTTTGGGACAGAATGTGCCCCACTGGTGACATATGCCTTGGGTATAGGAAGTGTAGGTCATTGTCCTTTGTTGGGAGCAATTCTACATGATTTTTGAGAAAAAAAATTCACAATTAAATCATGATTAGGGCCTAGTTTTCCTGCCTACAGGTCAGCTAAGCCATGTGGAAATATAACTCCACATTCACCTCTGGTCATAGATAGGACCTCAATGTTCTAGTGATCCTGTGAGCCTACAGGACAAGATTACAGCAGCTGAAGACATCGTGGGAGAACAAAATCTTCATCTGTGTAGTTCTTCATTGTTCTAGGATTTTTGCCCCTGCTGCCACCACTGCCCCCTGACTGATCTTTTACATTTGTTTCTCTCCCAGTGTACTGAACTCTCTGCCCTGAGTCCCTGATTCATCTGTTACATTTATTTCTCCTGATGTATCAAATGAAGGTGTGGCAAGCTCAGGGCTTTTATCTTTGCTGCCCAGAGCAGCACTGATCATGCCCAAGGCTCAGCTTTTTCTCCAAGTCTCATTTTTTCTATCTTTTCTGTCTAATAAACTAATTCACCTTGTGCTGATGTGACTCTCAAGAGATGAGGACTTACTGCAGAGGTTCTAGTAATGTCTGCTTTCCCTGTTCTCTACAGTCCTTGAATAAAATCTCATCAGTTAGTATTCTGTCATTTCTTCCTATGACAAAAGACCACAGGCCACAGATAAGTATCCAAAATGGCTTTACCAGCATACATCAAATGGTGTCACTAGAGTTCTTAATGTTTACAAATTTAGTGTCTCCAACAAACATGTTATAAATATTTGGCCTGCCTGCTCCTAAATAGTTCCTAGAGTCTCCCTCAAATTGGGCCATTTATAAAAACTTAGCAACCAACTAATATCTCAATAGATTCTGACAACTGAGGGGCACCTCAAGGTGTATCTGGGAGGCTAGAGTCTTCTCACTGATCAACTCATTTGAGTAAAGTTTTCCCTGCAGCAGAATTGCTGACTGGATTAACTTGGGAGAGGTCAGGTAGCCCTTGAGAAAAAGAAGGAGGTGGTTTTTTTGCATAATGTATTTTAGCAACTATTAATTCTCCTTGAAAATTTGATAACAGTAGAGAAGAAATGGTCCTTGTACTAGTTATGCTCTAATCTGCAGAACATGTATAAGTGACTCCAGAATTTCATTAATTCTTAGGCATTAAATTTACAAATTGAGGGGATTTCAAAAACATTACCTAACATTACTTATAAAATCATACTCTATAAAATCAAAAGCATCCCTCTTTAGCCTAATTCTGGTTGACAGGTAAATAGAGAAGAATTTGTTAGAATAAATTTGGTTGATGTGGTTAATTTGCTCTTAATCTAGAATCTAGTTATCTCCAAATTGGCAAAGCTAAGTGAAATGACCAAAATTTTGTCCCTTTGGACATGGGCATTGGGGATCAATTAGAGAAAAGAGAGGAATATCTCAGGCTTGATGATATGAGGTTGAACATATAAAATATACCAACTTGTCCTTCTGTTTTCCATCAGTAGAACCTGAGGGAGTGAAGTGTGAAATGTCATACTCACTTTTCCCTCAAACCAGATAATAGTGAAAGATGCTTTAGTTAAGACATATATGTGCAATATGTTACAAGAGAAGGCAGAGTTGTTTTCTGGCTTCAGTGTGAAGAGAGCTATTATAGGAGCAGTGAGGAATGCATCTCACAGCTTACACTTGAGAACTTTCTAGTGAGTGGGGAGGTGAAGAACAGCTTCTCCTGTCAGCAGTGGAGTTGAATTTTTATGCATGTTGGGCTGACAAGTGACACAACCTTGTTGCACAGTCTACATGGGCAGTTTTTGTCTGAAAATTTTAGAGAATTTCCACAGATTCTCAGCAGGTAATGGTGATCTTACGTCTCTCAAAATATAAACTGAATTCAGACAAGGTGAGTCCAAATTCCATTACTGACATGAGTGGCCCTGGGTCAGCTTTAACTAAGGGGGATATTTTGGAGATGTGGTTTTCCTACCTTAAGGAACCCCTTTCTGTGGCATAGAGAATTGGGAATCTCACAACAAATTGAAAATGCTGTGTGAACTTAAACTGTGCCAGGAAGTAGCGTGAAACTTTTAGAGAGCTGCAGTGTGCTATTTTGGAGAGTTGTTTCTTTAGTTAAGATAATGACTTTCTCTGGGGCCTCATGATTTCTAATCTATAAATATGATTGGACAAAGGTGATTGACCTTACTGAGGATCTGCTCTGTGCTGCCCTTTGGTGTTGTTCGGATTGGGATAGATGAAGCTCAACTATTGCTTATTGATCATGGGATCATTATCTCTAATACTTTTAAAGTTGCATATGGACTAATAGTAACTTGTGCAAATTAAATTAAGCACCCTGTACTTGCTACACTTAGGTGTATTGAATTCTCTCAAAGGAGTGTTATTTTTAAACTCTATGTGTTTTAACAATGTCTTTTATGAGAATCAAAGGAGATATCAATCTTAAACTGATTTTATCCATGGAAGCAATATTCTCCAAGTTATAATCTAACCAAGAGAGTTATGTTTTGTATATTCCTGCTTCATTAAATAAGCTCCCATTCATAGAGAAGAAAGCTGCTGGGCATCAGTGGAATAGACTCTTAATTCTCACTCCAATATCCCAGATGTATAGGATCTTGCAATCAGTGATGTATTACCTTGCCTTGCCTGACAGAATGACCATTTTCAGTATAGGGAATGAAGTAGCTGTAGTTACTGCTGTCAGTCCATCTTTTCCATGCTCTAAGTTCTAACCTATGCTGCAGAAAATGTAAATGCAAACATTTATCTTCCTACAAGATGAGCATCCCATAGAGTTCATTAACTCAAAACACTCCATGTTCACGTTTGTTATCGGAAATGCACCTCTGGCAAGAACTGCTGGAACACTCTATTGTTTGAATTTAAATCGATATCAAAGAAGGAAATATAGAAATTACCCAAATCCTAAATCCTCAATTTCAGAGCAATTATGCTCAAGTTTGATTTCTGAACCTGTGCTGTCATGGCTTGTGAGTTTACACCATCAGACTATGTTTTCCTAAGGCTAACATTTGGTTTGCTTCATCAGTAGATTTGTTGTGAGCTTCTCATGCAGGAGTCACTGTGTAAGGGAGAACAGAGAGAAGGATCACGGGATACCACCCTTGCCTCATGGGAATCCAGCTGTGCTGATGTGCACAGACCTTGGGGTTAGGGGCCTGGGATGCATGGCCATTTTTTCCTTTTAATCCAGAGTGATCTCCAGCTGCTCTTTCTTTCTGTTGAGTACTGCTCTCCATGCACCCCTTATCAATCCTGCCCCATGAGATGAGCATCCTGTTTTAGGTCTGAAAACAGGCCCAGGACCATGGCACACCATTGCCTTCTCATCATACCTGGGTCAAGTTCAAAGGCCTTACTTCCTCCCACACAAAGCACTTCTGCCTTGTGCTTTATAAACACACTCTCCTCATCTCATTGCTGTTGTCCTCATGCCCAGAAAAGCTCTCCATGACTTCCTTCTTGCTGTTCTCCATGAGTAGAATGTGTCATAAACTGACTCAGACTCAGAAGCATTGCCACACAATGGCCATTAGGGAGACTTCCTCCAACATTTCCCTGCCCCTACCCTCAGTCTCCTTTGTGGTCCTAATGACCACAAAACATCAGGCTGTACATGTGAACATTTTGTTGTACCTTCTGAGTTTCCCACTAAATTTTACCAGCCCATCATATGCACTTGTGCATTAGTTATACAGTGTGTTAATAGCTAGTAGAGCTACAATGAAACAAACACTGAATACATTTTGAAGGGATAAATGTGTCATGATGATGGTGCTCCTATGTTTTATCTTTATACACCAGGTCATGAGTTTTATTTCCAAAATGTAGTAGGAAGCAGAGGATGCCTATGACCTCAGCTACCTTAGATGTCCCATGGAATCATGTTCCTGTCAGCTCTCTGATCATGTGCTTTTCAGTGGTGGTGCTCTTTGTATTAAACAACAATAAAGATGCATCTCCATTTTCCTTTGGTGCTTTCTTTCATACATGGGTGCATGATTAGCAAAGATATATGAAGTAACAGCTGATTCACATTACTACAAATATGTAATTGGAACAAACTATTCTTGCCCTTTTTATCCTGTTGAAAAATCATTAATGTCCAATTCCTCCCTAAATCAATGTCTTGGGCAGGATGTGGGTGGCATCCATTTTTCCTCTGGAGAGCAGAGCATATGTTTAGACAGTATGAAACCTCAGACTCAGGTGGGATCAGAGGAGAAGTCAAACCCAGGCAGCAAGGGCTAGTGCATGCATGGGGAGTAAGTGAAAGGATCGCCAGTGTTGAGATGGGAGCAGGAGAAAGAGAGGTTACCAGGAATTTTGTTACAGACAAAAGTTCCCAAGAAAACCCAGGGCATAGAAAGGGGAAAAATTATCCAGGAAGAGAAATGTATTCATTTTTTCTTTTTTTTACTTTACTCTAAATTATTAATGATTATTTTGTTTCAATTTAACTAATTAGATCTGAGTAGGAGAATTATGCGTCAAGATAAGATTGTGCTACTGCTCACCCTTCCCTTTCTAGTTGAGCAACTTTGTTTTGTGCCCGAGTCCTGCCTCCACATATGCAGATGTGTGCCAAGTAGGACAGGCACAGTGCTCCCATGTCCATAGGTGGAGACCAGGTCAGACATAGGGAATCAGGCATGATCTTTGCAGAAGCATAGCAATCACACAAGTGGAACGGAATGCATTCACCCAGCAATTGCTATAAATACTAGAAACTTAAGCCACCACACAGGTTCCAATCTGGTTCCAGCCCTAACTGTAATTCAGAAAATTTTTCTTTCCATGAATGAATAGCACTCTTGCCACTTGGGAAAAGAACCTATTTATGCTAAAATTTGCACAATCTGTGCTGTGGAAGGATGATAACAACTGAAGTCATGGAAAGAATAGCACACACATGTTATGGGTCTCTGAGATTCCTATATAAATAGATATGAAAAGATGGGTCAGTGTTTTATTTAATCCACATGTCCATGTCATATTTCCACCATTATAGTAGATATAGTTTGGAGCTGTGAAAAAATGAAGAAAAATACATGGTATGAAATTTATCACCCTCATCAGGTATAAATTTCTTACATAAAAAAAGATAAATGTGCATGAAAATCTATGCAAATAAATTTGCGATTTTTAGGGCTTCGAAAATAGAAACATCATTAGGAATGACAGCATATTGAAATAATATGCTAAAAGTAGGGCTGATCTTATAGGACATAAAATACATTGACAGATCAAGGACAGAATTTGTTGGTGGACACATTTCACACACTTCACGAAGGTCAGAAGAAAGTCTTTAAAGAATGTGAAAGGTAGAAAATCTACGAGAGGATCAAGATTTATCAAGCTCTGGTCATGTGAATGGGGAACAAAAGGAATTTTTAAAAGTAAACGGGAACAAGATACTGACACCTCAGAATTTCTGTACACTGAAAGATTCTGAGTCACACACATGAGTTGCTATTGTAGAAATGCTGTGCTGAATTGACTTGATGAAGGATTCTCATTCCTCAATCTCTGTGACTTAGTAGTGATCCTGAGTAGTGACTTAGCCAAGAGTCATCCAGGAAGGAAGGAAGGTCTGTAACTGATGATTACTGCCCATGGTTCTAGGCTTTATAATATACATATATATATATATTTTTTTTTTTTCTGACAGTTAAGAGAAACAATCAGAAAACAAACCTTCAATTCAGATATTAAGTTCAAATTAACAAATGGCATAGTGTTGGAGGAAAAATCAATACATTCTACTCATGCATTAGGAAAATACATTCGTTTTAATTATATTCTTCTGTATCATTTCTTAATTATGCTTAGTGGTTGTATTTTTATTTTTCTTTCAAGGAATTTAATGAAGAATATTTTCATGGGTAAATGGAACCAAACTTCAAATGATTTTATTTTGTTAGGGCTGTTTCCTCATAATCAGACTGGCCTACTTCTCTTCTTGCTTATCATCTTGGTGTTTTGCCTTGATTCTGTGGGTAATTTGGCCATTATTCACCTCATACATGTGGATGTTCGGCTGCACATGCCCATGTACCTTCTCCTCAGCCAGCTCTCCCTCATGGACCTGTTGTACATCTCTACCACTGTCCCCAAAATGGTGGTCAACTTCCTATCTGGCCAGAAGAGCATCTCCTTGCTGGGGTGTGGGGTACAGAGTTTCTTCTTCCTGACCATGGCATCCTCAGAAGGGCCACTCCTGGCCTCCATGGCTTATGACCGATTCGTGGGCATCTGCCACCCCCTCCATTACCCCACCCACATGAGAAAAGGATGTGTGCAAAGATGATTGCAGCATCTTGGATACTGGGCCCCATCAACTCCCTGGGACACACAGTCTACCCCCTCCATCTTCCCTACTGCAGATCCAGGGTCATCAATCACTTCTGGGCGATGTCCCAGCCATGCTGCCCCTGGCCTGTGTGGACACCTGGGTCTATGAGTACATGGTTTTTGTGAGCACCAGCCTGTTCCTCCTCCTCCTTTTCCTTGGCATCACTGCTTCGTACGGATGGATCCTTTTTGCTGTCTTCCACATGTTCTCCAAAGAGGGAAGCAAAAAGGCCTTCACCATATGTTCCACATATTTAATGGTGGTGACCTTTTACTATGCTTCTTTTGTCTACACTTATCTCTGGCCCAGGATTCTCCACTCCTGGCCAAGATCCTGGCCATCTTCTACACCATCCTCACCCCTATGCTGAACCCCATTATCTACAGCCTGAGGAACAAGGAGGTTCTGCAAGGGCATGGAGAGAGTGTTTGGGATATTCCCTTCCAAGAAGAAATGATTCTGCAGGCCCTAATTTTCTTCTTTACTTCTCTTTTTTTTTGCTTAGCTGAACACTGTGTAAGAATGACGTCTGATAGAAACATGGTAGGATGCATCTGTGTGACTTAAAATCTTTAGTGACACCTTAAAAACTATTGTTAACAGGATCTAGGATTTAGCTCAGTCATTCTACTGCCTGCCTTTCAAGCGCAAGGTCCTGAGTTCGATTCCCAGTACTAAAAAAAACTATTGTTAACATAAGTTAATTGGTACACACTACTATAGTAATTATTAATATATTTATCATGAAATAAAAGTAATGCAAATTTTACAAAAATATTAATATATTATAATGTTCTACATGCAATACATGTTTATAACTTCATTACTATTGCTGTAAAAATATTCATACTTGTATTGACACAGAATAATTTCAAAATATTGGCATAAATTTATCACTATTCTCTTGTAGTTTGGTTTTATTCTAAGACTTCAGAGTCTTGTGCATAAATTTAACTTTTGAGAATGCTGTAACTTGCCCTGTACACATGGTGTACAGATTCAATGTAATGTTCATCAAAATACCAAAAAAATTGTTCACAGCAGTAGAAAAATTATCCCAAAATTCATGTAGAAGCATAAGTTATCGAGAAGAGCCAAAGGATTTAAATTATACTTTATAACTAGTGTAATAAGAATAACATGATGTTTGGATGTGAATAGATATTTAGGCCAGGAGAATAGAATGGAGGACATGAATAACCCTACACATCTCTAGCCCTCAGTTTCTCCACAAAGAAGCTTAAACCTACATTACAGAAAAGAGAGTCTTTTCACCAAGTGGTGCTGGTAAAACAGACATCTGCCTGCACAAGATTGAAATAAGTCCCATCACTTGAACTTGTACAAAAATTTAGAGAAAATGAATCATAGTTATCAATTTAAGACCTGACATTTTGAAACAAGTAAAGGAAAATATTTCAAGATATTGGTATAAGCAATGGTTTCCTGAACAGAACTCCAATAGCTCACAAAATAATAGAAAAAATTGGCCAATGTGAATATATCAAGTTAGAAAACCACAGCATAGCAGAAGAAATAATTAATAGAGTGAAGAGGCACCATATAGAACAGGAGAAACTTCTGCCAGTTAGTAATCTGACCAAAGATGAACAAGAATACAGAAAGAACTCAAAAACAGAAAAAAATGAACCACTCAGTCAAAAATGGAAAAATGAGCTGGTCAAACACCTCATAAAATATATATATATATATACATATATATACATATATATGTATATATACATATATCTACATATACAAGTGTGTGTATATATATATATACACATATATATGTATATATATACACACATATATATGTGTGTGTGTGTATATATATATACACACACACACACATATATATATATATATATATATATATATACATGTTTGATATTTTTCAGTCACCAGGAAAAGGCAGATGAAAACCATATTGATATTCACACTCCATTCAGAATGGCTGTTATTCAGTGTATTAGTTATTTCCCCATTGCTGGGACAAAATACCTTACAATGACAACTTAAAGGAGGAGATGTTTATTTTGCCTCATGGTTTCAAAATTTCAAGCCCTGTATGCTTGACTTGTATGAGACAAAGATGGTGTGGTGGAAGAGCACAGTGGAAAAAACTGCACAATGCATGACAGCCAGGGATCAATGAAACAGGAGCAGGACCAGGGACAAGAATTCACAGCTGCGGGCCTCACCTTCACACTCCACTTCTCCAGCCTGACCCCAATGTCTAACAGTGCATTTAGTTATCACCACATCAATGGATCAATACCCTGGCAAGGATGGAATCTCCTTATGCAATCACCTTCCATAAGCCCTACATCTGAACTCATGAAATCTTTGGGAGGCTTTGGAATTAAGGCCATGGCATTCACACACAAGGACCCCAACAGGCCCTGGCCCAGGCCATTAAGCTAAGTGCATGTAGTCTATCTCTAAGAATCACCAAAGTTATGGCAAATCCATCATTGCTAAGTAGCCCAAGCCCAGATTCTTCTCTGAGACACCAAGCAACCTCTGAAGGCTACATTTGGTGGGGTTTTGTGACATTAAGACAGCCCTTCAAGGCCTCTTTTCTACATTTTATATTTTTGTATTTTCCTAATGCCAAGTGTTTGTACTATTTTCAGTCACACTGATCTTTTGATAAACTAAACAGTTTTCACACGAAGTGTGACAGTACTTTTCTGTCCAAGTGGCAAAATTGTTAATTCTATAACTTGTTGTTGTTGTTATTATTATTATTATTATTAATGCTGTTTATTGAATCCAAGACTTCGACGCTCAGCTACATCTCCAGTCTTTTTATTTATTTAGTTGTTTTATCTTTAAGACAATGTATTGCCAAGTTGCCCAGTTGGGGATGGAACTTGGAATCCTCTTTCCTCAGCTTCCCAGAATGCTGGGATTCCAGGGATGTGTAACCAACTTTTGCTTTCTTTTTGCTCCTGATTATCATTGTAAAAATGGCTGAAAGCAGCCAAAAGTACCCATCCAATAGCCTGATCAGTGGGCTGCCTTGAAATTTTCTCTATGAAATCATTTACACAACCACCTTTATTTTCAGATTCACATAAAGAATTGGGTCATGGGAAAATGTGGGCATGTTCTTTGGAAACATTAGCACTTTTGGCCTCTATTCCAAGCTCCAATAGAGTCTCCATTCACAACCATGATCCTAGTCTTTAATTTATGCATTACTACTAGAATTCTAGTCTTATGAGCTCGCACCAGCATCTCCCATCAATCTCTACTTACAGCTTTCTGAGCCTCTTATACCTAGCATCTCTAAACCTTTTAAAACTTTTCCCAAGAACCACTTTCAAAGATTTCTGAATCACATGGAGGTAAAGGAGTAGGGAAAGAAAGGGTAAAAGAGAATAATAGGGTGGGTATGTGAATAAAGAACAACATGTGTGTAAATGTCACAATAAATTTCATTCTGTACAATAAATATATGTCATTGTTACAGTAAAAACACAATCAACAATAAAAGTACCTACTTTTCTTTATAACTTACTCATTTCTGACACCAAATGTTATAAAACCTGAGGAATGGGAAAAAAAGAAGAAGAAAGATATATCACGTACAGGTACAAATTCCCTATGATGAATGTTATCATTATGTATATCTGAAATGCACCAATAAATGTTGTGCTTCAACTCCCAGTCCAGAGGAAAGGGCTTTTGGGCTGCCATCCATCACACCAGTCCTGAGAAAGAGGAAAGGGCTTTGGGGCCACAATCTGTCCCTCTGCTTCTGGCCCAGAGTAAGGGGATTCTGAGATGCTGTCCCACCACTCCCAGCCCCTGTTCCACCTCTCCCAGCTCAGAGAAGGTGAGCCACGTGGTTGACAACATCACCACCCACACCCAGGTCAAAATGAGAAGACACGTAAATAAGTCTCAAAACCAGACTTCCAGATCACCTACAGCAACTCCAAAGGGAAATGAGATGGAACACTCTGATACTCAACCACCTGGACACCATGAACTGGCAACAAAAGGGGATCTGGAAAAGATGAAATCAGAAATAATTTCTCAAATAACAGCAGAGATTTTGCTCCTAGTGCAAGACATGATTAATTAATTTAGAGAGGAGCTGAGGAACATGATGGAATCCCAACATAGGAAATAAATGGAATCCATAAAAGAGATGCAAATAGATTTGCAGGAGATGAAAAACTCCATTGAAACTCTACACAGCAGAATGAGCCAATGTGAGGACAAAATTTCAGACATAGATGATAAGATTGCAATTAATGACCAGGAAAAGAAAAATTCCTTCAAAATTGTACAGAAACATGAGAAATCAATCCAGGAGTGGCTGCACGATGCAAAGAAGAATAACATAAGACTGAATGGAGTCAAAGAATAACATAAGACTGAATGGAGTCAAAGAAGAAACAGAAGAGAGTGCAGATGACATAAAAAAAACTCTTCACAGAAGTAATGGGAGAAAACTTCCCAAGTAAAGAAAAAGAACTTGACATATAGATAAGTGAGGCATATAGGACTCTAAAAAGCCTTGATCAAAAAACATCTACACATAGGCATATAATTGTTAAGATTCCAGAAACACAACAGAAGAACAAAGTTCTACAAGCAGTTAGAGAAAAGAAACAAATCACATACAAAGGAAAGCCCATTAGAATCACAGAAGACTTCTCAACACAAAGCATCAAGGCAAGAAGAGATTGGAGTGATATATTCCAAGCCCTAAAAGAAAACAGCCTCCAACCCAGATTGATGTACCCTGCAAAACTATCTTTCAAAATTGATGGAGAAATAAGATACTTTCATCACAAAGAGCACCTTAGGAACTTCGTGAATAAGAAACCAGCACTCCAAAATATTTTACACACTATCCAAGGTACAGACATTGAGGATCACAACCCCAGGAAGCAAAGCAGAATGAACCCATCCGGCATGACAAGAAATTAAATGTAAAGGGGGAGAACTCAACAAAAAGAAAAAGTCATGGCAATGACAAGTTAATACATTTCAGTTATAACCATCAATGTTAATGGTCTCAATTCACCAATAAAAAGAAATAGACTGGCAGAATGGGTCAAGAAGCAAAATCCAACAATATGCTGCATACAAGAAACACACTTCATTCAAAAGGAAACTCATAGACTGAAAGTTAAAGGGTGGAAAACAATACTCCATGTGACGGGAACTTGATAAAAAGCAGGAGTAGCTATCCTCTTTGGAGATCAAGTAGATTTCGAACCAACATTGATTAAGAGAGACAAAGAAGGACACTACATCCTTGTAAAGGGGACAATCCAAGAGGAAGAGATGACAATCATAAATATCTATGCACCAAACACTAGTGCACCCGACTATATAAAATAAATACTAATGGACATGAAGAGTCATATATGCACAAATACAAGTGTAGTGGGGGAACTCAACACCCCACTGTCACAAATAGATAGATCAACTAGACAAAAAATAAGTAACAAAATACTAGAACTCAATCGAACTCTTGAACAAATGAACTTAACAGATGTTTACAGTCTTCCACCCCACAAAATCAGAATACACAGTATTTTCAGCTGCACATGGGTCATTCACAAAAATGGACAACATAGTTGCACACAGAAGACGTTTAAGTAAGTGCAAAGGAATTGAAGTTATCCCCTGTATATTATCAGACCATAGTGCAATGAAATTGGAAATCCATAGCAAAAAAACCTGGAAAAATTTCATAAACACATGGAAATTGAACAACACACTTCTGAATAACCAATGCTTCACAGAGGAAATCAAAGAAGAAATCAGAGAATTCCTTCAATTAAATGACAATGACAATACGACATATCAGAATCTATTGGACACAATGAAAGCAGTCAGGGAAATTCATAGCAGTGAATATGCATATTAGGAAAACGGAGCGAGACCAATTAAACATCCTGATGCTGAACATCAAGCTTCTAGAAAAAGAAGAGCAGGACAAACCCAAAGGTCATACAAGGGAGGAAATTATAAAGATCAGAGAAGAAATCAATGCAATGGAGACTAAGAGAATGATACAAAAAATCAATGAAGCCAAGAGTTGGTTCTTTGAAAGAATCAACAAAATTGACAAACCCTTAGCCAGCCTTAACAGAAAAAGGAAAGAAAAGGCCCAAATCCATGCAATTAGGAATGAAAAGTGTGAAATTACAACACACCCAGCAGAAATCCAGAGGATCATAAATATCTACTTCAAGAACCTATACGCCAATAAGATGGAAAGCACAGAAGAAATGGACAGATTCCTAGATACATATGAATTACCAAGGTTGAATGAAGAAGATCTAAAAGTTCTAAACAACTCAGTATCAACCAATGAAATTGTAAACATAATAAACACTTATCAAGTAAGAAAAGCCCAGGCCCTGATGGCTTCACTGCTGAATTTTACAAGACATTTAGAGAGGAACTACTGCCACTACTGTTTAAACTCTTCAGTGAAATTGAAAGGGAAGCAATCCTCCCAAATTCATTCCTGGAAGCAAGCATGACCTTGATCCCCAAAGCAGAGAAAGACCCAACTGAAAAGGAGAATTATAGGCCAATCTCACTAAGGAACATAGTTGCAAAAATCCTTAATAAGATACTGACAAACAGAATGCAGAAGATCATTAAGAAGATCATACACCCTGATTGAGTTGGATTGATCCCATGGATGCAGGGATGGTTCAAAATACACAAATCAATAAATGTAATACACTATATCAATAGAGCCAAGGACAAAAACCATATGATTATCTCCATAGATGCACAAAAAGCATTTGACAAAATCCAACATGCATTTATGATAAAAACCCTACAAAAATTGGAATAGATGTTCTCTACCTCAAACTGATAAATGCCATCTATGAAAAACCAACAGCCAATATCATACTAAATGGTCAAAAACTGAAATCCGTCACACTAAAATCAGGAACAAGACAACGATGTCCACTATCACCACTCTTGTTCCGTATAGTTTTCAAAACATTACCCACTGCAATTAGACAAGAGAAAGAAATAAAAGCAATGAATATAAGAAATGAAGAAGTCAAATTGTCATTATTTGCAAATGACATGATACTATATGTGGAAGACCCCAAGAACTCAACCAAAAGTCTTCTAGACTTGATAACCAAATTGAGTAAAGTAGCTGGATACAAGATCAATACACAAAAATCAATAGCTCTCCTCTACATGAATGACAAACTCACTGAAAGAGAAATAGGGCAAATAATTCCTTTCACAATAGCATCCCAAAACACTGAAATACCTAGGAATCAACCTAACGAAAGAAATCAAAGACCTCTTCTCTGAAAACGATAGCATTCTGAAAAGAGAGATTGAAGATGATATCATAAATTGGACAGATATCCCTGCTCCTGTTTAGGAAGGACTAATATAGTGAAAATGGCCATATTTCCCAAACTGCTATATAGATTCAATGCAATTCCAATTGAGATACCAGCAGCATGCTTCATGGACCTTGAGAAAACAATCCAAAAATTCATTTGGAACAAGAAGAGATCCAGAAGAGCAAAAGCAATTCTAGGTAACAGAGACATGGCAGGGGGCATCACAATCCCCAACTTCAAACTATATCACAAAGTTACTGTGATAAAAACAGCATGGTATTGGCAAAGAAACAGACCTGAGGACCAGTGGTACAAATTAGAACATGCAGGAACAACGCCAGACACACTCAGCCATCTCATCTTTGATAAAGGAGCCAAACACCCTCACTGGAGGAAAAATAGCCTCTTTAATAAATGCTGCTGGAAAAACTGGGTTTCAACTTGCTAAAGATTAAAACTGGACCTGTATCTCTCACCATGCAATAAACTGAATTTGAAATGGATTAAAGATCTAAATATTAAAATAGAAACTCTGAACCAGTTGGAACAGAGGTTAGGTAGAATTCTTGAAGACTGGTGTAGGAAAAGATTTTATGAACAAAACCTGAGTTGCCTGTGAACTAGCACAAACAATCAACAAGTGGGATCTCTTCTCATTAAAAAGCTTCTGCACAGCAAGAGAAACCACCAGCAGTGTGAAGAGATAACTCACAATGTGGGAAAAAATCTTCACCTGCTTTTCCTAAGACAGAGGTCTACTATCTCGAATCTATAAAGAACTTAAAATGATCAGACCTCCCAAATTTAAAGACTCAATCCTAAAATGGGCATCTGAAATGAACAGACATGTCTCACAAAAAGAGGTAGAAATTGCAAATAAATACATGAAAAAATGTTGAACATCACTGTTCATTCATGAGTTGCAAATGAAAACAACACTGAGATTTCCCTTCACTCCAGAAAGAATGGCTGCTATCATGAAATCAACCAAAAATAAATGCTGGCAGGCCTGTGGGGGAAAGAGGAACCCTGCTCCACTGCTGGTGGGAGTGTAGTCTGGTGCAACCACTGTGGAAATCAGTATGGAGACACCTCAAAGAACTAGGACTGGAAGTCCCATTTGACCCTGCTATTCCCCTGCTGTGGATCTTCCCCCAAAGAATTAAAAGATTCATACCACAGTGATATATGTGCACCCATGTTTCATAGAGGCACATTTTGTGATTGCTAAAACTTGGAAACAGCCCAAATGCCCATCAACTGGATACTGGATAAATAAAATGTGTTTTTTAAAATAAAATGGAGTAGTACTCAGCTGTAAAAAATGAGAAATTAGAGACATTTTTGCTAAATGGATGCATATTGAGGTGATTCTCTTAAGTGAAATAAATAGGACACACATGTATAAATACCGAATAGTTTCTTTGGTGTGAGAAACTGAAAGTGTAAATAAGGACTAAAATATATAATAGATAATGTGAAATAGGAAGAAAATGGGCAAAAGGGAAGGAAGTGGGAGGGATAGGGAATGGAAAGAAGGGAATGGAATTAATATAAGAAAATGAAAAAATAGGAATAAAACCTTTGTAAATAGGAAGGGATGCATGAGTTAAAGGGAGGGCTGGGCAAGTGTGAAAAACAAGAATCAAGAGAGATTATGTAAAGGTGCAAATTTCCTATGAGGAATGTCATTATATTGTATACCTAAAATTTACCAATATTTAGAATGATTAATCGATAATGCAAAATAGGAAGAAAAGGTCCAAAGGGGTAGGGGTAGTTGGGGGGTCAGGGGAAAGGAAAGAAGGTAAAGGAAAAATGATGAGAAATGGAAAAAATGGAAATAAAGCCTTTGTAAATAGGGAAGGGTGGAGTGGATGAAGGGAGGGCTAGGAATGAGGAAAAAGTAAGAACCAAGATGCATCATGTAAAGGTACAAGTTCCCAATGAGAAATGTAAATGTGATGTATAAATAAAATGTACCAATAAAAGATTTTAAGAAAAAAATGTTTTGCTTCAAACAATAAAATTATACAACTAATAAAATAGACCTTATTTGTCAAGAGTTTACTTCATCATGTTTCCATTATATGCATTTTTACTGTTTATTTTGAGGAATCACATTAGATCATATTTTGCCCTCTCATCCCATGACAAAATATCACAACTGCCATAGTTTAGATAAAATGTTCTCCAGAAGTCTCGCAGTCAGAGATGGGGCTTGGGAAGGCAATTCGTTTATGGAGGAATAATATGCAACAGATGACTAATTTGGTGATGTTTTCATGGGTGAATGTGCCCTCAGCCTGTGGGGTCTGTGTGGACATGGTCACTGGGACAAGGACCTGGAAGGGTGGATTCACTTAGGGCTCCTCCCTTCTCCCTTCCTGCCTCTTGGCTGCCATCATTTGAACAGCTTTCCTCTGCCATCCCCTTGAAATATGCATTTCTGCCTTATATCTAGCTGATCATGGACTGAGTTCATTGGAAATTGAGAGTCAAATAAGCCTCTCCTCTTTTAAATTTTGAGTGTTGGATATTTCTGTGATGTAAAAGGGATTTGTAACACAATACAGAAATAAA
This sequence comes from Heterocephalus glaber, assembly GCF_053883595.1. NCBI lineage: Eukaryota > Metazoa > Chordata > Mammalia > Rodentia > Bathyergidae > Heterocephalus > Heterocephalus glaber. Next base: position 45,972,486 of record NW_028258308.1, read on the forward strand.
TATGAAAAATAACTTCAAGATATATGTCTCTGGTTGTCCAATATTTGGACTTAATGGGACAAACATTGATCCCAAGATCTACTCATTACTGCTCCTGCAAAAGAGAATACACAAAACTTTGGCACACTTTCTCCCAACTTGCTCCTACAGCATCTGGCCTATTAGTTCAGCTGTAAAGAGTTGGGCACAAACTAATATTTTCACTAATTTACCAAATCAGATTCTTAGTGCTGATTTTAATGGGTTAGACACTTCTTTTTAAGTCTAATTAACTACTCATTTTATCACAAAATCTCAACTCTTCAGTACAATAGAATTGTTGACTAGAATAACATTTTCATAAGTTAATTGAGTACCCCTCCACAAATAGAAGAAAGCATTTTGTCAAAGTCTAATTAAATTTAGGTCTCAATGAATTTCTCTAGAAACTGACTAGGCAGCACAGAGTAAACTTCCTCACTAGATCCTCTTGTATTTAGCTGAAGTGATCCCAGACTCTTTAATACTTAGATCAGTTACAAACTGTGGAGATTTCAATGAACATCTATCATCACTCTAATCCTTCAATCTTGTTCTGCAATAATCAAAGTCATTCCTCCTTAGTCTGATTCTTGGTAGCTGTTGAATGCAGCAGAGTTGATTACATTGGCTAGTGGCTCTAAATTCTGACATGGCTTTTCTCCAAAATATTCCAGTCCAGTGATGAGGATTGGTCCCTGTGGAATTGGACACTGGGGATCAATTAGAAAAAAAGGGGCTATCAACAGGCTGATGATATAATATTCTGCATCTAAAATATAGCAATTGGTCCTTCTACTTCCCATCAGTAGAACCTGAGGCATGGAGTTAGAAGCATCTTACTCTGCTTTTACTTGAACAAGGAAATACTGAAGGAAGAAGTTTTAACTAAACAATGTGTATCCAACTATTTCAGAAAAGAGGAGAAAGCTGTTTTCCAATTTGGACCTAAGTCATCAGAGGCAGGAACTTTGAGGCACTGGTACAACTTGTAATTGGTAATTTTTTCAGTGATTTTGGCAGATAAAGAAAGCCTTCTTTTGTTAGGAAATAGTTTTAATTTAATGCAGTGCCTGCTGACAAGTAACATGATCTACTTCCACTGCCTGGCCACCATGTGGGCACCACTTGCTACTTAAAGATTTTAAGACACTGAATGGACCATCAGCACAGAGTGATTTCTCCTCTCAAAATGCAAACTCAGTTTACAGAAGTTGAGTCTGAATGATGTTAATGACCTGGGTAGATTTTGTTATATTTAGGTAAGGGAAATACTTTGGAGATGCAGTTTTACTATCATAAGCCAGCCTTTTCTGCTTTTGAGTAAACAGAATTGCATAACAAACTGGAAAATCTGAATAAACTTATAATGTAAAGAGATGCACTGTGAGCCTCCTAGAATTCCAGTGTGTTCCTCATGAAGGCTGTGTCTGTACAAAAGACAATGCATTTATTGGGACCTGGGGCCTTATGTTTAAAATCTAGAATGGATAAAGGAGATTAAACAGTACTGAGGACCTACTATGAGCTGAACAGTGAAAGTTCAGTTAGTTCATGACTACAGCTCTCCCATGAAGTTACTGGGACTCAGCTACCTGAAGATCAGACAAAACTTATTAAATAAGCTCAGCTTATTATTGTCGGGTTGATTGTATATAATATTTTCTAAATCTGTGCATACTTATAACTTTTGTAAAATAAATTCACACCCTATACTTGCTACACTTACATATGTCACATCCTATTGTATGAAGGTTTCTTTTAGCTTCATATATGTTTTAACAATGTCCAGAAGACACTAATGTTAGAGACACCATGGAGCTATAGGCATGTTATTCTCTCTGATGGAATGTTAGCAAGAGGGTCAGGTTTCATATAATTCTGATCCTTAAATAAAGTTCCAAACCCAAAAATAGAAAGTTGCTAGGGGTCTTGGAAACAGACTCTCCATTTTAACTTATTTCCAGATCTTCAATGTTTCCAGTTTCAGATATACAACAATGTGCATGCATCTATAATCTCCTATGACCAGTGAAATAATTCTCAATATAAAAAGAAATAGTTATAGTAATTGCCATAAAACCATCTTTATAATGCTCTGATCTCAAATATACAGAGCAGAAAATCTAAATGCAATCATAAAAAAACTGTCAAAGCAACACTCTAATGGAATATACAAACTTAAAACATTCATTGTGTTCAGTACTTGCTATTGGAAATGCAACATTTCCACTTTTCCCTGTAAGAAATGCTGGTACCTTTCTTCCTTAGAATTTTAACTTGGGAGTAAAGAAATCACTCCCCATTCACTTATGTTCTGTAAGAACACAGGGGCACATACATTTAAGACTGATTTTTAAAACATCTGCCCACAGCTTGTTATCTTGGGCCATCACATATGTCTAAGGCTAATATTTGGTTTGTTTCATCAGTAGATGTGCTAAGAGCCTACATGCAGAAGTCACTGAGTAAAGGGGAACAGAGAGAATGATTCATGGGACACTCCCTTATGCCTTATATGAAGCCAGCTGTGCTGATGTGCCAGGCCTCCAGGACACAAGGTTTTGTTTTCTCAGATCCAGAGCAGTCCTCAGCTACACCTACGTCTGCTGACTACTCTATTCCATACACTTATCCCCCAGCTCTCCCCATACCCTGAGCACACAGTATGACATCTAGACACATACCTATGACCATGGCATGGCACTGACTTCTCGTTGTGCTCAGCACAAAATGTCATTCATTTCTTCTCACAGAAATGACCCCAAGACATATAATTCAAAATAAACCACCTGTTTCTGCTCTCCTGGCAATCCACGTGTCTTTCCCTCAGAGCCTTTCTCCTTGCTGCTCCTTCTGAGCAGAATATTCAATCACCAGACTAGCTCAGAAAGTGGGTCCACATGGGGGCTGTTAGGGTTCCTCTAGATGTCCTTGGAAAGCCTCAATAGTCAGAGACAGGATCTTGGGAAGTGTGCAGAGCACAGGGCAGTGTAGCCTTCTTGCGATTAGGAGGCAGTTTGGTTGGAGGATTCAGGTCACTGTGGACATGACCCAGGAGTTTGTATCTCTTCTCCTGGCTCCTCCCTTGATTCTCAGATTCCCAGATACCATGAAGGGAGGAGTTTTTCCTCTTCCACACAACCCTGCCATGCTGTGCTCTCCTGCCTTGGAGCCAGCAGAGAACGAACTGAATCTTGAGCCAAATTGAACCTCTCTTCCTTCAAGCTGCAGGTGTTGGGTATTCTGTCCAGTGACTAAGCTAGTGTCTTGTACCAGAACTCTTACTCAACTGCCTCTCTGGCCTTTATCTGTCCCTTATTTTTCTTTCTAGTAAGAATGCCCATACAACATCCTATTGTATGTTACAGTTTGTTGTTCTGTTATGTATTTTACCCATGATTTTAACTACTCATCACATCATCTTGTTTATTTTAATCACCAAAATGTATTGATGTTTGGAAACATCACAGTGCAAGAGAGTGTGTACAATAGGAAGAAGGAATTGCACCCTGCTGATTGTGACCATAAGCTTTGTCCTTACACATTAGGTCATGAGGCTGGTATCGAAAGTGTTATAAGAAGCAGAAGATGCCTAAAGTCTCAGCCAGCACCTTGTCCAACAATACTATGTTCTGTCAGCTCTATGAACTCACTCTGTTCTTTGTGTAATGTTTAGTAATACATGCTTATGTCACACAGCGATTATATCAGCTGAGGGTTTTCACACACACACACACTCACACACACACACACACACACACACACGTACCCATCATGTCTTCATTATGTTTTATCCCTCTGCTTCCCCTCCATTCCTTCCTCTTTCCTCAGATGCTCTTCCCATCTCTACAGAGAACATGTACATTCCTGCACAATCTCTCTTTCCACAGTATTCATAATTGCCACGGGTATGTGAAGGACCAGTTGATTTAAATTACCTATAAGTGTATGATTGCAAACCATTAGCTGCTCTCCTTTGTTGATGGAATGCCAATAATCCAAGATGCTTCCCCAAATCACTGTCCTGAACAGAATGTGACATTAACATCTCTTTGAGAGTGAAGCCCACATACATGTAAAGCACAAAATGTTCTACTGAGACTAAGAAGTTGAATCAGGCTTATTACATCTACCATAATTGTCTCCAGTTCCATCCATTGTCCTACTAAAATGATTTCATTTGTCTTCATAGCCCAATAATATTTCATTTTCCCACATGTTCTCATTTGTTAGTCATGCATCTGGGCTGTTTACACAGCTTAGCTATTGTGAATCACACCATGATACACATGATTATGCATGCACCACTGTAGTGTGATGATTTCAGTTCTTCCAGAACATACCCAGGAATGTATAGCTGTATCAAATACCACTTATATTTTTAGTTTTTTGAGGAGTTCACACTGATTTCCATAGCAATTACACTAGTTAATCTTCCCACCAACAATATTTTATCCCCAAACTCTTGTCAGGATTCATGGAATTTCTGTTCTTGATGTTACTCGTGAAGTTGAGGTGAGATGTACTCTTGATATAGTTGGAATTTACATCTTATGTGTTACAGAAGTTGAATATTTTCATATACTTATTGGCCGCATGTGTATCTTCTTCTGAGAATTGTCTGTTCAATCCTTTTATGCATATATTGATTGAATTGTTTTTGAAAATTCATTTTATGGAGTTCATTATACATTCTGGATATTGACCCTCTCTCAGAAAAGTAGCTCCAAAGGTCCTTTCCCTTTCTGTTGTCTTTTACTGCATTTAATTGTTGCCTTTGGTGGGCAGAAGCTTGTTTTTTAGATTCAGTTTTATTTGTTGATTCTTGATATTATTTTCTGTGATGTTGAAGTTCTGTTCAGGAAGTCTTTGCAGGAGCCTAAGATTCAAGTGTTTTCTCTACATTACAGTGCAGGAATGTTAAAGTGTCTGGTTTATATTTAGGTATATCAGCATTTTTCTTTTGATTTTAGTACAGATGAGAAATAGGGGTCTAGACTCAACCTTCTGTGTGTGAATATGTTTTCTCAAGACCATTTGTTACAGAAGCTACTTATTCTCCAATGTATGTTTCTGGCCTTTTTGTCAAAAATCAGACTGCTGCCACTGAATGGGATAGTTTCTGTGTTTTCTGTTTAATTTCATTGGTCTAATGGATGTTTTTGTGCAAATCCTATGTTATTTTTTTTTTTTACTATGGCTTTGAAGTATAGTTTGGAATCTAGTATTGTGATGCCTCCAGCATTGGTCATTTTGATCAGAATTTCATTAACCATTCTGGGTCTTTTCTAGCTCAATATGAATTTTAGGATTTTTTTTCTAGCTCTATCAATAAGATTTACACTGAATCTGTAGGCCATTTGGATAAAAAGACATTTTAACAATATTTGTCTTGCGAATCCATAAGAAAGGAAGTCTTTCCATTTTCTAATGTCTCCTGTAATTTTTTTCACTATTACATAAGTTTTATGGCAAAGGTCCTTTGTCCTCTTAGTCAAGTTGAATTTTACATACTTTATTTTTTAAGGTATTATTGGTGAAATTGCTTCTTTGATCAAGAACCCAACAATGGTGGGTTCATTGTTAGTGAACAGGAACACAGTTAATCTTCAAGTGTTGAGTGTGTATCCTGCCATTTTGCTGAATTTCTTTTTTTTTTTTTAGTTCTAGGAGTCTTCTGATGGAGTTTCTGAGTCTTCTACATAAAACTTCATGTTATCTGAAAAAGGATAGTTGACCTCTTTTCTATTCACCTTCTCTTATTGGTTTTTATTGCCTGATTGGTCCAATTAAAGGTTCAAATAATATATTTACTAGAACTTATCTGAAAAGAACTTATCAAAAAAGAAATGTTTTTGTTATCATATTCATTTTTTGCTACACAAGGTGACAGATTTTATATTTAAAAGCTTACATGCATGTGTGAATGCTGAGATGATTAGAGGCAATTTGAATAGGAATACTTATTTCAGACATTAAAATCAATTTAATTAAAGTCATATTGTTGGAGGAAATTTATTGATTCTAATCAATTTAGAAACTTTAGTTTCTTTTTATTCTCCTGTACTGTTTAATCCATATTTTGTGTTTATTTTTATGTTTCTTTCAAGGAAGTTAAAGCAGTATATTTTCATGGAAATGTGGAATAAAAGTTCAAATGATTTCATTTTGTTGAGATTGTTTTTGGAAAATCAAACAAGCCTACTTTGCACGTTCCTTATCATCTGTGTATTCCTTCTTGCCTTGGTTGGTAATTCAGTGATGATTTGCCTCATGCATTTAGATGCCTGGCTTCACACACCTATGTATTTTCTCCTCAGCCAGCTTTCTCTCATGGATCTAATGGACATCTCTACCACTGTACCCAATGTGGCCTTCAGCTTCTTTTCTGGCCAGAAGAACATTTCCTTTCTGGGTTGTGGGGTGCAGAGTTTCTCCTTCTTGACCATGGCAGGCTCTGAAGGACTACTCCTGGCCTCTACAGCTTATGACCAATTCATGGGCATCTGCCACTCCCTCCATTACCCTACCTACATGAGAAAAGGATGTGTGCAAAAATGATTGCAGCATCTTGGATACTGGGCCCCATCAACTCCCTGGGACACACAGTCTACCCCTTTCATCTTCCCTACTGCAGATCCAGGGTCATCAATCACTTCTGGGCGATGTCCCAGCCATGCTGCCCCTGGCCTGTGTGGACACTTGGGTCTATGAGTACATGGTTTTTGTGAGCACCAGCCTGTTCCTCCTCATCCCTTTCCTTGGCATCACTGCTTCCTATGGATGGATCCTTTCTGCTGTCTTCCACATGTTCTCCAAAGAGGGAAGCAAAAAGGCCTTCACCACATGTTCCACACATTTAATGGCGGTGACCTTTTACTATGCTCCTTTTGTCTACACTTATCTCTGGCCCAGGATTCTCCACTCCCCAGCACAAAACAAGGTCCTGACCATCTTCAACACCAACCTTACCCTTATGCTGAACCCAATTTTCTACAGCCTGAGGAACAAGAAGGTGCTGGGGGCCCTGAGGAGAGTGTTTGGGATATTCTCTTCCAAGAAAAAATGATTCTGCAGGCCCTATTTGGCTTGCTTTACTTTTCTTTTTTTTGTTTACAGAACACTGTGGAAGAGTGATTTCTCATAGAAACATGGTAGAGTGCACCTGTGTGACTTAAAATCTTTAGTGACACATTAAAACACAGTGTTACTTTAAATAATATGTTAGTTACTCTATAATACTACAGTAACTTTTTATTCAAATGATATTGTAATCATATTAATATTAAAATAATTGTTTTAATGTTACATTATGTATAATTATAATTAAATAACATATGTTTGTGCATATAGCATTCTTATGTAACATTATATATGCTTATATTGACATTTTGATTTCTATATAATGGATGTGAAATTAATATCCTGCTCATATATTTTATTTTTATTCTATTTCATCATTCTTGTGTATGTTTCTTATTGGAATATATTAAAATCTGTACTGTACACATTTCAAATATGAAAATCCACATGTAGTCAGTGTCTACTGTGTTGCAAAGCAAATGATTAGAGCAAAACTGTTCACATCATGGAGGCCAAGAAATAGCAGCAGCATGGATCAAACCAGAGCATAAGAGAAGCAAGAGAGTGGATGCTGGGCATTTAGGATCATACTTACCCTGCTCAGTTGAAAGGCACCCAGCAGAGTGTCCTGACATGGATAATGATATGCAATCAACAAGCATTTCAATATAGGTGGTGGGGAGAGATTGCCTGGAGATATAAAATCAGAGAGTGGAATGGTGGGAGAGGAAAATAGATGAGGGACATTATATACTACCCAAGGTCACCTCCCCGATGGACCTGAACACATCTGGGAGTGAGGTTTACTAATCTGTGAGGCATTTCTTAGTCCACTGATGTTCACAAATCTAAATAACATCTTAGACACAAGTCTGGACACATCTTAAACTATATTTAATGTCCAAATAGACAATCACAAGTTTATAATTCTACCTATCAGGTATACAGCCAGAAATGAAAATCGTCTATTCCTCAAAGTCTCAAAGATGTCATCATTTTTTCAAAAACAAAGCCTAAGTCTCTTCTGGGACTCAAGGCAGCTCCTATCTGTTAACATCTTGTAAAATGTGAAAAATTATATAAATCCAATCTATAACATCACTGAGTAAACATTTTTACTCTCAAAGGGGGGAATAGGGAGACACAAAAAATCAAACCAAGCAAGACCAAAACCCAGCAGGGCAATTACTCCATTATGTAGTTGCATGTCCAGCATGCAGAGCAAGCTGTGGTGAGACACAAGCTCCAGAACCTTCTTCTGAAATCTGAGTGGAAGCTTCTGTGATTCAATACCTCTTGCATTCATAGTTGCTGGAAATCCAGGGCAAGGTGGATGACACAAAAAACTGCTCCCAGTTTGACCTGTACTTGCTCCCATTTGTGCAATGTCTTCAGCAGCTTCCAAGTGCCTGAATGGTTGATCTTGGTGCAATACTTTAATAGGATGTGGTGTTCTAGTGAGCAGTACATCCATATATTTTCCTTTCAAAGTTAAATATTTCAAAGTAGCTCACTTTTTCCACCCTTGAGCCTACAGTGTGGAAGTTCTGGCCAATTTCTGAGATGCTTTCAAGCCATATTTCCTATTTTTTGACACTAAATACTTAGCTTCTTTTCCAGAAATCATCCTCCCTTTGCCTCAACTTTATAGGCATTTCATTTCTGCCCAATCTTTACATAATTCTTTCCACCCCCCATTAAGTTTATTGGTACATTTTAGGTATAAAATACAGTTACATACATCATTGGGATCTTGTACCATTACATGAGTATCTTTGTTCTTATTTTTTCCCCTTCCCTTGGCCTCCCTTCACCCCCTCCACCTTCCCTATTTGCAAAGATTTTGTTTC